>NC_133658.1:110476965-110803706 GCF_037893015.1 Macrotis lagotis | reverse complement strand
GATTAACTCACATAATGAGAGTATAGAGGAGGATAAAAAGGAAAGCCTATGACACAATCTTAGAGTATATTAGCAATTAATGAACATGATATGGATGAAGATCCAGCATAAGAGACTAAGTGGACAGATGCGGGAGGAGAGACGAGAGAGAAGAATCATGAAAACCTAAAGAGAGAAATGTAGGAGACATAGGCAGTAATGTCAAGTTCTGCAAAGAAGTTACAAAGAATGAGAATTGGGAGCGGGAATCATTTGATTTGCCAACTGAGAAAGCACTTGTAACTTTAGAGAAAGCACTGTCAATTGAATGACAAGATTAGAAGTCAAACTGCATAGAATTTAAAAGAAAGTAAGAGCAAACAAATGTAAATAGTGTTCTCAAGGTATTCATCTGAGGAGAGAAGAAATATAGGATGATAACTGGGGGTCATGGTAGAATCTAGTGAGACTTTTTAAGGATAGGTAAATGGACAAGTTAATGGAAATCATTACTGATATTTCTGGTTTTATACTTTGTTACTTTGATTACACATGGAAGTTGTGTAATTATAAAGTATCAGGAGGGGGGCAGCTAGGTGGCACTGGCCCTGGAGTCAGGAGGATCTGAGTTCAAACCTGGACTCAGACACTTAATAATTGCCTAATTGTGTGAACTTGGGCAAGTCATTTAAACCCCATTGCCTCTTAAATTAAAAAAAAAATTCTAAAAAAAGAAAGTAAGTATCAGGAGATAAAGGAGAAAAGTTTTCCTAGGGCACGCACGCAAAATCAAAATCTGAGTGGATAATCTACACATAACATCAATCCTAGGCAAGAGAAGATCAATATTACCTACAGGATAGAGCTATGGGACAGAGGAAACCTAGCACCTCTAGGTGTGGAGAGAGCTTGTTGCCAAGTGTGTGAAGCAGCCTTGAATCACTACAGTGAGTTCCTACTCCTGCATAGTCAGTGTCTGAGTGTCTGTTAGTTTAAGCAAAAACATTAGGGATAGTCTGTGCAAATTCATAGAAACAGAAGAAGACCTGATGAGATCAGAAAATAATAAGTGGTCCATTTAACTAGGAACAAACAGTGTGAAATTGGAAAAGAAGTTAAAAACAGGTTGAAGTCAGACTGACTTTAAATGGCAGATTAAGAAGTTTCTATTTCTGCTCTAAATTAATATTCATTAAAGAAATGCAAATTAAAGTAACTGAGGTACCACCTCACACCTAGTATGACAGAAAATGAAAATGATAAATGTTGGAGAGGATTAAGAAACACTAATGCACAGTTGATGGAGTTATGAACTAAACCAACCATTCTGGAGAGCAATTTGAAACTGCCCAAAGGACTATAAAACTGGACATACCTCTTGATTCAGCAATACCACTACTATCTCAAAGAGTTAAACAAAAGAAAAGGATCTACATGCACGAAAATATTTCTAGCAGCTCTTTTTGTGAAGGCAAAGAATTGGAATTTTGAGGGGAAGGTTATTTAACAAGTTTGAGAGAAACAATTGGAGAATGGCTGAGCAAGTTATGGTATGTGATTGTGATGGAATACTATTGTACTATAAGAAATGATAAACAATTTCAGACAAACCTGGGAAGAGTTATATGAATTGATGCAAAAGAAAGAACCAGAAGAACTTTGTACACAGTAACAATATTGTACAATTGTAAAGTATTTAATTATTCTCAACAATACAATGATCTACAACAGTGCAAAAGATCTTATGATGAAACAATGCTATCTCCAGAGAAAGAACTGATGGAGTCTGAATACAAATCAAATCATACCTTTTTTTAACTTAATTTTTCTTAGTTTTTTTTGGGGGGGGGGTGTCTGCATTTTCTTTTGCAACATAAGGTAACATGAAAATATACTTTGTATGACTACATATGCATAATCTATATCAAATTGTGTGTATTCTCAAGGAAGGGCCAGGAAAGGAAGGAAAGAGAGAATTTAGAACCTATTTTTTAATGTAAAAAAATTTGTTTTTACATTTAATTGGAAAAAATAAAGTTTAAAATTTAAAACAAAAAAATAGATTCTATTTTATCCCAGAGGCAGTAGGAGAGAATGACTAATGTGTTTTGGCTTTTTTTTTTTTGAGAAAGAGAATGACATTTATATTTATTCATTGGGAAGATTGTTTTGGTAGCCATGTGAAGGATACAGAGACTAGAGAAAAGAGACCAGTTAGGAAGTTATTAAATTTGAGCAGTTGAAAGATAGTGATGTGCTTAAGTAGATTGGAATAGTTGCAGTATAAGTAATCAGGAAGAGATTGATGTGACAGATATTACCACTAGAATCAACAGTGTCAAATGTTACATAAAAGTCACTACAGAAAGGGCTTTTGAAAAGGCCATAAGATTTAGCAATTAATAGATATTTTGGTGACTTTGAAGAGGATGTTGATCAAAAGAATGACAACACAAGTCAGAACAAAACTGAATTAGAGCCTTCAATTTGTTGCTTTATTTTGTTTTTTAAATTCTGATAATCATTATGATGAATTTTTTCACACTATGTAGAAACATAAAGTTAAGGTGTTTAAATTTTAATGCTCTCTACCTAGAATTGTCTGACTTTTGAAACATTTTTACACATTCACCATATTCTTATTGGGTTTATTTGAGGGGGTATGACACTTGTTTTGTTATTTTTCCCCTACTCCACTCTTTTCCCCAACTACACATACATCTAATCTTGGGGAATGGAGTGTATTTTTAAAAATTACTTTAAATATGTGGTTCAAATCCAACAATAAAAAATCTACAGGGTAATTCTAAAAATAAATAACCATCAATATATTTCTAATCCCCAAAATTTTCCCCCATTCATCATATTCCTTCAAAAATGACATTTTTCTAAAACAAAAAAAAGGCATCCTTAGATTCTCTTAACTTTAGGATGCAATTTTTGAATATTGTAATCATAAATTGAATGTTATTTTTAATAAATTTATTTATTTTTCCAACCACATATAAAGATAGTTTTCATCAATCATTTTTGGTGAGGTTCTGAGTTCAACATATTTCTTCCTTCCTCCTTTCCCTCCCCTCTACCCTAGAAAAAGAGTAATATAGATTATGCATATATAACAATATTAAACATATTTCCATATTAATCAAATTGTGAAAGAATAATCAGAACAAAAAGGAAAAACATGAGAGAAAAAACATAAAACAAATTGAAAAAAATTGAAAAAAGTATGCTTTTAACGTCATTCAGATTCCATAGTTCCTTCTCTGGATGGTATTTTCCATCACAATTCATTTAGAATTGTCTATGATTATTGTACTGCTTAGAAGAGCGAGTCCATCATAGTTGATCATCATAAATGTTGCTGTTAATTTGCACAATGTTCTTCTGGTTCTGCTCACTTCACTCAGCATCATTTTATTCAAGTCTTTCCAGGCTTTTCTGAAGCAGCCACTCATGATTTCTTATAGAACAACAGTACTCGATAACAATCATATACCACAATTTTCTCCATTTGATGAGCATTCCTTTAATTTCCAACTCTTTGCTACAACAAAAAGAGTTGCTATAAATATTTTTGTACATGTGAACATTTTTTCCTTTCTTATGATCTCTTTAAGATACAGACCTAGTAGCGGTATTCCTGGATCAAAGGGAATGCAGTTTTATTGTCTTTGGGGCAAATGAACTACTTTGGGGGGGTTTTAAGTCATACCCTAGCATTGGGAACACTGTGGATGGTACGTGATATTTTGGCAGAAATTAGACTTAAGGTCTTCAATTCTAAGATTTGTTCATTACTAACACTCCTTTATTTAAGGATTATTAGTGTACCTTTGCTCTTTTCTTCCATTCAGTTAGCATCTAAATCCCTAAACTTGACCAAATTTGGCAAATCTATGATATTGGTAATGGGGGAAATACAGAAAAGATAATGGATGGATAAGGACAAACATATCCCCATTATTAGAAAAACTCAAAGTTTGTACTGACAATAAAAACATTACAGAATCTTTATATAAATAACAACTCAATAAAAAGCATTTGAAAAGTTTCTACTACTACTACTACTACTACTATTCAATAACACATTAAATACTGTTCTCTCTAAGAACCATAAATGTAAAACTATATTTCATTAAAATCATCTATTTTTTTTTACTATTCTGAAAAAAGTTTAGTCTGGTTCACTTTTAATTTGGCCATAAAATGAAACCAAATCAAATATTGTAAGTAGGAGTGTATAGTAGAAAGAATACTTGGTTAGAATTTAGGCAAGAGATCACTCATACCAGCTCAGAACAAACAATTGTTAAATTTTCAGTGTAAACATTTATACCTCAGAAATCAGAAAATAGTACAAACTATTATTTTGTTCATTGTCTATGCCTAAGAAAATGATGGAGAAAATGTTTATAATGTAAAATGGGTTATACATCATTGTTTTCCCCTAAAGACAGTTATTAAATATTTATCAATACATCTCTGAAGCCAGGAGACAGGTTCTGACCTTACCTCTGATACTAAGTTGTATGTAAGCTTGGACGAAGGACAAATCGCAGCCTTTCTTCCTTTCTTCCTTTCTTTCTTTCTCTCTCTCTCTCTCTCTCTCTCTCTCTCTCTCTCTCTCTCACACACACACACACACACACACACACACACACACACATTTGTGGCACTGTGATTGGTATTTGATAATTTGGCAGAAATTAGACTTAAGGTCCTCAGTTCTAAGTTTTTATGATTATCAATTTTTTTTTATTTCTAGATAGCTATTCAGAAGACCTTTAGAACTCATTCCTTGCATGTAAGTCATCTCTGATAATTGTCTTTAGTTTACTTACATCTATAATGCTGGGTCTCTCCTTCTCTCACTTATCTTCAATCTCTCCCTCTATTGGCTTTTTCCTTACTGCCCACAAACATGTCCATGTCTTCCTCATTTCCATTCCCAGTATCATCCCATATTTCTCCTGTCTTTTGTGACTAAACTCCTAGAGAAGGCCATGTACAGTAAGGTCTTACACTTACACTCCTTTCATTCTTTCTAACTCATCATTCGACTGAACCTGTTCTTTCCAGAAATTCCAGTGATCTCTTACTTGCCAAATCCAATGGCCTTTTCTCAATCCTCCAGTTTGAGCTCTCTGTAGTCAATGACATGTCAGTCTTCTTGTTCTTCTAGATATTCTCTTCTCCCTAGGTTTTGGGAACATTATGTTCTCCTGGTTCTCCTCCTGCCTACTGTGTTTCCATTCAGATCATCCCACTGATGTCCCACAGGGCTCTGTTCTAGTCTCTCTTCTCATTTCCCTATATAATGTTTAATTTAGTGATCTCATCAGCTCCCATGAATTCCATTATAATCTCTACACTCATGATTCTCAAATCTACCTATTCAACCTTAGTCTGTCTGTTGGCCTCGAGTCCTGCATCTCTAACTGCCTATTATATCTGGATGTCCTATAGACTTCTTAAACTCAGCATGTCCAAAGCAGAACTCATTAATTTTCTTCAAAAAAGAAAATAAAAACCCTCCTACCTTCCCTATTATTGTTGAAGATACCTTCTTCTTCCCAGTCCCCTAGGCTTAAAACCTTAGCTGTCTTCTTTGACTTATATCTCTCCTCTTCTACCTCCCCCTCATATTCAATCTATTGCCAATGACTAGACAGTTAATCTTTGCAATTTTTCTCAAATATAATCCCTAATGTCTTCTGCCCCTGCCATTACCCTGGTACAGGCCCTCAGCACCTCAAACCTAAACTTTGGCCATGGTTTGCACTACCTGACTCAAGTCTCCCCACACTCTAATCTATTTTCCATTCTGCCAACAAAGTGATTTTTCTAAAGTACAAGTCCAACACTGACACCATTCCCCTCCACCCTCACTCAATAAACTCCTCTCACTCCTTTTTGCCTCTTGGGATCAAATTCAAAATGCTCTGGCACTCAAATCCACCAATGAAGAGAGAGTCACGTACCAAAGTGTCTTTGCTTCTGAGTTGTTGCATCAATAAAATTTTATCAAACCCTCCCCCATTCTCATCTTCCTTCTAATTATTATTTCCTATATTTCTTATTTATATAATGTTTCATTCATATTTATTTACAGGTTATCTCCTCAATTAGATTGATAGCTTCTCCATAGCACAATAGAGTAGGCATTTAATAATTCCTTATTAACTATCTTATTTTAGGCCACCCTACAGATTTTTAATTTAATAATGGAAAGAATGGACCAGAAAACTCTGGACCTGTTTCATCATAAACTGTAATCTTAGATCAGTCTTTTAAAACTATATGTCACAAGACTATCAACAAGGTAGTAAGGACAAGATTACAATAATCTGTCTGAATAGGGATTAGAATTTACATTTTGGAATTAGCAATACAAATAGAAAAGAAAAAGAATTTAAGTAATACCAGGGAGAAAGAAGCAATAGAATTTTTAGAAAAGAACACTCATGGGGGTGAAGCCAAGATGGCAGCGAGAAGGCAACATTTCCCAGAAATTCCTTCCCCAAAAAAAACTCCAAAAGGCGTCAAATCATGACTATAGTCAAAATTTAGAGAGGCAGAACCCACAGAAAGACTGAATGAGACATTTTCCCAGTCCAAGATAACTTAGAAGTTCCATGGGAAAGGTGTGTTTCACCAGGACCGGGAGTTAGAAAAAAGCTCAGTCTAGCCCAGCCCAGCCCAGGGATCACCAGGAACAGATTGAAGTAGTAGTTAGAGAACTCTGCTACACCAGAATGAGTGTGGAGTGAGGAGTACTAGCCACAAAACCTGCAGTGAGAATTGGGGGGAAAACCAGACTGCACCTCCAGAGCACAGCCCACAGAAGGTAAGGGGGTCAGGGGAGACTGCAGAAATCTCTCTGCTCTCCCTGGGGCAGGACTCTACTGTTTGCCCATACTCAGATCTAGGTGTCAGTTTGGCCTTCCATACTAAGATAGCAGGAATCCTCCTCACAGCCCCAGGGCAGAGGGGAGTACCTGTGGTTATCTATATATCAAAGCACAGGCAAGAGAGCATAAGACCTTGGAGGAATAAAGGTCCCAGTGGGGTGTCCCGAAAAAAACCCCAAAGCTTTGGAGGTGCTGTAAATTAGTCTTGGGCTGAGAAAATGAGTAAACAACAGAAAATGAAGAATATGACCATAGAAAATTACTTTGGTCCCATAGAAGATCAAAACACATACTCAAATGATAACAAAATGGAAGTATCTATATCCAAAATCTCCAAGAGAAATAGAAAATGGGCTCAGACTATGGTTGAGCTTAAAAAAGACTTTGAAAAGCAGTTAAGGGAGGTGGAGGAAAAATTGGGAGGAGAAATGAGAGCAATGCAGAAAAATCATGAAAACCAAATCAGCAGCTTGGTGAAAGAAATACAAAACAACACTGAAGAAAATAATATGTTAAAAACCAGTTTAGGCCAAATGGAAAAAGCAAAACAAAAGGCAAATGAAGAAAAAAAGGCCTTAAAAAAGCAGAATTGGCCAGCTGGAAAAGGAGATCATAAAAGCTCTCTGAAAAAAATAACTCCCTCAAAAAAATGCAGAATAGAGCTAAAGGAAGCTGATGATTTTGCAAGAAACCAGGAAGAAATAAAAATCTTCCAAAAAAAATAAAAAATTAGAAGAAAATGTGAAATATCTCATTGGAAACAACTGACTTCAAAAACAGATGCAAGCACCGGCCCTGTAGTCAGGAGTACCTGGGTTCAAATTTGGTCTCAGACACTTAATAATTACCTAGCTGTGTGGCCTTGGGCAAGCCACTTAACCCCGTTTGCCTTGCAAAAACCTAAAAAAAAAAGATGCAGAAGAAATAATTTAAAAATTATTGGGCTACCTGAAAGTCATGATCAGGAAAACAGCCTAGACTCCATTTTTCAAAAAATAATACAGCAAAATGTCCCTGAGATCCTAGAAGTAGAGGGTAAAATAGAAATTGAGGAAATTCACTGGTCACCTCCTAAAAGAAAAACTTCCAGAAATATTATAAACAAATTCCAAAACTCCCAAGTCAAAGAGAAAATACTAAAAGTTGCCAGAAACAAATAATTCAACTACCATGGCTCCATAGTCAGGATTACACAGGATCTGGCAACATCTACATTAAGGGCTCACAGGGACTAGAATATGATATTCTGGAAGGCAAAAATTCTTGTTTTACACTGAGAATTAAATACTCAGCAAAACTGAGCATTCTTTTTCAGGGGAAAATATGGACTTTCAATGAAAGGGGACTTTCAAACTTTGCTCTTGAAACAACCAAAGCTGAACAGAAAGTTCGATCTCCAAGTACAGGACTCTGGTGAGCCACAGAGGGAGTGGACGAGAAGGACTAACTATGAGGAACTTAATGATGTTGAACTGTTTGTATTCCTGCATGAAAAGAATATTCTGATAACTCATATGAACTTTCTCATTTATAAGAGCTGTTAGAAGGAGTGTATATATATATATATATATATATATATATATATAGAGAGAGAGAGAGAGAGAGAGAGAGAGAGAGAGAGAAAGAGAGAGGGGGGGCACAGAAAGGAGCAGAATATAATGGTATAATATAGTAAAAAGATGGAGTCAATGGGTGATAAAGGGAAGTACTGGGAGGAAGGGAAAGGAGAGGAAGATAAGAGTCACATGAGAGTCAAGAAAAAGCTTTTTCAATGGAGTGCAAAGGGGAAGACAAGGGGGGATGAGTGAGCCTTCATTCTCATCAAAAATGGCTCAGAGAGGAAATAACCTACACACTTAATAGGATATAGAAATCTATCTTACCCTAGAGAAAAATGAGACAAAAGGGATGGGATAAGAGTGAATGGGGGGAAGGAAGGGGAGAATAGCTGATAGAAGAGAGGGAAGATTTTTGGGAGAGGGTACTCAGATACACACACTTTTGGACAGGGAGAAGGTGAAAGGGGAGAAAGAATAGAATAAATGAGAGTGGGGAGAAATAGAGTGGAGAGAAATACAGCTATTAATAACAACTGTGGGAAAAATATTGAAGCAATATCTTTGGTGGGCTTATTGATAAAGAAGGCAACTCACCCCAGAGACAGAGCCATTGGAATCTAAACATAAACGGAAATACATTCTCTCTCTCTCTCTCTCTCTCTCTCTCTCTCTCTCTCTCTCTCTTCTTGAGTTTTTCATCTTCTTGGTGGGGCGGGGAGGTTATGTTGACTCTTTTTTTTAGGTTTTTTTGTTGTTGTTTTTTTTCAAGGCAAATGGCGTTAAGTGGCTTGCCCAAGGCCACAGAGCTAGGTAATTATTAAGTGTCTGAGACCGGATTTGAACCCAGGTACTCCTAACTCCAAGGTTGGTGCTTTATCCACTACGCCACCTAGCCACCCCTATGTTTACTCTTATATCAAAATTATCGTAATAATATAAAATAAATGAACCAAAAAAATTAAAAAAAGAAAAGAACACTCCCAAGAAGTTTAAATTTTAGCATACTACTAAAAACTCCTTTATAATCTTGACTTCCTGTTCTTTTTAAGGTGCTTCTCCAGAAAAAAAATTTAGTGAACAAACCACAGATAATTTTAATGCCATCAAATGGATTCCATCATGCAGGATTTTTGTTCTTTTAAAACAACTGATAATTTACAAAAATCTAGATTGAAATTCTTTTTTTTAAGAATTGAAATTCTAAATAAAAAAGAAATCAAGTGCCATGATATATAATCCATGTCTAGCTATAGCAAAAATATATCTTAAAAAAGTTGAACTCCTTCTTTGGAGAAGGGAAATAGAAAACAAAATCTTAAAACACTAAATCTCTTATTCAGGCCAAGACTATACCATACAGAATAAACTGAAAATTTTCCATTTAACCATACAATCTACCTTTTAACAGTTCAGATTTTTAAATGATTTTCATTTATTCCTTTAATTTAGGATATTTTGGGATGATCTTTGTATTTTTTCTATTTAAACATAGCTTGTAAACAGAGACCATATCTTCTCTTCTCTTGCTCTAATAATTCCTCCAAATATCTCACTTAATCTGCAAGTAGGCACTTAAGTAAATAAAGGTGGATGAGTTAAGGGCAAAGGGGAGTTATATAAATAGTCTAGCATATAAAGAAAAAGGATGGTGAAGTGTAATGGTCCCTGGACTGAGAATTAGGAAAGCTGTATTATATTCCTACAGGATCTTCCCCTAACTGATGTTGTGCAAATCCTTTCCTTAACTTTTCTAAGCTCAAGTTCCATCAAGAATAGGTCATATGTTCTGCTTCTCCCATTCTATATGGGATGCCAGTCTAAGTACAAAGCCCTTCCTGTTTCCTCCCTCTACCAAATGGAGAAATAATCTAAATCTATTCAACATCATAGTAAATCCTGATGCTGAGATGAACTCACCTGACTCAGGGTAAGTACAAATATGTTTCACAATTGTGTATAAAAAATGATCTTAGGACTCTATCAAACTTAACCTGTACTATCAGGCAGGACCAAGAATTGGACTTTGCTGCCAGTCCTGTTTAACTATCACTCCATCATCCAACTCTTTCATTAGGACTTATGCTCCCAATGCCACTGTAAAAGAGTTATCTATTCTAAACCAAAGTTGACTCCTCCGTCATACTCTTCCATGTCAACCCCATCTCTCCCTGCTCCTATACTTCTCTTCCCTACCATACCATTGTACCTGCTGGAATGTTTGATCTAGTCCTGACAAATTGTACTTAATATTAGACCTGTTCCCTACCTGCAGAAATCAACATTTACTTATATGTACACATATTATTTGATCTCAACATAGTGGGCAGGGACTGTTGAGTTTTGCTTTGGTAAAGTGTAGGCTGAACAGAGTGCTTGGAAAAGTGACTGGCATATATTATTTTCTTAATAAATGTTTGTTGAATTTAATTCATTCAATAAGCATTATGTGACTACCACAAGCTAGGACCTGTGCTGGGCCATAGAGATAAAAAGGCAAAAACCAAACAGTTCTTTCCTTCAAGGACCTTACATAATACAGGGTGAAGGGGTGGGAAGAAGGAAGCAATATAATATCACATGTGACATACACAGAGAGATAGAAGAAAAATCTAGATCTATATAAATATAAAATAAACATTATATAATGTGTTTTATATAAAATGTCTAGAGTTAAAATACAAACTATATCTAGAGTTGAAACTTTAAGAAAGTACTAAAAAAAAAAAGGTGTTCCAAGAGGCCTTGGGTAGGACATGTCACTTGAGTTAAGCCTTGAAGGAAATTAGGAATTCTTTGAGGCTGAAGGATGAGAGATCATATTCCAGCTATGAATGATAGCCTATGCAAAGGCATGGTGGTGGGAGATGGCATGATACATACATATATACATATATATATATGTATATACATATATATATATATATATGGAGAATAGCAAATTATGGATGATATTTGGACTATGGGAAAGATCCAAAGGCAAGGAGACCAAAAGGGAGTTATTGCAGTAGTTCAGAAAATAGCTAAAAAGGTCCTGAACTGGAGTAGTGGCCAGGTAAGTGGAAAGAAGTTGATAGATGCAAAAAGTAAAATGGAAATAGGAAAGATAAAATGAGACTTAGCACATTATTAGATCTATAACTAAAGATAAAGAACAGGATTAGTGAAGAATTAAGGATAACTCAATTGAACACAAGCAAGGATTGTTTATTTGTTTTTATAATTCATGTCTGGCATGGTGAACATGATAATAAATACTTGTTGACAGATACTTATTGGTGATTCTGAGGTCATGAGTCTGGATTCATGGAGGGAATAGGGAATATAGAATAAAGAATTTAGGTTAACTCACCTTTCAAGTTCCTACTACTGCTATCATTCTAATAATGTTTCTTCTCTATTCTTCCCTTTCTTCATGAAGTAAATTCAAACCATTTTTTTTAAATTAAATGGAAATTAAAACAGTTCTTTCTGTTCCTAAAATCCTCCCAACTGAATTGAATCATTTCTGTAATTACTGTCTCTTTAAAAATATATAATTACAGCTTAAGTATCTTTTAAAATGTTCATAAAAAACTCAAATATAAACAATATTTATCCAAATGAAATATATAAAGATAAACTTTCAACCTCTTACCTTAAATGGAATTTCTATGCTTGTCCTTTTAATCAATAATAAAAGTCAAAGATGTCATTTCCTATAATTTATCCTTTACCAGCATACTATAAATTCCAAGTTGAAGGCTTTTTTTCAGCTTTTCTATGTTCTATAATGAAAGTAAAATCAGTCAAAGCTACTTTATCAAAATAATTTATGCTCTAAAATTCCTCTAAGTTCAGAGAGAAAAATAATAACTTCCATTCCATTTTAGGGCTCAGTTTCAGCAATTCCTCTGCTACATAGCAAGACATAAGGGGGAGGAATCATAAATTACCCTCACTAATATCATATCACAATGTTTATAGTTAGGTTTTAAATACACAGAAGGAATCATATTTATTTGTTTCCCCATCAACACTCAACATTTAACTAACATATCTGCAAAACAGATCTTTTAAAATGTTTTATGCTTGGAAGGAGAGGGGTTCCATGCTCGAGACTTCATTGATATTGGGAAGTGATGAGAAAAACAAATAAAGTTTGGAAACTGCCCTTCAACTTATAGTCTTAGTTGTCTGGAGCACTGAAAAGTGGAATCTCCTGTCCACCCCCTCAGCCAGAATGTATCATTGGCAGAATTTGAGTCTGCCTGACTCTAGATGATTCTAGTTCAGACTTACACTCTTCCTCATATTTAGGATCAAAATGCAAGTTCAAAGTTTCACAGAATGTACATGCTAAACATTTTTGCTGCAACTGATCCTTCACAAAATCAAGGAAGATGATAATTAGGACAAGATTCAAGATATTTTGAAAGCCATATGCAAAAAAAAATTATAACTGTTGAGAAAAATAGGTAAAAATAAAACATTGGCAATCCATTTTAGTGATATATTTCTAAACCACATGGATATGTGAGAGGTAACAAGGTAGATGGAATTAGAGAGGATTTGGAGGCAGGAAAACTGGAGTTTTGATCCCATGTTTTACATTTATTTGTTAGATAAACTCCAATCACCTAATGTCTTTGAGATTCAATTTCCCTGTCTGTACAGTGGGAATGATAATAGTTGCTAATATGTACTTCATAGGAGGTTCGAGTAATATAATATATGAAACATGTTTTACACATTTTAAAGTGCTATCAATTATCCTGTTTTAATGAATGTCAGCCAGTGATATCACGATCCCTCCCTCACTAATGGCCCATCCTGGCTATAAACCTCTCTTAATTGAATCTTAGTATAACAGAAAGTCTACAGCAGCTCAGTTTTTGAAGATTTTCTAAATGACAAGCTTTGTGATTTACTACCCTAATCTTTAGTCACTTCAATCACTGTGAAATGATAATGAGCAGTGATATTGTCTTTAATGAATACTTAAATTAAATTTTAGGAGCAGCTAAATGGCACAGTAGATAGAGTATGGGCTTGGAGCCAGATAGAACTGAGTTCAAATCTCTGCCTCATCCTCTTACTAACTGTGTGATCCTAGCCACACTTAACCCTGTTTGCTCAGTTTCCTCATCTGTAAAGCAAGCTGGAGAAGAAAATGGCAAAACCACTCCAGTATCATTGCAAAGGAAATTCCAAATGGGACACAAATTGTCAGATGCAACCAAAAACAACTAAATAACAACAAAAATTTTGGAAGCTCCTGATAGTCTTAATTCAAGTTTATCTACATGATAATATATGCTCTCAACCATTTAAAATACATAAGGGTCTTTATTAATCAGATTAATCAGAGTGGGTCAGGTGAAAAAGACTGTGGCAGAAGGCAAAATACAAAGTATATGACCACAATTATGTCCACATCAGAAGCTTTTAGATTTAACATCATTTTAAAGGTCATGTTTTTGTTTTTTGTATTTTTCTGTTAGTTTTTAGTAATGTGGTAAATTTGTTAAATAACTTCATCTCTCTAGTGGTGGAAGTCATTCCTGATTAATTTCCTTTTTGATCATTCAAGATAGCCTCTGTCTTATGACGAAATCAAGCCTCCACTGGAATTTCAGGCATTTCAGAGTATTTTTTATGTTCAAAATGAGACTGCAAGTTTTCTCATGCCCATTTTGCAGACAAGAAAGAAGCACTGAGCATATTTTTAAAGATGGGTTTGGTGTTCCCAGCAATGAAAGGCTTCAGGCAAACTTTATGTAAATAGCAGTCTGCTAGAATTCCTTAATCCTGATCTACTGCTCCCCCTCCACATTTCCCATCGGAGACATTTTCCAAAGTACAGACCACCTAGTCATATGGTTAAGGTTCAGAATTCTCAAAGAAATCAACCAACCACCTATAGAACACAAGACCTCATGATTTCTTATAAAACAGATAATTTTCTACAAGTTTGGCTAAAACTTGTAGTTTTTTTCCCCTTCATCTAATCCTGAATTCAGTCTAGGTCTCCTCTATGGATGAAAGATTAAATCCATAGCATCACAGAATCTTAGAGCAGGAAGAGCCTCTCATATACTTGCTTCCTTTTTACTTTCTCTCTGTCAAGTTTATTTTGGGTATTGTTTTCAGCTTAGAACCACCACAGGCTGTTGTTTACCCTATCTTAACGAACATCCTCCTTCAGGATTTAAGGAGTTAAAACCCTATGACTTCTATTAACTTACAAAAGAGTTCATGAAGTTAAAGCTGAGTTTGAACTTTTTAAAACTTTATCCCTTGGAATTTATGAACAATAAGTTAAAAGAAAAGAACGTGTTAAGAAGACTTAAGAATGTAAGATTGCCTTTGTAAAATAGTACACTAATAGCTAACAGGGGAACCTGTTTAGAAACTGCTCACTGGCTTCTTCCTTAAACCACATGAAAGGAAGCCAAAGTCAGATTCCTGAAGGAGTCATGCTTGTCATCATCAAGTGATTGTGAAAGCAAGAATTAGTGCCTTAAAACTTTGAAGATGTGGATGTGCAAGGTCACAAAAATAACTCCACTTGGAGACTGCTCCAAGCAGAAAATAGCTTCAGCACTCAACCTGCCTCAGAAAGGAAAGGTCTTTAAAACTGTCACAACAACCTCTCTCTGGTAAAAGTTCAAGGCATCCCCAATGACTCATACTCTGAGAACAGAATATGAAAAACTGTCCATGGGGTCCAGCTCACAAGGGTATATACTTACATACATACATAAACACACGCACATCACCTCTCAGCTTCCATAATTCATGATACAGAAGGCTATGCTATCCACACAGCTGCATGTTACATGTCATCCTAAGTCCCTAAAGTCCCTATAATGAAGAAAGCTTGCAGAGTTTTCTTTGGGGGATTATAGTGAAGCTCTCCCTCTAAAAGAAAGCTAGATATTAAGTCCTGAGTCCAAATCTGAACTCAGATACTACACCTCTATGACTCTAGGGGCAAAGCATTTGTTTGCTCTATGTTTCAGTTTTCTCAACTAAAAAAAAAAACAACTACCTTTCAGGATTGTTGTAAAGATAAAATAATATTTATAAAGCACTCTGTAAACCTTAAAGCATCATATAAATGCTTATTATTATTATTATTATTATTAATCCAGATTCCACTGATAAGGCAGGTCCCTAGAATATAGCTATAGCTATTATATTAACTCTGGGGTCTAGAGGTAACTGTTAAAGATTAGTGTAAGTCTTTTCTAATGCATAGCTCAGGAACCCCTTCTAGGATGCTTCTTGCCATAATTGTCAGTTGTCAATTAGTTAGCCAGAATTAATTAACTTTTAGAAAGGGATATTTACTAAGATAAATAAATGATATAGTAGAGAGAGCACTGAACTTGAAATCAGGGAAGATTCATCTTCCTGAGTTCAACTGTAGCCTTAAGACACTGGCTGTGTGACTCCAGGGTAAGTCATTTAAACCTTTCTAGCTCAGTTCTCTCATCTGTAAAATAAGCTGGAGAAGAAAATCGCAAACCACTCCACAGTCTTTGCCAAGAAAATTCCAAATGGGGTCACAAAATGTCAGGCACAACTAAAACAATGACAGAAAAGAATAAGAACAATTGGTCCAAAGTGCCATAGTTCCTGAAATTTCTCTTGCTAGAACCCTATCATGCTCCCCTCCCCCCCTAGTTAATGGTGTTGCTTCTCTCCTCAGCTTTTTATGGAGCTATCAATTTGTGTTTCTGTATGTCTTCACCTTTCGATACAACTTATCTGAGGACACTGCCAGGATAACCATAGAAAGAAGGGCATCTCTGAAGTACCTAAGATCATCTTCCAGGAAAGGGAATGAGAAGAGAACTCTGTTCTTCCTTCCCCACCCCACCCCCACCCCCATTGATTCCTTCCTAGGGATTTAGCTAGAGTGCTTTCAACTCTCTTAGAGACACTCCTCCTTTCTAAACTAGTTCTCAGGTTTGATGCAGGTCCCCAAGGAGTGTGTTAGTTTCCTTAGACAATCTAAATATTCTTCCTAAGTAACTAACTGTAGTTGATCAGGAAATTTTTTCCTACTTTCTTTAAAGACTATAATTGATTGGTTGATTGAAACCTGTTTTCACCTAAAGTATTAGAATCTCTTTTTTTTTCATCTATTACAATAAATGAGGCAGAATGACTTCATTGATTTACTCTTTCAATTACTACCCTTTTAATAGAGTCATAGACCTAGCTCTAGAAAGAAATTCAGTAGTCACTTAGTCCAACACTTTCATTTTACATATTAGGAAAAAAGCCAGAAAAGTTTAGTGACCCAAAAGTCTACAAGTAGAAAAATGGAGATTCAAATTCAAATCTTATGGTCCCAAGTTTAGGCTTTCCATCCAACCACATTGCAAAATTTGTCTTTTCTCTAATACCTCATAGTTTCTCAACTGAAAATATAATTTTATTTTATATTATATTATAATAAATAATATTATAATATGAAAATAATTATACGTATATCAAGCTTTTGCATTTTTCAAAGCACCAAGTTAAACACAGAGGAAATCTTGATCCCTATTTTACATGTATATAGCTCAGAAAGGTAAAAGATTTTGCCAGTGTTGCACAAAAACTGAAAGTCTCAGGATTTTGAACCTGGGGTAAAGCTTTCTGCAATCCTATACTTCTGCAATCTCTTAAAAGTTTTTTTAAGTACTACTATAAAGTCAGCATATCAAGAACTAAAACTATTTCTAAAAAAGGATATAGGAGCAGCTAGGTGGCACAGTGAATAAAGCAAAGCCCTTGAGTTCAAATTTGACCCCAGACACTTTAATACTTAGCTGTGTGATCTCGGGCAAGTCACTTATCTCCTTTGCCTTGCAAAAGTAAAAAAAAAAAAAAAAAAAAAAAAAAAAAGGATATATAAATCTCTGAGAATTAGATAAAGATTTTGCTAAGATTTATATAGTCTAGTGTCAAAGTTAAGATTTGGTTGATTCCAAGCTCAGCATTCTTTTATTTCCAAGTGCTTCTATAAAATTAATAAGTATCCATTAAAATATACAAATATACAAAAAGGAACAAAATCATATATAAAATTAAATCATTCTACTGTACATATTTAAGCAATGCAGAATGTAATAAATTAACAAACAAACAAAATTGGAATTTACTCTGGGCCTCATCTTCTCTACTGTATTCACACCCATTCAGTCAATGACTCTTTTCTTCCACCTTACAAATATGGTTTGTAAAATTTATAAAATTCCCACTTAAATATTCCTTATCCCATAGGATATTACAGTAGAGATGTCAATCCTTCAGAGTCTTCTAGTGAAAAAAAAAAGGATTCCTAAAAAAATAAAATACATTGTCAATGCTATATTGAGCAACTACCAGAGAGGAGAGCTAAGAAGTACAAACAAGAAATGAAAAGAAACCTATATAAGTATGGACCATTTTTTTTAAATTAAAATTAAATTCAGGTCTAGTAAAAAGCCTGAGTATGTTAAAATTTTTATTATTCAATTCAACAAACATTTAAATCTTTTCTTGTGCCTTCAAACATTGGGCTAGATGATAATAGAAATACAAAATCAGAAACAAAAGAGATCCTGGTCTGAAGGAGTTTGTATTCTAGTGAGGGGAAACAAATTATACATCAAATATGCAAAATGTATAATAAGTAAATATGAATAAATCTTGGTAGAATGAGGCACTAACAAGTATGTGGATGTCAGAAAACTTTCATGTACAAGGCATTCCTTAAACTAGCCTTAAATAGAATTAATGTCTATAAAAGACAATGGTAGGGGTGGCTAGGTGGGGTGTAGTGGATAAAGCACCGGCCTTTGGAGTCAGGAGTACCTGGGTTCAAATTCGATCTCAGACACTTAATAATTACCTAGCTGTGTGGCCTTGGGCAAGCCAGTTAACCCCATTTGCCTAGCAAAAACCAAAAAAAAAAGACAATGGTGAGAGGATGTGCCTTTCAAGAATAGGAGTAGATGTACAGACAAGGGGGCAACTAGATGACAAAGTGGATAGAGCATCAGGCGTACAGTCAGGAAGACTCATCTTCCTGAGTTCAAAACTGATCTCAGATACCTACTGGCTATATGACCCTGGACAAGTCATTTAACCTTTCTCTTCTGTAAAATGAGTTGGAGAAGAAAATGGTAAACCATTCCACTATCTCTGCTAAGAAAACCCCAAATGGGATCAAGAAGAATAGCCTCAATTGAAAAAATGCAACAAGTACAGACAAAGGAGGAGACAGAAAATTTTTATTTCCAAGAATATGTATCTGAGGGAGCGGAGCCAAGATGGCAGCGTGAAGGCAGCATTCCCTGACAACTCCAACCCCCCAACCCCCCCTAAAAAACAAACAAATGAGGGCTCTAGCCAAAATTTAGAGGGGCAGAACCCACAGAAAGACTAAGTGATACATTTTCCCAGTCCAAGATAACTTAGAACCTCCACAGGAAAGGTGTGCTTCACCAGGACCTGGGGTGGGAAAAAAAAGCCACTGGGCAGCCCAGTCCAGCTCAGCAAAGCCCAGTCCAGCCCAGCCCAGAGATCACCAGCAACAGCTTGAAGGGGAGAAGAGAGAACTCTGCTGCACCTGGGTGAGTGTGGAGTGAGGAGCACCGACCACAGAACCTGCAGCAAGAATTGGGAGAAAGCATCCTGCACCCCCAGAGAAGGTAAGGGAAGTTTGCAGAGATTGCTCTGCTCTTCCTGGGGTAGGACTCTGCTGTTTGCCTACACTCAGACTCAGGGTGCAGTTTAGGCTTCCTTACTAAAATAGCTGGACCTGCCTTATAGCCTCAGGGCAGAGGGCAATGCTGTGGTCATCTACATATCAAAGCACGGGCTGGAGAGCTTAAGACCTTGGAAAGAAGGATCTGACCATAGAGAATTACTTCAGTCCTATGGAAAATCAAAACACATACTCTGATGATGATAAAAATCGAAGCTTCTGTATCCAAAACCTCCAAGAGAAATAGAAAATGGGCTCAGACTGTGGATGAGCTCAAAAAAAGACTTTGAAAAGCAATTCAGGGAGGTGGAGGAAAAATTGAGAGGAGAAATGAGAGCAATGCAAAACAGTCATGAAAACCAAATCAAAAGCTTGGTGAAAGAAATACAAAAAAATACTGAAGAAAATAATATGTTAAAAACCAGTTTAGGCCTAATGCAAAAAGGAAAACAAAAGGCAAATGAGAAGAATGCCTTAAAAAGCAGAATTGGCCAGATGGAAAAGGAGATAAAAAAGCTCTCTGAAGAAAATAACTCCTTCAAATGCAAAATGAAACTAAAGGAAGCTGATGACTTTGCAAGAAATCAGGAAGAAATAAAACTCTTCCAAAAAAGCCAAAAATTAGAAGAAAATGTGAAATATCTCACTGGAAAAACAACTGACCTTGAAAACAGATCCAGAAGAAATAATTTGAAAATTATTGGACTATCTGAAAGCCACAACCAGGAAAAGAGCCTAAACTTCATCTTTCAAGAAATAATACAGCAAAATTGCCCTGAGATCCTAGAAACTGAGGGTAAAATAGAAATTGAAAGAATTCACCGGTCACCCCCTGAAAGGGATCCCAAAAGAAAAACTTCTAGGAATATTATAGCCAAATTTCAAAACTCCCAAATCAAAGAGAAAATTCTAAAAGCTTCCAGAAACAGACAATTCAACTACCCAGGCTCCTTAATCAGGATTACACAGGATCTGGCAGCATCTACATTAAGGGCTCATAGGGATTGGAATATGATATTCCAGAAGGCAAAAGATCTTGGTTTACAACCGAGAATCAATTACCCAGCAAAACTGAACATCCTCTTTCAGGGGAAAAGATGGATTTTCAATGAAACAGGGGACTTTCAAACTTTCCAAACAAGACAACCAGAGCTGAACAGAAAGTTTGATCTCCAAGTACCAGACTCTGGTGAACCATAGAGGGAGTGGAAGAGAGGGACTAACTATGAGGAACTTGTTGATGTTGAACTGTTTGCATTCTTGCACGGGAAGAAGATATTGATAACTCATATGAACTTTCTCATTTATAAGAGCGGCTAGAAGGAGCATACATAGACAGGACATAGGAAGGAGTGGAATATAATGGTATGATGTGGTAAAGGGATGAAGTGAAAGGGTGATGGGGGAAAGTACTGGAAGGAAGGAAAAGGAGATGATGAAGAAGCTGAGAGATTTCACATGAGTCAAAAAAAAAAGCTTTTTCAATGGAGGGGAGGAGGGAAGGCAAGGGGGAATGAGTGAGCCTTTATTCTCATTGGAAATGGCTCAGGGAGGAAATGTCATACACACTTAATAGGGTGAAGAAATCTGTCTTGCCCTGGAGAAGGATGGGAGGAAAGGGACGGGATGAGGGGAAATGGGGGGAGGGAAGGGGGGAATAGGTGACAGAAGAAAGATCAAGGGAGAGGGTACTCAAATGCAACACGTTTTTGGACTGGGCCAAGATGAAAGGAGAGAGAGAGAATAGAATAAATGAGAGTGGGGAGGAATAGAGTGGAGGTACAGTTAGTAATAGCAACTGAGGGAAAAATATTGAAGCAACTTCTCTGGTTGATTTATGCTAAAGAAAGGAACTCACCCCAGAGACAGAGTTGGAATCTGAATACAGACTGAAGTATAATGTTTTTTCTCTCTATTCTCGAGGTTTCCCATCTTCTTGGGGGGGGAGGGGGCTTATGTTTATTCTTATGTTTGCACATAACATTCAATTTACATCAATGTATGGCATGGAAACAATGTAGACACTTCCAGATAGCCTGGGCGGGGGGGGGGGGGGGGGGGGGGGGGAGGGAAGGGAGGGGGGGGGAAATTGTAGAATTCAGAGCCCTGAAAAAATGATGGGTACAATTTACTATTGTATATAATTGGAAAACAAATAAAATGTTAAAAAAAAAAAAGAATATGTATCTGAGTATCTGAGGAAATATTAATGACTACCTACCAAAATGCCTACTTTCCCATTTTTTACAAAATCTTTTTGAGAATAACCTATTTATTCATCAACTACATCCTTCATGAAGTAATGAATGAGGAATATAAAGGCAAAATATATTCTACAGCAAACTATGCCTTTAGATTCACATAATCAACTGAAATGCATAGAGTATATAAGATGCAACTATGGCTAATACTTAATAATTATTTTTAAAAGCATTTGGTTCAGAAAGTTCACCTTAAAGAGTATATTCCAACAATTTGTCTTCTATATATGTGCATATATATATATATACATGTATAAATCATACAAGATTATTTGAGAAATGTAACAGAAATAACTTTAGGCGATGTCATTCTGATAATTAGTATCAAGGAATACCAATAATACCATATATGAGCACATATTATACATGTGTGTAACATATAAATATGTGCCTTTATAATTATATAATATTAATTTATTGTGTACTGGAACTTATAATCATATTTCATATGATTATATTTTATAATTATTAAGTATATAAATTTAAATAATATATAACTATAGAATATATATTTCTATAATATATTGTTGCATATAAAATATAGCATACAAGTATATATAACACTATGTATATAAACATATATGCTTAATATACTAATAATAGTATACAAGAAAAACACAAGCTTATGCTCACTAGAGGTATTTGCCCCCACCATGTAGAATGTCCAAAACAGAATTTAATGGAAATGTAACTCCCTATAAATAGTGAGATCCTTTTTTCAAATGACATTTTGCTAATTGTATCAAACAGTGGAACATGGCAGAATTGTCTATGTGAGAAAAATACTTCAATCAATCAATAAACATTTATTAAGTACCTACTATGTTCCAGATACATTGCTAAGCACAATGGATGCAAAAAGAGGAAAAATATAGTCCGTTTCCACAAAGAACTAGCAATCTAATCTCTTAATCAAAAGAGTTGAGCCTAACTACCTACAAAGGAAAATCCAAGTAGATTATTATTCAGATCATGATATATAATAAGAGGGAAAAGTCATAGAGATGATCCATTCAATACATTCCATTCTATCAAGTATTCATTAAATGTCTTTGTTCAAGGAACTATACTAGGTGATGGGGAAACAAAGCCAACACAGAAATAAGTACTGTTTTCAAGAAGTATTCATTACCATAAGATACAACATGTAAAAAAAAAAATGTATCCACCTAATGATCTAAAGGAGAAAGCAGTTACCACTAACATGCTTCCCTTAAGAAACACCCTTGAAGGAAACTAGGGATTCTAAGAGGCAGAGGAGAAGATGGAGTGTAATCAACACAAGAGATAGTTTTTGCAAAGGTAGAGAGCCCGGACACAAAATGTCCAGTTAAGGTAATATTAAGTAGACCAGTTTGGCTGAAATGTGAAGTACAATAAGGCAATAATGTAGAATAATCTTGGAAAGGTAAAATGAAACCAAATTATAAAATGTTTCAAATACCCAGATAAAGAGTTACCATTTTATCCTTCAGGCAATAGGAAAACACCTGATAGTGATGAGCAAATGACATGATGAGATATATGCTTTAGATAAAGTATGTTGCCAGGTGTGTGGAGGATGGAAAGACTGGAAATCAAATTAGTAGTTGTTGCAGTAGTCCTGGTGAAAACTAATGAGGCCCTGTCCTAGGATGATAATTGTGTAAGTGAAAAGGAGATAAATGTGATAAAGTATTATGTTAGAGTGGAAAGAGCACTTCCTCTGAAGTCAAAAGACTTCAACTATAACCTCTGATAGCTACTACCTCTATGACCTTGGAGAAATCACTAACCCTTCCTGGTCCTCAATTCCCTCATCTGCAAAATTAGGGATTGGAATAGCTAGATTCTGAATACCTTTCGAGATCTATAATCTTATGATATGTCAAGGAAATAAGATTCAGCAAGACTGTCAACTGATAAGAACAGAGAAATGAGGGAATTAGTTCACATATGTTAGATAGACACTGTGGGTAGACCATGAACTAGGACCATAATTGAACAGGAGGAGGAAAGTAAGCTAAATTATTTTTTGGAACTTGTGCAGGAAAATAATTTCTAAAAATAAAGACATGGAGAATCATTAATTGCTAAGTAGACCATGTCAATATAATAAAAAGGCAATACTACCAAATTAATTTGCTTATTCTATATCATATGAAGCTACCAAAGCATTTTTTTTTAGAGTTAGGAAAAATAATAATGAAATTCACATGTAGAAACAAAGAAGCTCAAAGGGAATAATTTTTAAAAACTAGGGGAAAAGGAGAGCCAGCAGTGCCACACAAAGCAGTACAGATCAAAATGGTTTGGTACTGATTTAAAAATAAAGCAGTAGATTAGTACAAGAGATTAGATGAACAAAATACAAAACACACTACAGAAATCATCAGTAAACTCATAGATCCCAATACTGGGGGAAAAATTCACTATTCAACTCAAACTGCTGGAAAACCTGAAAAATAGTCTGGGAAGAACTAGGTAAAACCCACATCTCATACTATAATTCCAACTGAAGATCAAAATAGACACATGACTTAAATATAAAAGATAGCCATAAATAAATTGAAGGAGCAAATTAAGTTTTGGATCTATAAATAGTGGAGGTGAACCAAGCAAGACATAAGACCTCAAAAGATAAAATGGACATTTTTGATGGTATAAGATATATACAAACAAAACTAAAGCATTTAAAATTAAAAGGAAAATAAGTAACCATGGGAAAGGAGTCCATCAAGGAGATAAAGATCTCATAAGCAAGATATAAAAGGAACTCATTGAGCCATTCCTCAATTAATAAATGGTCAAAGGAGGAGTGGAAAAGAAAAATGCCTCTAATCCTAATAGTTAGAGATATACAAATTAAAGCATTTCTTTTTTTTTTTGTTTGTTTTGTTTTTGCAAGGAAATGGGGTTAAGCGGCTTGCCCAAGGCCACACAACTAGATAATTATTAGGTTTCTGAGGCCAGGTTTGAACTCAGGTACTCCTGACTCTAGGGCTGGTGCTCTATCCACTGCACCACCTAGCTGCCCGAATCAAAGCATTTCTAAGGCTCCACCTTAAACCCATTAGTTTGGCAAAAATGAGAAAAAAGGAAAATGGCCATTTTCGAAGAGACTTTGACAGACACAGTGGAGTTGTGCATTGATTCAGTTATTCTGCAATATCATTTGGAATGAAGTCCCAAAAGTTACCAAACTGAACACCCTTTATAGTATAGCAATATCACTATTAAGGTGATACCCCCCAAAAAAAGATCAAAGAGGAAAACAATCTATATGTACATACAAAAATATTTACAGTAGCTCTTTTGCATTAACAAAGAACTGAAAATTGAAGTCTCATTTACCAGAGAATGGATAATAAATCATTATATTAAGTTAATAGAATATTATTGTGCGCTAAGAAATAATGAAATGAATGCTTCTGAGAAACCTGCAAAGACAAATATGAACCTTTCTGGAGAAGAGTGAGTAGAACTAAAACAATTGTACAATAAAAATAACATTAAAAAAAAACTGTGAAAACCTTGAGAACTCCGAACAATGCAATGACCAAGCTTGAGAAGAAATAATGACTTAAGAAGCAGAGTCATATTTTCAGATATAGGCAATGTCAGACTTTTGATTTGTATATTCCTTTGAACAGTGATTAAATTTCATTTTAAAAGGGATAGATGGAAGAATGAAGAAAAACAGGAAAGGGATAAAGAAGAAAAGGAATGGAAAAGAAAGAGGAGGGGAGGGGAGGGGAATAGAGGAGAGGACAGGAGGGGAGGGGAGAGGAGGGGAGGGAAAGAGAACATTAAGGTATCTTTTTCCAGTCAATAAACTTTATTGGGCACCATTATGCATCATGTATGCATAATCAAACAAAACAAGTTCCTCCCTTGGTCATATCAGAAAATGTATGTCTCATTCTGTACTTTGAGCTCATCAGCTTTCTGTCAGAAGACAGATACCCAGGGTCACATAGCTAGCAAAGTGTCTGAGGTTGGATTTGAACCCAAGAAGATGAGACTTCTTAACTACAGTCTTGGTACTCCATCCATCATTTTCATCCAGCTATCACTTGTTGGTGCTGTAAGATGAATGGGTTGTTTGTACAAAACTACTGACACTATAGTGACAAAAAAAACTAGAAAGTAAGGAGATTCTCCTCTATTGAGGAATGACTAAACAAGTGTTGATATCTGAATATGATGGAATACCATTTTCCCCATAAGAAATGAAAATGAGACAGTTTCAGAGAAACTTGGGAAGATTTGTAGAAACAGATATAGAATGAAGTGAGCAGAATCAATTCATATGTTACCAAAACTGTTCCGTTTAAGAACTCTAGGCAAGGACAGCTAGATGACAAAATAGACAGAGCACCAACCCTAGAGTCATTAGGACTTTAGTCATTTTTTTTTAATGAAAAGAAAAAACAGATAAGCAGGGCATCTTTGAAAGTTACAGGTTGAAAACTTAAAAAGTAAAGTGTACACAAGAGAGATCTGCAGTTTCATATATAATCCTGTCATGCATTTCTATGTAGAATTGCTTATGTTGTTAAGTTCAAACTAAAAATATTGTTAAAAGAAAAATTTGCAGGGCTTTTACCCTAAAAGAACCATCTCCTTAAGATCCCCAGTTCTTCTGGTGAATGCATATTGCTACAAGAAATAGAATACCAGATTAAAAGAATTAAATTTGTGGGTAACCCAAAAGGGGAGGGACTCATGATGGGCAAAAGTGGATTACAGTTTATCAGCAATTAATTGAGCAATGGTGATAAGTTTGGTGGGTCCTATGATGAAAAAAGGAAAGATAGCAAATGGACAATGTGACCCATTTGGTAGTCTCCCAAAGGACCAGAGGAAAGCTCCCTGAACCAAGGCTAAACCCTTGTAGAGGATTTTTGAAAGGTGGGCACAAGTAACAGGATGAAAAGGCATAGTGGGTTACCATCCGAATAAACATACAAACTACTGATCTGACTTTAACATAAAAACTTTAAAGAACAGAGGAGGACTGGAAAGACTTCCCTTTCCCCAAAATACTTTTCTTTGGTTGCCTCTTGTTAATTCCTGAAATTAAAGACTGGAGAAGAGAGAGGGGGAGAGAAAAAGAGCACAGAAGGGGAAGGTGAGGGTAGGGGAAGCTGGCAAAGGGGCAGAGCCTGCTGGTTGTTCATCTTCTAAACGCTGGAAGTAACTTGTTCTTTTAAAAAAAAAAACTATAAGGAATAAGTCTAATCACTGTTAAAAATCCTGTGTGTGCTGTGTGTAGCTATCCATAATGCATGTTTTCAACTGAAGGACTGGAGAAAAATGAAGTCTTATTTCAAACCACGAGAAAACACAGCCAAATGTGCCCCTGTCCAGCCTACATTTTATAGTTCCCCGAAAGGCAAAGCCCAGAGGGAGGGAGGGAAAGAACGAAGAAGCCGAAGGTGGACTAGGAGAGGAGGTGGTGGGAAGGAACTGAGGCGCCAGGAGCAGGGTGTGGGGAGGTGGGGCGGGCGGGTCTGGAGCGCCCGGGAGGCCGAAGACGGGGCGAGAGCGCGCCGGGAGCTGAGCCGCGATCCCCCTGCCTCACTTGCCCCGGCCCTGCGCCTCCCTCAGTTCCCTCCCCCTTTCCCTCCCTCTCTCCTCTTCCTCCTCCTCCTCCTGCCGCCGCCGCCGCCGCCGCCGCTGCCAGACCTCACCAGCTCAGACCCATCTAGCTTCTCTTTGCATCGCACACACCTGGACTGGCTCGGGCTGGAGGGCAAACGCATCTTTGCAGGTAAGAACCCCCTGGGGTGTGGGGGAGTGTTTTTAGTGCTTGGACCGAGCCGCAGCCGAGCGCAAAGGTCCGAGAGTGCCTAAGTTCATCAGTGGGCGCTGGTGAGAAGCTAGGACTTGCACTGGGGAGTGTGAGCGCGACTCTGCTGGCAAACAGGTCCGAGTGTCTCTCTGCACCACTTACAACTTTAGGTGTCAGGTGTGGACACGTGTGTGTGTGTGTGTGTGTGTGTGTGCACTTAGAGGGAAGTGATATTCCAGAATAGGAGAATTCCTCCATCGGAAGCGATCCACGCAAATAAGCTTCTGTTTGCAACAATGCGCTATTTCTTCGCTCATCGTGGCATGCATGGCCATCTGCAAGTTTGCCTGGACGTCAATACGATTTGATAGGTTTCAGATTGTGTGGTTGTGGGTATGCATGCCTCTCAGCGTGAAGGTGCCCTAAGCCAAATCTCAAACCCTTCAAGAACCGAGTTAATTGAAAGTAGGAGCCCTTCTATTCTGCGGTTCGGATCCCTGGAGGTCGGTAGGCTCCTGCAAAGAGGCTGGAAAACACCTCCGTGCTGGCCCCCGCGCCCCCAACCTCCCCCTCCTCCCCAGGTCGGTGCTATCCTGCTGCCTTTCCCTCTGCCCTCTGCTTGGAGGTGGAGAGGAGGAAGCGGGGGAACTGTGAAAAAGGGAGCCAAGCACTGCGATTTGCTTATCTGCTTTGCGTGGGACTTGTAAGGCAATATACCCTGGTTAGCTGGGGACCTCTGGGAAAACTCCTCGGGGAGAATTTGTGCGGGGGAGGAGGGAGCTGCCAAGAGAGGACTCTCCCGAGATGGGTGGGTAACGGGGGGCGGGGGGGGGAGCTTAGGAGAGCCCTACAAAAATCCTAAACTAAGGAAACGTGTTTTTGCTTCCCTAGGGTCTTTGTTGGGTTTTTGCAGTTGATTATTAGAAAGACAGTGAAAAAGCTTTAAGAAATCTGAAGTTGTGTTGAAAATAATACACACACACACACACACACACACACACACACACACACACACACACACAGAGTTCCTCTCCCCAAAAGACTAGCAATGAATGCCTATTATCTCCTTTGAAATCGATTATGGTTCATTCTCCCTCTAGGTAAAATATGCGATGTAGAACTACATCACACTCCTTTATGACTGGAGACTTTGTTTATGTAGATCTGTCAGCCAAGTGACACATTGCACGGTGTCCAAAGGGTTCCTGCCGGGTTTTGTTGTTGTTGCCTTTAGTGTCTAGTTTGACCCAGGGAAAGGGTGGGGTAGAAGATTAGAAGGTTAATTCTCCATATGACAGGGTAGAAATTCAGAACCATTCTCCTTTAGAAGTTACATCACATCCCAAGTCTTGTCCTTGGAAAAGATATTAAAAGGCCATTTGTCTTGTGTTTCCTTTGAGATTCAGGATGTTGAAAATACTCTTCCTGACCACTTTGACTCTTGCTCTTGTAAGGTCACAGGAGACTGAGGAGACCATCACATACACGGTAAGGTTTGATGGAATTTGACATCACTTCAATTTATAGAGATTCGGTGACACAAGAGAGATAGCTACCTCTGACTGCAGATGTAGGATTACTCCCAATGGTCTTTACCATGATGTGTGTGATGAATTAAACAATACTACCTTGGGGGCTGACCTTTCAAAAGTTTATTTACATCACGAACTAAGATAAGAACTAAAACAATACATTAGCCATTATTTATACATAGTAGACATATTCATTAAACCAGAAAAAAACTTGAAAGGGTAAGTAGGAAATCATACACTAACTGATAAAGTCTCAGGTTGCTCCCAATGAAAATCAAACTTAAGGAACTTTACTGTAGTACCTTAGATCATGTATACATCTAACTGGCCTTTCTCATATGAAGGGACAATAATTTATTAAATATTTCATAGATTATGTGTGTTTAATATTGCCAACAGCAAAGTCAAATGTTTTAAGGATTTAAAGTCTCCCACTAGTGAGAAACTTTGTGTTAGTCAAAGCCTAATGTTGAGTAAAAAGTTGCATTAAAATATATTTTGTGCAAACAGGTTATGTGAAATTTTTATTAGAATACATAACATTTCTAGTAGTTCTTTGAGAAAATAATTGTATGGCTATGACCAATGGTTAATAAAATATTGGAAATATCTTCTCACTCCTCCCATTGCCGGGAATTGATGTGGTAAGAACAGAGGAGGGTCGGGACTGCCTTACTTCCGGTAAGTTTTTCACCCTGCTTGTGTTTTCTGCTTTCTAATAATCAGTATTATGAGGAGAATAATAACATTTACCCTGGCTTAAAAGATTCTAAACATAAACAGATTCTAATTTGCAAATTTAGTATATTTTCTCCAAATACTGTGGAAATTTTTAAAATTTTCTCGAAAGTGAGCAAGTATCTTACTAATAATAAACATCTCACTTTTTCAATACTATATAAACTTCAAAATGTTAATTTTCATCTGGCAAAGTGTCTTTGTGTTATTCAGATTAATTGTAATGAAACACAATTTGATATAAATGGCATTAATTTAATGATCAACTAATAATTTCTTCCTCTCCTGGGACTAAGCCAGGTCAGAGAAATACTAAATGAGTGCATCTCCTTTTTTTTTAATCTCTAGACTTTACTGTTCATTTATTAATTCAGTCCAAAATCACTCTTTCAGAAAACTAAATTTGCTTCCCCTTTATCCAATTATTTAATAAAAGACTGTTGCTTTAATAAATCAGTTAATATAAACTAAAGAATGTAAATGAATATTTATCATTTTACTTATACTGTCTTTTATCTCATTTTACTAATCACCTAAAACTTTATCAACCTTAGCAGTCATATCTGTGGATTTTTTAAGGTTACATAATAATTTCAAGTTCTTGATTTAGAATTCACTATTCATGCAAAATAGAAGACTTCCTAAGTGCAACAATACCCTTTTTGGACTAAATCTACACTTGTTCTGACAATATTGTTGATATCTCACATTAATACTAGATTTAGAGCAGTTTATGCTTAATATCAGCTCATTATAAAACATATTAGTGGCAAGTACTTAAAACTAACTGGGAAAGCATTTTCAATTTTCATACCAATTACTTGAGTGAATCAGCTTTCTCTCATTAAGAGGATACTTAAAAGGAGTTCTCCTTATCTGACAGATATTTCTATGTTACCCATCCTTGCTATAACCACATTTCATTAAACAGTTATTATCGACTCCTGGAGGATGATGGGGTGAGAGGAGTATAATTTATTCCCCTTATACAGTGTACACAATAAAGCAAGACAATAATCAATCTCAGGTTAGTTAGAGAAGATTTGAAGATTGGTTTTGATCTGGTTCTTGAATGGAGAGAATCAAAGAAGTTGACAGTGAAGAAATGAATTAATTTTATGAAATAACATGAACAAAGGCATAAACAAGGGAAGATACAAAATGTTCAAGAAATAATGAAGAGCTCAGAATAACTCATCCAGAGTATTAAAGATAGAGAAAGGAGACTGAACAAAATGGAATGGATTAGACTAAAAGGGTTGAATTAAATGGTAAATTGAGATGGCAGTTCACAAGTTTTTGGGCAGAGAAGTGATGTGGTGATGAGTGTTTGAAAACTATTATACTGGCAGGTTTATAAAGGATTGTTTGTTGTTCAGTCATTTCAGTCATGACTGACCCTTTATGACTCCATTTAGGGTTTTCTTGGCAAAGATAGTAGAATTGCTTGCCATTTCCTTCTCCACCTCATTTTACTGATGAGGAAAATGAGACAAACAGGGTTAAGTTACTGGCCCAGGGTAACACAATGGTTTAAGTATCCATGGTCGGATTTGAACCCAGGAAGATGTCTTCCAGATTCCAAACCCAGAGCTCTGTCCACAGTGCCACCTAGCACCCTGTATAAAGTATGACTTTAAATTTTGCTCAGTGTTTTACATGTTATCTTATCTGAACCCTTTAACACTGGGAAATAGAAGACATAATCTGGGGATCCAGATATGAAGACTCATGAATGATGCTATGATTATAGGATAGGAACATATTTGAATAGGAGACAATGATGTTAAAAAAAATTAGCAGAACTTGGTGAGTAGTGAGGAATTTAGGATTAGTGGAAGAGTCAGAATAACTAGGATATCAGGAGAAAAATGAAGTCACTGACAGTATGGGGAACAAAGACTGGTTTGGAAGATCATATGATATGGTTAATTTTCACATTTTTTAAAATTTATTTATAGCAATGGGGTTAAGTGACTTGCCCAAGGTCACACAGCTAGGCAATTATTGAGTGTCTGAGGTCAGATTTGAACTCAAGTCCTCCTGACTCCAGGACCAGTGCTCTATCCACTGCACCACCTAGCTATCCTGTTTTCACATTATTAAGCTAACAGTATTTGCAGGATATCCATCTGTAGGATATCTACCTGTAGATAACTACAGATATATAAATGGAGAGATGGGGAAAGATTGAGTTTGTAGATGTAGATTTAGAAATTATTTAAAGAAGTGATCATAGAAGGCAAAAGAGTAGATGTACTCTCCAAGAATATATATCTAGAGGCAAAAAAAACCCAGAAAAAATGAACTTTGGGGGAATTTCCACAGTGAGAGGGAAAAAAATTAACAAAAGAGTGAGAGAAATTAGTCAAAAAATTAGGAGGAAACCTGAATCATCAGTATGATCAGTCAAATGAAGAAGTGACCAGTAGAGTCAAAATTAGAACTAAGAAGAGACAATCAAATCTGGCTAATAAAAGGCATGCCCAGTTTGCATGCTTACTTGACTTCTTTCCAGATAGTTAATATAGTTCTCAGAACACTCATCAATGATCTATGAATCCATGACAGAGGGCACATAAATTGTCACTATAACATAAAAATGACATTTCAGAATGTTTCAAGGGAAAGTATGTAGTAATTAACTATTTTATGGACTCACTTTTTGATGTCTCATACACAGCAATGTACAGATGGCTATGAATGGGATCCTGTAAGACAGCAATGCAAAGGTAAATGAATTCTAAAAGCTTTATATATTAACTTAGCTTTCCATTTTTCCTTTCATGAGCAATTTATTTCATTTCTATAATTTATTATTGTGAAAAAGTATGATGCAAGTAAGGAGACTTAGATTTTTATGTTTGACAAGATCCTTGTAGTTACACATTCTGAGAAGTGCCCTAATTATAAGAAAGGTTTTTTCCCACTAAGAATATTCCTCATTTGTATTATTACCAACTACAGATATTGATGAATGTGAAATTGTCCCAGATGCCTGCAAAGGAGGAATGAAATGTGTAAACCACTATGGTGGCTACCTCTGCTTACCTAGAACAGCTCAAATTATTGTCAATAATGAGCCACCACAGCCTGAAAGAACCCCAGAAGTACCTGCAGGCCGAAACAATTTTGTCATTCGAAGGACCCCAGCTGACCCAGAACGCATGACTTCCCATTCTCCTCATCAGATTCAGTGTGTATCAGGGTACGAACCAAGTGAGCAGAATGTGTGCCAAGGTAAGTGTTCATTCCTTTTTAAACATTAAAGTGCTTACTTTATCATCACTTTATAATGAGATGGGGTCATAAAGATAACTATTTTATTAGTGGGTATCAATTTATTCATATATAATTTGAAATAGTACTATTCAACAGAGTGTCACTCTTATATTTTCAATACATTTAGTTTAGTTTTGTTTTGTTTTTCCAAACTATCCACTAACTTCTTTCCTGTTCAGGAACAGGAACCATATTCCATGCTGCCATTGAATGATCTCTTATGCTACCCCACATTTATCTCTATATTCTAAAAACTTTGATTTAACCACATTTCACTCATATCACTTGCTCAACTGGCAATATTTTTGGTTTGTTTTTATAAAGAGTGCTCATCTCTGTGTCACTGTGGTAACAATAATAAAGTTAAACTTGCAAAGTTGATAAGAATCTGGCGTTTTGAAGAGATGGAATCTATTCACCAAAAAGCAAGGTTGTGGGGATAGATTTTTGTGACTCCTTTCCCCTTTCCCTTCCTAAACACAATCCATTTAATTGTGGCTAAAAGCCAATTGTTGCCCATCTGAACAGTGAGTGCCTTGGAGGCAGGCTGTTCCAGTAGACCTTATCCCTAATTGTGTAGATATGATAGGAGCTTGACTGAAATCAGGACAAGCTGAAGAACGTATAACTACAAGCATCTTGTCAAATACAACAATCTACAAATACAATCATCTGCCTATGACTTAGTGCTGCTGTATAATTCATTTCCATTCTCTAGCAACATGAAGCTGGGAGAACAACTACCTTCCAGTCATTCATAGTCAGGGAATGTACCAATGCCCTTGAGAGAGTATACTGCTTTGCATTGTCCTAAATGTGAAAGGAAGAATATGACTATCATATTAAGTATTCTCAGTCCTATCCCCAGAACCACCTATGAGATTGTTTCTCATTCAGTAGTATTTGATCATTATGACTATTCATTTAATGTATGTGTCCTACTCAAAAGATATTGCAATTTAGAATGCCCCATTCAGTGAAGGATCAACATCTGTGAAATCCATCAAATTCTGTCTTTTTTTTTATTCTAAAGTACTCCCACATCATGTACTGACTAGGAAAAGGATTGTGTCACTTTTCAGAGGATTCTTCATATTAGCATCTGTTTTTTGTTACTTTCATGAGTCAGTATTTAAATATTGATGATGAATTCTTAAACATCTGCATGATGTCTAGTATATTTAATTCAAAGATTATGTCGCATGGGATGGAAATTAAACTGATGAGTTGATAATGTACATTATAGTGAAGTCTGAAAAGTGTCTTGATTTTATTGCAAACATATCAATTATTCTACCATACATAAATTGATAAGCTTGATGTGGATTTTACTATAACTTTTTTTCAAAAAGTAACTCACTTTTATGAGTACTAGATTTTTTCAGTACCCAAAGTTTTAGGTACATTTGTGTCACTATGTCAATCAGATTTTAAAAAAAAGAGATAATTCCCAGTGCTTTGTAAAATTATTCATTCCAACTAGTAAGTTAGTAAACCATCTACAGGGTTCATATAGACTTGAACAAGAAAAAAAAAGGGACAGAGAGGCAGTTATAATTAAGCACTCCTAGTATTAAAACTCATTCAAATGCTTAGTCATTAGTTATATTGCAAGGTCACATTTGATTTTACTGATGAGAACACACCTAAATCATATCTTGTTTTCATTGAAAAATTTATTCTCAACCATTTAAAAATACCCAAAAAATACACCTTCACAGTACTTAGTTTGGGAAAAACTTAATTTGTAAATTAGAATCATTAAATACTGCACTTTAGCATGAACCCAATAAATAACTGCTGAATGAGTGCACACTAATATTTCCAACTAAAAAGATTCTCTCTCTAATCCATCTTGTAAAAAAAAAATATGATGGGTCTGTATAGCTTTCAAACAAGATTAAAAGTCTTTTGGATGACTTAAGGCTTAAATTGGATTTCTTCCCACTTTACAGTTTTGCAAAACTTCTATAAATGTGGATTTACTTAATTGTTGTTAAAAGGAGGTTATTTCATATGATAACAACTGGCTAATCTGTCAAGGGAATCTGACTAACTTAAGAAGAGTCACACTTAGGCTTGTCTTATTATTTAATCAAACCTGCAGTCCAGCTTCTTCTAATTGCCTACAGATGTATGACATTCTCATTCCAGTCCAGCAGCACTAAATAATATTTTATAACCAATGTGAACATGTGGGGACCTCTGTTTAAAACAATAGTGCACTCTAAGGACCTATATTACTGACATCATATTGGAGTTTGAAGAGCCTTCTGCTTTAATAAAGATACCCACTCCCTTTAAAGTATTGCCTGGTTGTGCCTGGTAATACAAACACTTTTACCATGAGCTGCTGCCTTCAAATGAATGAATGAATGAATGGATGCCTAAGGATGAGTCACACTGGCACTAAAAGTATCTCTCATTTCCCCTTAGATTTTTCAACAGGTGGAGTTAATTGGCACATAATGTTTTAAAACTGAGAACATTTTATAACTTTATTTTCTGATAAGATCATACTAGCTTCCCACTTAAATAAATTCTCCATTAGGTTTTAGTTATCAATTTTAATTCAAAGTTTTTAGTAATGTAAAATAAGGTATTATGCATGCTTTTTGATATTCTAGCTTAGATATACTTTTTTTTTAGGTTTTTGCAAGGCAAATGGGGTTAAGTGGCTTGCCCAAGGCCACGCAGCTAGGTAATTATTAAGTGTCTGAGACCAGATTTGAACCCAGGTACTCCTGACTCCAAGGCCGGTGCTTTTATCCACTGCGCCACCTAGCCACCCCTTAGATATACTTTTTATTTAGTCATCAATGTATTTAATGAAAGTTATCAGTTGAATGAAAGTCTTATAAAATCTGAATATATGGGGCGGCTAGGTGGCGTAGTGGATAAAAGCACCGGCCTTGGAGTCAGGAGTACCTGGGTTCAAATCTGGTCTCAGACACTTAATAATTACCTAGCTGCGTGGCCTTGGGCAAGCCACTTAACCCCATTTGCCTTGCAAAAACCTAAAAAAAAATCTGAATATATAGTGAAATAAACTATACATTTCCACTTTTATTTTATTTTTCTAATTTTTTTTGTTTTCATAGGAAAACAAGAGAATTTAAACAGCATACTATGTGAATAACAATTCTCAGTAGCAGCAACCCACAGAAAGATTTTCCAATAAAAGAAGTTGTATATATATATATATATATATATATATATATATATATATGTATATACATATATGTATATACATATATATATAGTAGATAAATTTCCCATTACCACAAATTAGATTTTTAATATATATTCTTTTACCAAGTTAATTTTATATTACTCTAACAAGAGCTAGCATATGTATACATTTGTATATACACATTGATAAATATACGTGTGTGTGTGTGTGTGTGTGTGTGTGTGTGTGTGTGTGTGTTTCACTTGAAGGTATACCAATCACTTTCCAAATATCTCATTTTATCCTCACAACAATCATTGGGAGGTAGGTACTATTATTATCCCTACTTTACCCATGAGGCAACTAAAGAAAACAGGTTAATAAATTGAGCTTCTAAATGGCTGAGACTTGATTTGAAACTAGATCTTCCTGATTCCAGGTTCAGTATTTTATCTAACCTAGCTATTTTAACAGCAATCTACCTCCAAATGCATCAAACAGTAAAGGAAATCAAGCTGCCAATTATACTCGTTTTGCTCGTAATTAAGCTTTTATGTAGTTCTCAACATTTTTATAATATAGCAAAACATATGATGACAATGTACCCCTTCAGTTAAACTGAAAATACCAGTTAAGACTGAGAAAGAATTTCTGTTCTCAGTCTTTTTTTTCTGTTACTCATAACTTTTTCAAAAGATAAAGACTTGATTGTGAAAAATGAAACAAAATTATCAAACCACTGACTGATGGGAGAAAAATAGACTGTGACCATGGCTGGGGGAGGGGGAAAGGAGGAATAGGCAATACATACGTTACATACATAGACTTATATATATATATATATATATATATATATATATATATATATATATATATATATTTCTTTCATCTAATGATTTAATTAAAAGAAACAGATATTTTTGCAGTAGCTAATTAGGCCAATCCTAAATTTTGTTCCTATATACAAAGAGCTTTTGAACAGAAGTACTACTGTCCTAAGATTCAGGAAAGTAGTCTTGAGCTCTGGCATTGTCACCCTGGCAGGGTGGGCAAGTCTAGTGGGAACACTGCTGCCAAGTGACTTGGGCAGCATGAGGCTACCTGAAGAATGAAGAATAATTGAACCTTAAAAGAGAAAGAGGGAGAGTGCCAAAGATAAACTTTACCTTAGCCACAGTTTTGCCCAAGGTTGACCTTACTGCAAACTTGTCTCAGGGCTTCAAATATTAGTTGACCATTGTTCACAGCAATTAAAAGCCCCTCTGAACACCCTAATTGTCTAATTGCTCCCAGTCTTAACCTATCCAAATGTGATGCCATGTAACTAGGGTCTAGGGACCCAGATTGCCTCATTTTGGCATCAGCCAGCCCTAGACCTCAATGACTGGTATCATTTGTTGAGTTTTAGGTTTCCCTCAATCCCAGAGTCCCCCCTTCACACACCCCAACCCCAAGACTAAGTAGACTACAGTACTTTCCTCCCAACCCTCAACCCTACCCACATCTTTCCCTAGTTTTCCATGACCATGCCAATTTCTTGTGTCTAGAAGATTTACTAGAAAGTACTATAGTGGAGTCTATCAATCTATCAAACTTGTCAGTCAATTAAGCACTTACTGTACAATCAGATGATGGAGTGGATAGAATACCATCCCTGGAGTCAGGAGGACCTGAGTTCAAAGCCATACTTATGTGTGACCTTGGGCAAGTCACTTAAACTTGAATGACTCACATCCAGGGCCATCTCCGAGCATTCTGATCCATATCTGACCACTAGACCTAGATGGCTCTGAAGGAGAAAGTGAGGCTGGTGATCTAGTACAGCACCCCTTCACTTAAATACAATTCATGTACATGTCAAGGCATCTCTTGTCGGTCAATCCAGGCTCTGTGCTAAGCACAGCAAATACAAGCAGAAAGATAGATTGTCCTTGCCCTCAGGAAGCTTACATTTTAATGGGAGAAGACAATACATAAAAGAGAGCCAAAAGCCAATTTGGGGAGTGGCAGAAAGCTAGGGAGTGCTTGCCAAAAAAAAAGAGAAGGGACTTTTTTTTTCTTCTAGAAGGACCACATTTCTCCATAATGGATTCATCTTAGGGCAGTTTCCTCTCATCTGCATTTCCCCTAGTTGGGCTTTCCACGGAATTCCTTATCCAAACACCTGGAGAGGACTGTCTTTATTCCCCTACTCCCTTCCTCCTCTGAAGGTCTCCACATTTGAATAACAACTCTCACCTTAACTTCCCACCTCCTTTCTCTCTACTTCTTGATCTCTTGAAGCAAGTTTATCCCCTAATATATAGCTGTCACCACTTCTACATATGACAGTCTGTCTGATTGTTGTCCTTTGTAATCAAAGAAGACCATGACATCAAATGAATGATGACATGACTTGCACTTTATGTTGATTAGAGTGAAAGGAATGTTGTGCAGACCTCCTTCTCACTGCCTTTACCAGAACCAGTATCATACCATTGTTTGATGTAATAGGAAACAAGACTTGTGGTGTTGGCCTGGTTGCTGTGAGAGTCTTTGACTTTATGGATGTGGGTCTCTCCTATATTAGTGATGCACCACAGTGCTCCAACTGGCAACAAATTGGTGACAATACAGTATATCTCAAACCTGTCTCTCAATGTCCTAATCGTGAGCTTCCTCAGTACTCTTAGCTGAATGTTCCTCAGGGTCAAAATATTTACTTTGAAAATCAGAGTGTTTAAAGCAGACCTGTGTCACCTGGATGCTCCAGTCAGTCTAAGACTACATGACCCTGGTCTGGTTCTGGCCCCTCTAAATCTGGTCCTCCTTGCCCATACCTTGTAGTTCTCTCCAACAAACACAATCTCTTGCTAGTTAGTTCACAGAATCTATATGCCATAGAATTAAACCCAGAAGGGACTTGAGATCATCGAGTTTAATCATATTCTCCACATAAGGAAACTGAGGCACAGAAAGATTAAATGACTTCTAAATTCCTAGTCTTAAGCAGCACTACCTCTCACATATAATATTGACTATAGCAAATAAAAATTAGATATATCTGGATGATGAGTCATTGATTTTATTTGTAACCTTTCCATTTCACACTAAATTTTTTTAAGAAAGATTTTATTTATTTTGAGTTTTACAATTTTTCCCAACTTTTGCTTCCCTCCCCCCACCCCCCACAGAAGGCAGAATGTTGGTCTTTACATTGATTCCATGGTATATACATCAATCTAAGTTGAATGTGATTGAGAGAAATCATATCCTTAAGGGGAAAAAAAGTATAAAAGAGCAAAATTACATATTAAGATAACGGGTTTTTTAAATTAAAGGTAATAGTCTGGTCTTTGTTCAAACTCCACAATTCTTTCTCTGGATACAAATAGTATTCTCCATCACGGATTTCCCAAAATTGTACCTGATTGTTGCACTGATGGACTGAGCCAGTCCATGAAGGTTGATCATCACCCCCATGTTGTTGTTGTTAGAGTATACAGTGTTTTTCTGGTTCTGCTGATCTCGCTTAGCATCAGTTCATGCAAATCCTTCCAGGTTTCCCTGAATTTCCATCCCTCCCTGGTTTCTAATAGAACAATAATGTTCCATCACATACATATACCACAGTTTGCTAAGCCATTCCCCAGTTGAAGGATATTCACTCAATTTCCAATTCTTTACTAACACAAACAGGGCTGCTATGAATATTTTTGTACAAGTGATGTTTTTACCCTTTTTCATAATCTCTTCAGGGTATAGACCCAGTAGTGGTATTGCTGGATCAAAGGGTATGCACATTTTTGTTTCCCTTTGGGTGTAATTCCAAATTGCTCTCCACAAGGGTTGGATGAGTTCACAGCTCCACCAACAATGTATTCACCCTAAATATTTTTAAATTCTACATAGGAAAATTGAATAATCAAAGAACCATCACAATTTTTTCTTATTCTCAAAACCCTCAGACCTCCCTCAACTTAGAGGGTTGTTTTGCCACATTAACCATTCGAGAGCTCTACCTAGAAATTCTCAAATCCTTTCCATCGACTTCTTTTACTCCTAGGACTGCATAGTACTGAGCCATGTTATTATTACCTATGTTATCCTGATTAAATCCATAACCTCTCTCTGCCTCAGTTTCTGCAACTATAAAAAGTTGGTGGTGGACTTAAAGGATCCTAAGGGCCCCTCTAGTCCTAGATCTATGGTCCTGTGATCCTGAAAACAGTAGTGCCTCTTAGTAGCCTAGTCCAAATAATGGTCTTGAATGACGAATAGGCCAAAATGAACATCTTACTCAAAGCTTCTGCCTGTAACAAGAGATTGCTAGTTATATAAATGCCAGATGAATCAGTTCTTCCTATAGTTAATTCACACAGGACATCAATGAAAAAAGGAAAACAATCATATAATTCAGTGTATAACAATATGTAGTACATTATGATCCCAGAGAAGTTTCCTTGGATTACCTTAACATTCAGATCAATCACACTGAATAAAATATAAAGACAAAAACAAAAGCCATAAAAAATATATAGTTATTTACTCTTTTAAACATTGTTTTCCTTTTAAAAGAACAAAAACAAACATTTAGTATCCAAAAATACTTTTATTGCTGTTATTTAGTAGTTTTGAACATGAGTCTGACTCTTTGGAACCCCATTTGAGGGTTTTCTTGGCAAAGATATTGGATTAGTTTGCCTTTCCTTCTCACTTTACAAATGAGGAAACTGAGGCAAACAGGATTAAAATGACTAGTCAACGTCACACAGTTAGTAAGTGTTTGAGGCTGGATTTGAACTTGGGAAGATGACTCTGATTCCAGGCCTGTTTGTGCTACCTGGATGCTCCAGATAGGGACAGAGGTGGGGAAGAAAGATTATCTAGGAAAATAAGTTACAATAAGGAGTGGAAAAGTGTAGTAAAAGAGGAATATTCATATATTCAGTGGTGTCAAACTCAAGTAGAAATAGGACAACTAAAACTTACATAAGGACACCTACTAGCTATATATTGACTTAGAAAACTACATATTCATATTATCTTTGTTTTGTTTTATTTTTATTTATTTTGTTAAGTATATCCCAGTTACATGTTGATATGATTTTGGAACATTCAAGAGTGTTATATGACTCTCTGGAAGAGTAGTTTGTCTAAGCAACTTTTGTTTCATCAAAGTAATCTGGAGATCAGCAAATTAAAGTGCACAATAGCAAATGATATCTCTCCATTTTATTCTTCTCCTAAGAAAAAATAAGCCTTTTTCCTAGGGAAGTAGATCTTTGGACTCTCTGAGAAAGGTGTGAAGATTGAAGAAACTTAGGCATTAGGAATTAGCAGCATTGTATCCCTGCTAACACACCCTATTTATTTTCAAAATTAACACTTCTAGTAAGAGTACTTGTAACATCTATGTTTCTGCCAGTGTCAATAAAGCACATAGTCATTCATTAATTGTCATCAGGGAAAATAATGTAAAAAAAGTTGAAGTCATTTCTTTTAATTAGTGATCTGAAGAAGCCTTTTGATACAAAAGTATACTTTTTAATTATGTCATAAATGAAAATAAATTAAATTGGACATTTATGTGCTGAATATTATCTCTGGAGATAAAAAAAATGAAATACCCCCTTCTCTCAAGGAGTTTCCACTCTTCTGGGGTACTACAAGCACTGGGGTACACATATCAATAAATTAAAGTAACTTGAGGAGGGGAGTATGACAACTAGGAGGATTAGGAAACATTTCACAGAAGTGATGACATCAATGGAAAACTAACCTTCAGACAACTAAAATCTAAGGATTCCCCCCATATTCATTTTATTTATTGGTTTTTAAAAACTAAATTATAATAGCAATAACTGAATATATATAAAACACTTTAATGTTTCAGAATACTATATATATATATATATATATAATATATATATATACACCTCATTTCATTTAACCCTCATAATTACCCTTTGAACTGATTCTATAAGGGTTATTATGAGGAATCTGTGGCTTAATAAATGAATTGTCCAGAGCCTCATAGCTATTATAGCCTAAGAGGAGAGATTTTTTAATGCAGGTCTTAGCCAAACCTGGCTCTCTGTCCATGTTCCCTAAGCATCAAGTTATCTATTTGCTCATATAAATGTTTCCTTTCAAAATTGAAATAAGTTGCCAGATTAAGTGATAAAGTTCTTTGGTGCCTTTATTCACTTTCTCTTAGTACATTTTTATTTCCCTATGACCCTGCAATACAGAAAAAATCTTATTAAAACTTACATACTTTTCCTAAACCAGGGAAGGTGTGTCAAAACCTGATAAAATATGGAAGATATGGAAAATCTAGAGAATTCCAAAGAAAAGGCACAGGATGGTTTTCCTGAACAATTTTCTCTAAGTTCATCATATTTGACTGAAAGTACTGAATTCATAGAACTTTGGAAGTACTATTTATTATAGAAGTGATTTTTAGCATCTATCATTTCTCATTACATTTGCCACTATTCTACTTTTCTAGGTCTTATAATCAAAATTAGATAAGGTTCTTTTATTTAAAAAAGCAGAGTATGAGAGTTCAAATACAAAATACTGCCATTTTCAAATATAAAAGAAAATGATCCTTATGGGAAGTTTGCCTGTTAATAAATGAGTCAATCTGCAAACTAATATATTGTGTCTAGACTCAAGAGAGAATTAAATCAAAGCTTTGATTCAAGGCCTTCTTTAATTAATGGCTTTTAAATCTTTAATTCATTAAAATGAACAAAAACCCTCTTAATTATTTAAAAGTAAAATCTGCTGACATGATTTTTGTTTAAATGAACTTCATTGCTATGGGGTTGAATCCTGAATTAAATTTGTTTATACTTGGACCATTCCACATGGACCCTTTCAGGGGGTCAGAATATCTAGGCAGTAGCACCCTCCTTACATACATGTGAAAACTTCTGTTAGCTGTACCCTTTCAGATTGGTGTACAAGAAAATTTTAATACAAACTGAAAATGCACATTCTGATTCATTTATAAAATCCCCAATTAAATGAAAATTTTCTTCTCCCAAGTTCACACACAGTATTAAGTTGGATATTCATTGATTGATGGATTTTTACCATCTGTGACTAAGGAGTAATTTAAAAGCTCAAAAAGCCTACCCTCTGGTAAAAAGTCTATGATGTTAAGCAGATTATCCTCAGTGATTAAATATTTTATGCCCTCTGGGATCTCCTATTATCTTTTGATATTTCCTTTACAGACATAAGAAAGCTAAAATATTGTTTTGAAAAGGAAAGAAGATCTTAGTCAACCTTTTACTCTAAAAAAGAGAAACTTGAGCTAACATGTAGGGTGCTTCTTAGTAGTTGAAAAAGTCCCTCTTTGACTTCTTTAATTTGCAACTTAAGTTACCGAACAATACAGAAAAGATTTTTTAAATTACAGTGTAACCAAGTAGTTTAGTAAGGTTATCATTTCCAAATAGTTTTCTACATTGCCTTGCTGTTGATACACAATAAGATTGTTGTAATCTAGTTAGCTCAGATCATTTTTTGAAGGGAAAATGCCTAATTTTTGGTATGTGTAATTACATAGTATAGCAAAAAGCTTTGAAATCAGAAACTTAGTATACTAAGGGGGAGGGGGAACTCTGCTATTATTGAGTAAATTATAGTATTCACAAAAAAAGTATTGAAACATGCAATACAATGAGTGTTTATCATACTTAAGGCATCTCAATGCTTTTTGTTAATTAAATTTTTCTGTTCTTAAAAATTCATTAAATCTTTACGAATTATAGATTTTACTTTTTAGGATTAATACTATCAACCATGGAATGTTAAGTTAAAGAAGTCATAATCATCAATTCTGAAAACTTGATGTCATATTTTAAAAGTAACTTTTTAGAAATTTTTAATTTATAATTTTATTTCACTTTAAAATAGTTATGTTTATTTAGTGATTTGCCGTATAATTATAAATAAAAGCAAGATTGGGAATTTCTCAGAAAAACTACAATTTTCCTTCTAGTAATCCAGCCTTTACTTCAGGGAGGTACAAACAATTCTAGAGGGAAAAAAAAGAGCAGAGGTAAAAATACTATCAAGAGATGGTTTAGGAAATAGGAGGGAAAGATGTTGGCAGAATCTGTTTATTCATCCTTTTCCTTGACTCTGAACAGAAATTAGCACTATTAGCACTTCTCTTTGATTCTCTGTACTGGCTACTGAGTTCTGACTTTGCCAATAGTCTGACTTCAAAAATCTGAGCTACAACTCAGATATTCTGAGAATTTATTAAAAACATGTAATTAACTCCCTAAAGCAAGGCAATGAGGTTTTTGGATATAGCAGTGAACATCTAAAAAACCAGCAAGTTGCTGTCATCTTTTTGTAATCCAATAAATTTTTTTTTCATCAGTGTGACACAAATAATCTGCTATCAGTAGTTTTTTCACTTTTTTGTTGTTTTTCTAGTCATGCTGAAGAGTTGTGGAGTGTAATTTTTTTCAGCTGCTCCCCCTTAAAATAAATGATATAAATTTATTAGATGATCTCTGGGAGTTAGGAATTCAATTTATGGTTTATTCACAGAGAACAAATTTAGAGTTGAAAGAAACCTTGATTATAATCCAATAGGCATTTTACAGATGAAAGAAAAGAGACTCAGAAAGGTCATACAGGGAGTCAATGGCAGAACAAGGATTTGAACTGGGTTCTCTAACATCAAATCCAGTTGTTTTTCTATTATTCCATGCTAATTGTTCTCAAAAAGGCAAGTAATCTCCAGGGGGAAGTCAAACTCAACCTTGGCCTCAATGCACCTTTCATCTTGTCAGAGTAGGATATCCAATTTCAAAGAAAAGAAGAGACATCAAGTTTAATTATGATTGACTGTTTACAATTGAGTTGTCAAGCATCTGAAGAGTTTATTTGCTGTATCATCTGTTCAGTTTTGTTAAAAGATTTATTTTCTAATAATGGGAGATGAGTCTTGTTAAAACTAGTTAATGCAATCTGTAGAATGAAGTCTCATCACATAATCGTAGCAATGAGAAGCAGATTTTAGTAAAAACTGAAAGCCTGGATAACCTCAGGAATGTGCAGTGGTCTTTGCTTATTATTACTTTCTCTAGGAGAAAGCCTCAATATTTTGTTTTCAGGAATCAACAAGTTGTCCAGCCTATAGAGACTCTCCTTACACTTGCTGAATTATTGGCACAGTTCTCTTCTTAAAACCAAAGAGTAAACTGAATTTTTCCCACATATGCTTGGTTTTGCCCAACTGAGCAAACATATAATTTATTCTACATCTAAAACTCATCTGCATGTTTTTCCAGGCAGTACCTATAAATTGCATGCTAAAAAATAAAGCTGCTCCAAAATTAGCAGAAGAAATCATGTCATTACAAAACATTTAGCCACAATTGTAGCCTTGTAGCATAACTTAAATAAATGATTGCAAACATTTAATAAGGCTGAGGGTGAAGAAATTATATGAAAAGGAAGCACAGTACACAGATGCTAGTCTTAGCATGGATGACTTATTGCTGTAGTTTCCAGATGGCTAGAAATTTAAACTAAGAACAGACCAGTTTATCATGCCATTTAATCATACCCTGACCAGATTCAGAAACTTTTGAATAAACACATTAAAAGAGTGTGTGCTTCTTAAGAAGGAATGCATCTGTTAAAAGCTGTTAGATACTAAATAATGAGTGATCAAGAATAAAAAAAATCAACTGGATAGGGTGGCATTTTGAAAGACTGTCATTTGTTAATTAATACAGTATTTCATGAACTCTTGATTTCGTAGATGTGTAACTCCCTCCACATGTACAAATTACTACCTTTTTTGTTTTAGTATGAGGTGATCATGACATCATAGAATCACAGATTTAGAACTAGAAGGTACCTCAGATAGCACTTAGTCCAAACACTACATTTTACATATGAGGAAATGAACCACAAGGAGGTTGGAGTTACTTGCTTAAGGTCATTCAGGTGGAAGAATTAGAGACAGAATTCTTTCTCCAGGTCCAGTGCTCTGTCTTAAATACCATTCTGCCTCACTGATCTTAAGTATAGGCACTTAATTCAATTAAAGACAAATATTAATTGAAATTCAAAGAAAAGATACTGTGTTAGGGCTTATGGAAAATACAAAGCATAAATAAAGTCACCTTTAAAGGTCAATTGAAGAAGGATTCCATGTGAACAGAAGTTGAACATGGATCAGTCCTGAGAGATAAATGCCATTCTGAAGGGATGGGTGATGGCCTCTGCTGCCCTTAGCCATTTGAAAGGCATTTGGGTTCAGATTCCTGAATCTAGAATGACTGAGACAGACACAATGAGACATCCAGTTCAGGGTCCAGTGAAGTCAGGCTCAAGCTCAGGGGAGTGTACTGACAGAGAAGAACAACATAAAATGCTGAATGACAGGTTGGCTTTGTCATACTATTGAGGGCTTGTCACAATTGTCCCATATTGTTGGATGTGCATCATGAGATAGATTAACTTTACCTTTACGGCAAAAGATTATCACCAAAAATCACTGAATTGACAATTAGTCTTTTGAGACACAGGTGTGGATGTACTATGTTGTTGCTAGTTGCCACCAGAAATCATATACTAGTGCTATTCCTAGCATCCTTGGGACACCATGGTACATTGCTGATATGGATGGGAAACCATATGCATAAGGCCAGCATCCAAACATCATCAGAAGTTCTATTTACTATTGATCAGGTCATGAAGTTAAACAGTTCTAGAAAGGCAAGTAAGAAAAATGTCTTTGTACTAAAATAAACATGATGTGCAAGTCATATCATCATATTCATGCTCCTCTTGGATTATGAGGGCAACTATCTTATTTACTTATTTTTAGCAGAGCATCTTGGAAGCAGCCTAAGCACAGTGCCAAAATACTTGTTCTGGCGGCACAGAATTTATTATTAGTCAATAAGCATATATTAGTTTTATATATGCATGCATACATATATGTGTATGCATATGCATATATATACACATATATATGTGTGTGTATATATATATATATTTATTTATATATATACTGTTTGCCAGATACTATACTAAGGACTTGGCATACAAAGTAAGGTTAAAATATAGTCACTGTCCTCAAGGAGCTCACATTCTAATGGAAAAGATAAGATGCAAACATCTAAGTCCATGTAAGATATGAGCAATGTAAACATGAGATAAAATCAGAAGGTATTAGCAGGTGAGGATGAAGGGAAGCAGGATCAGGAAAGAACTGTGTTTTTAGGTAAGAAGGAAGCAGTCAGTAGGCAGATTGAAGAGTAGTGAAAGGATGGGGATGATAAAAGAGAAAGTCTTTTTTGAGAACACAAGATGGAGTGGGATCAAGGGTACCTGTAAAAAGGGTTACCCTTGGCAACAAGAAAGACCATCTCAACATGTGACACAGAGATGAAGGAGAGGTAGTGAGGGAGGATGTCTGAGTGAGGTGAGATGAGGAGAGGAGGACTCTTGGCAAATGGTCTCAATTTTTTCAGTGATGAATGAGGCAAACACCTCAACTAAAAGATTTGGGGGAAGATTGTATCATGGGAGATTTGAAGAGAAATTAAAAAGTTGGAATAGCTGCTAGGGTGAATGAGCTAGGGATTCAATTAGAGAGGTGTAAAAGCATTGCTAGGCTACAATGAGGACCCAAATGAGATAATAACACATTAATTTATAGTGGACCCAGTCAGCCTGAAATTCTTCAACCATAGCTAAAAAAATAAGCTGAGTATCATTTTGTGAATAATGTAATTTTATAATTGATAAATATTTAACTTTTGTTATTCTCCATGAGTATTATTGAGATATTTTCTCCCAATTAAGAGTGGAATCCATTCTCCCTGATTTTTTTAATTGTAAGGCCCTCAAATATAAAAATAGTCATGCTTAAAAAAGTGCTAATCTGCCAAGGTCACCAGCTGCCTGGTAAACAATGGTGGATGATGAAGTTGATGCAGTATGGCAGAGTGAAAAAGACACAAACAGTCAATAACATATTATCAGAGTCCTATACTAAGTATTCAGGATTCAAATACTGTCAAGGAGGTCTCATACTAGAAAGAAAGTTCAAAATCTAAATTCTAGTTATGACTTTACCGTTAATAAATGTGTGATAAAAAATTACTTAACTAACTTATTTAGGATTTAGTATTATAAAACTAATTCTTAAAAATTTTGGTGAAAAGAGTCCAATGAAGTTGTTTATTTAAGATTCATCTAGTTATTAGAACAGTTTTGAACTATTTCTGAGGAAATGACCTGCCCAGAGGGAAGGGATCTACCTTCCTCAGGGACCAAAGAAGTCAAAAGGAATAGACTCTAGACCTGGCATAGGGTTGATACTTGTAAAAAAGGTCTCACACTAGAAAGAAGGTTCAAAATATAAATTCTAGTTATGACTTTACCATTAATAAATGTGTGACAAAAACATTACTTAACTAACTTATTTAGGATTTAGTATTCTAGAACTAATTCATAGAAATTTTGGTGAAAAGAGTCCAATGAAGTTATTCATTTGTATGTACCATACTGAAGTCAACATGCAGAATGGACTTGCCATTACTTTTTTGTATATTCTCTCCCTCAAATTTCCATGCAATAAATTCATTTTTTCACTCCAAAAAATTGCTTTACATGGTAGAAAGAAACATATGCTGAAGGAAGAAAAAAGAGAATAGATTATGGATTACTTTTAGTCCATATAATAGTGGCAAGAGACCCTAAAAATTTCTCAAGGCTGCTTTTCATTTCTTGTTATTCACAATCCAAATTTTAAATATCTAAATAATATCTGTTCTAAGTTAACTAATTCTAATTTATTTGTAAAACATTTTGTACCCTCCATCCGAGATCCCTCAAAAAAAAGTGAGCACCATTTTAATGAGCATTTCTATCATACCTACATTGAAAGCAGCTATAGCTCTAGACTATTCTGTGATATTTTAGTTTTATAGTTTTTTCTAAAATTTATCTCTTTTCTAATATTTCCAAGTTTGTAAACACAGTAGTACAAAACTCAATTATTTAAAACCAGCTATAGAATTCTTAAAATGGCTTAGCTTTGAGATAATCAATCAACAAGGATTTATTATTCATGGTTATACTAAGTATTGTGGTATGTGCTGGTATATAAACACACAAATGAAATAGCCCTTGCCATCAAGAATGTTCACAGATAAGAACATATATGACTTATATCCATCAACCAACAAGTGTTTATTTTTTCCCAACAAGTGTTTATTAAGTGACTACTGTATGCTAGGCATTGGAGATATAATGAAAACAGTAAATCATTAACATATATTTTGAATCTTACATTCTAATGCTATGAAAAATAAGGACAAAATGATAGGGGATTGACAATATAAACTGAGGGAATAAAGAAAGGCTTCTTGAAAAAGGTAGCTCTTAAGTTGAGTCTGAGGGGACTAGGAGTTCCAAGAGATAGAAGTCAAGAGGGAAGGCATTCTAGGCATGAGGAGTCCCTCTGCAAAGACACAGAGATGGGAGCATAGATTGAATGAAGATGAGTAATATAGTCAACATAGAAGTATAGTCTGGAGCCAGATTGTGAAGGATTTTAAATGTTAAATGTTTTGTTTAACATTTAATATTTTAACCTAAAGTTTCTGTTTAAATCTAAAATATAGAAAGCCATTGAAGCTTCTCAAACAGAGGAATAAGATGGTTAGATTTTCATTTAGGAATATTAGTTTGATAGATTGAAGAGCAGAGACTGGAGAGTGGGAGATCAATTAGGAAGACTATTTTAGTAGTCCAAATGAGAATATAGACTACAGCAGTTTTTATATGAGTAGAGAGGAAAGTAGATAGATGTGAGAAATACCAAGAAAATAAAATTGATAAGGTTTAGAAGTTAATTGAATATGGAAGGATGAATAAGAAAGTCAAGGATGACTCCTAGGTTGCCAATATGAGTGACTGGAATGATGGTGGTGATCTTGACAAATTCAGGAAAATTAAGAGGAAAGGTGAATTTAGGAGGAAAGATAATGAGTCCTATTTTGGACATATTGAATTTGGGATACCTTTGGGACATCAAAGTGGACAATTCAATAGATAGTTGAGTTGTAGGAATGGAAATTAAGAGAGAAATTGGAATTAAATGTGTAGATTTAGGAGATGTCTGCAAGGAAGAAATTGAATTCATGAGTATTGATGACATCATTGAGGGAAAAAAATTTAAATGGCAGAGGGCTCCAGACAGAACTCTGGGATTCTCGTATGCAGAGAAGATGTGACAAGAGGATGAAACCAAGGACAAGACTAAAAGGCAAAAAAGAGAATCATGTCAGAACAGTGTCACAAAAACCTGGTGAAAAGAGTATGTCCAAAGTGATAGTCAACAATATCAAAAGCTAATGGGGGCGGCTAGGTGGTGCAGTGGATAAAGCACCAGCCCTGGAGTCAGAAGTACCTGGGTTCAAATCTGGTCTCAGACACTTAATAATTACCTAGCTGTGTGGGCTTGGGCAAGCCACTTAACCCCATTTGCCTTGCAAAAGCCTAAAGAAAAAAAAGTTATAAAAAAAAGATAATGAGTAATCTTACTAACTAATTCTATTTGGAAAAACTATCTTGCTTCAATCCACATATCCAGTTGTCTGAAAATACTATTAAGTCAGGCCTTCAACAAAATTCAGTTTTTGTCAAATCAATGTTATTTCAGCATACAGGGAATTTTTTGTTGTTTAAAGTATATCTCCCACTGAACCAAGGTCCCATTAAGACTGAATATGTTGTACCTTTTCAGGAACAGCTAGTTCAAAACCTGATGCCAAAAGATCCCTGATTTCATAATCTAACAAGAAAAAATAATCCAGCATAAATTTTCAGAAAATGTTTTGAGTCCAATTATTCATTCAAAATTAATGTCTTTCTTCCTTGCCAAGTTTTAACTCATTTATAGTTGTATTTATATGCAAAACACACACCCCATTTATGTAGAGAACTAATATATCTGAAATTATAATGACTAAAATGGTATGATAAAGGATAAAAATATATGATAAAAATCTTTCTCTAGATTGGATTCTCTGCTAAATATGATGTTAAAGCTCCAAAGTGTTATGTTTTAATCTATCAAAAGAAAAAGGGGCACCTTGGACAGCTACCATACAGTCTTTCTCAGTCAGTACTTCTAAAATTACTATTAAATGTCCAAAAGGTCATCCAATGTAAAATATCTTCAAAATTGCTTTTGATAGAGACAAAAATGTTACCTCAGAAGACATAAATTTGCCTCATTTCAGATAATGAATCATCATTATCCAATTTCTTTAATTTTGTTCTTAAGAGTTACCCATGTCAGCCCTCACAGGCAAATGTGCATTTCTTTCTGCAAAATATTTTTTATTGAGCATTGAAACTATAGAAGAACTTAATATGATAAAAAAATAAAATAATAATGTTCTAGTATATATATCTTAGTTTTTTATTCTTTGGACTTATAAAATTTTTATCATCAGGAGTCATTTTGGAACAGAATTCCATTCACTGAGCAAGGATAAAAAAAATCTAGTCATTCATGATAAATTAATCCTCCTGTTTAGTTGTGCACTGACCCTGCTTTTCTGTTTCAAATATCAGGTCAAGGAATAAGCAGGAGAACTGTTAATCACAAAGTTCAATGGCATGAGGATATCTTTTGACCACTTCCAAAGTCTTACCAGGACCTTATTTTTCCTTGCTGTTTTTATAGTTTTTAATAACATTTTAATTATAAAGTAATTCAAATAATCCACCTACCTCAAGGCAGTTCTTTTTCCTCATTAATTTACCCATCCACCATAATCTGCTTTCTTGGTCCTGTTCAAGAAAATATCTAATTTCTCATAATTTTATTTACAAAATGTCTCCATTTGAAGACAATTTGTAGTAATCTCATAAATCATAAATAATGTGAAGTTTGTGTGGCTATTTTTTTTAACTCTTACAAGGAGAGATTTTTATGAATAAGTTTTAAACCTTATGTTAAATTTAGAATGCTAACAGCATTATCTTACAGGTTTGACTTTATAGTGGATTCTCATTAGTCCATGAGTATTTCTAAATATAGCCGTAATCCTTTCTAAAGTTACTAGGCATCTTTGATAGCTCAGGTGATTAGAAACTGTTGGTATGATTATCTAACATGATCCCCTTTTGTCTTAATAAGAAAAAAAAATCAATGAGAATTTATCCATCTCACTTTGGGATTAGCTCAGATTTACACTAGTTTCATTGTTTAACATTTTTCGATTGTCATAGATTCAAAAGAATATTTTCTGTTCTCTCATTCATGTCCCAAAATTATTCTACTAAGTTCATAAATTTTAACCCTCAACTAAACCTTACTTTGTCTCATAGGTTTCTTTGAGTTATTTGCTTTCTTTAATAATTATAAATGGAATTTATCATATTGTTTGAAACTCAGCAGGGAAAGTCTTGCATCTTTTCTGCCTAAACTAGTTAAGTTTCTGTTTAAATTTTAAAATTATTCAAGTAGGCTCTACATCTAATCTGGGCAAAGGTTTTGCTTATCAGGAAAAATATTTCATCAAATTTTCCTGGAGGAAAAAAAAAGAACTATTTCCCCTCCTATCAGTTAAATAAAACCTTTAACTACATAACTAACATTTTAAAAGTTAAACCATCCATTTGCAGAAGAATCAAAACTAGTTGCTGGTAACTAAATGACTTAAGTGCAGATCTGAATATGGATAATTTTTTTCAATGTATATTCCATAGGGTTGTGTTGGATATACTATTTCCTTCCCCTTCTTCTGAATGATTTTTGCAGCACTCTACTAAACTGGTTTGCAGAAATATAAATCCAGGGACTAGTAGACAAAAACCAAAGGATGCTGGAAAAATAACCATCATTTTGTCAGTCACCAATGGAGTTAGGAGCAAAATATAAAATATAAGTCATTACATATAACCTAGTATGAGCTTCTTACTTTGGAATATGACAGCATAAAGATTATGGGAAAATAAGAAAAAGAAAGTCATAGAAAGGAGAATACCAATACTGCAAAGAGAAAATAATAGAACTAAGAGGATGATAGATAGAAAGAAATATTATCCACCTGCAATGAATCCTAGTGGCTATATCTAAGTTCTGTCAAATAACCTTATGGCTATTCAATTCACCAAGCATATATTTAGTGCCTATTGAATACCTAGATTAGTGATGAGTATACAAAGATAAAAATGAAACAGTGCTTACACTCAAGAAGCTTATATTTTACTAAAATATAATTATCAAGATCCACATTTTCATGTACAAATCTTTTTATGAAATAGGCTGTTTAAAAGCAATACAAATCTTGCTCAAGGAAACAGATTCAGAAAGAAAAAGAACACAAAATAAATCAATGAATTTTACTTTGTTAAAATTTGATTGACTAAGAAGATTAAAAACAAAGTAATGAAAATTTCAGGTTTTTTCCTTTTTTAATGCCTATTGAATATCTATACTTTATTTTATCTATTTAAAAACAGGACATCTATTTTACAGTAACTGACATTCATTTCTCTATTCAATCACCAAAAATTATTAGAAAATGAAGATCATATTTAATAACCTTTTTTGTGTTTCTTGTACACAGAGAGAAATGAAAAATGAGAGCTGGGAAAAATGGAGGTGAGAGAAGGAAAGAAAGAGGGAATAGAGATGAGAGATGTTATGAGATGATGATAGGGTAGACAATAGAGATCCAGCCTTGGAGTCTGGAAGACCTGAATTTAATTCTCCCTCTGATGCATAGTAGCTGGGGACTGTGGGTAGATCAATATCATGTAATACAGAGGGTTTCAAACTTTTGTTGTTTTGTTTTTGTTTCTGTTTTCGTCATATATCTCTTATATAGAGAAATAAGCAGAGTATTTATTAAGCATAGCACCAAGGACAAATAAAAGCAAACAAAACAAAACAAAGAACTTGCTTCCTCAAGGAAATTACATTCCAATAGAAAAAGATGACACATAAAAAGGATCTGGGAAACACACAGCAGCTAACAAGGAGGAGAAAACATATGGAAAGTCAGAGCATGAGTGAGAAAAAGCATTGTTTGAGACCCTTCCTGAAGTAGAGTCATCAATTAGGAGAGTGTGACCTGAGGACAGAGTTTTCTCTGGGGTATAAAAACAGCATAAAAAACAACATTATATATGCATGTTTATTTATTTGTAAATTAAATGCCTATACTATATTAATCATCTCTATTATTACTATATGCATTTTATATACAAAAAATATTAAAAATATGAGATAAAGATGAAATCCTATTTGATCCTAGATTTAATAGGGGTCCACAAGGTTACTTAGAAGTGGGAGTGATATGGTCAGGCTTGTCCTTTAGAAACATCATTTTGGCAGTAGTATGAAACATGAAATAGGGAAAGGAGAGCCAAGGCAAGGAGACTAAATAAGAGGGTGTGAAAAAAGTCCAGGTGAGAGGTGATGAGGACCCAAAGTATGGGGGTAGCTGTATGAGTAAAGAGGAGAGAGATGCAAGAGATGTTTAGGTAATAGAAATTACAAGATTTGGTAACTAAGTAAACATGGGGGGCAGTTGAAAAATAACAAAGAGATATTGAAAATGGATGACTAGAATGATGGTGGTAGGGAAATTTGGAAGAACAATCAGTTTGGGGAGAAAGATAATGTAATAAGATCACAATAAGATAAAGATTACAATCAATACATGCCTACTTAACCTATATGTCTTTAAACGAGAGAGAGAGAGAGAGAGAGAGAGAGAGAGAGAGAGAGAGAGAGAGAGAGAGCTCATTAACAGGTAATAAACTTCTCTTGCAGCCACTTGGTGATATGGAAAAGGCACAAGAGAATTTACCCAATGGCAGTTGTGTGACTGCTGCTGTGGGTATCAGACAGCTTTAGGTTATACTTGCCCCTGGGTGTGCAATACCCAATTCAGAAGCTGGGGCAGATCGGGAGTTTATACAGAGAGAAAGAGAGAATGGGGAGTGCTGCCTGTAGGTGGTTGTATTCGAAGCAAGCCCTAGAATTATCTGGTGTGGGGGACAGTGAGATGTGACCCATCTTCCTACCCTCACACGTTCCTCCCCCACTTTGGAGATCACTTGATCAATTTCGAGGGCATTTGTCTAAAACAATAAATTATAATGGAGTTGTTGATCTACATTACTATAAACAATTGCTATGCAGAGAGCTCCTTGACCTTACACAGATCTGGACCAAAATAACTACATATCTGAGCATACACCTATGGGTTTTAATCAGGGAAATAGTTTTACACTAGGTGTTGGTCAAAAGGATGTTTTCTAATTTGCTATTTGTAATCAGTTTTTTATGATACAAATTAAAATGTGGCTGTTTTTACTGCTTGGTAATTAATATTCTCCTTAGGGTAAGGTATAAGGATACTAAATAGTTTTTTAACTTCCTGTTTATTGACAGTTGCATAAGTTATAAAATTTGAGAAGTTTATTCATACTGATACATACCATATATTTATAATTTTTATTAGTGGACTTTTTCTTCATTATTTGGACAGTATCTTTATCAGATAAAACATATCAAGACATGTTAAAATGTGCTCTCAGAAAAGTTCATGTGTATCTGTAACCATAAAATGAATGAAAGAACCCAAAAGTTTTAATGTGCCAATGCTTTATTTGTAAATCCGAAAATATGATACACGATGTAGAAGATAACAGGGCTGGACCTGGATCAAATCACATCTTGAACATTAGTAGTTGTGTGACCAGAAGCAAGTCCCTTTTCTTTTTACAGAATTGAAGGGAGACGATTAGGACTCAGTACCTTTAGGAGTGCCAAATCTATAGGAGTACCTCCCAAATCTGTTGTTTACTAAAAGTTTACTGAAAAGTTATTTGATAATAACTTTATATTTGTACTATTATAGCACACTAAGCTATTACAGAATGGAACATTTTCATCTTACATTATATTCAAGAGCTCAAGGTTTTTAATTCAATTCAAATCTTTAAGAGATTCTTCCATATATCACAGTGAATTTTGTAACCCTTCAGAGATTAGAATATGGAGTTTTGCTTTTGATTATATGATGCCAGTCTCAGGTCAAAATAGCATCATGAGCCCAAAGTAGTTCTTTCTCCATTTCCCCCAAGGATGGATCTAATATGGAGGAAATTTTCTTACACCCTGCTTTAAAAGAAAATGGAAGATGAATGATTAAAACAGCTCTTCAAAGACAAGACAAAAGCATTTTTAAGGCATCTACTACCTTTCAAGACAATGTGCTAATAAATACTGGAGTACAAAAAAAAAGGCAAGAAAGCAATATTAAAGGATCAAATCAAAGGGAATTTATATGATAAATCAGGTGATTTATCAATCCCTCTAATGTTATTTGCTCGACTAACCTCTCCTGTCTACATCAGAGACATTATTAGTCATTGCTAATATGGAATAATATGCTTCTATTTTTCCTCAATTAGGAAATAGTTTTAGTCAAAAATTAACAAGGCAGGGTTTTGCTTGAGTTATTTAATGTCTTTCACAAAAGAATTACAAATAGAACCATAATGAAGTAAGGTGCTAATTTTTGGTTCATGGTTATCTACATTCATCTCTATTTGTCTTGAGTCAGATGTTTCTAGTCACATCTGGATTTTTAATTTTTTCCCTAAAAAACTAAGTAGGAGTTAAAAGAAAAACTTGTAACCCCAGAAGGGCAGGAACCTGAATGATTCAGATACACAGACTGATGGGTGTGGTCAGAATAGGCAGTGTACTGTCCAAAGGAAGATTTGGACTACTTCTAATATCTTTCTGGGAGATTTAATAAATTTAATCTATTTTCCTCATAAAAGTGAAATTTATAAAAAATGGTTTCAACTTATTCCTAAATGATTTAATAACTAAGGCTATCTCTTTGAGTTCTCTGCTTTTATTTTTAAAATTAAAAAACAAAAAAAATTAAAAAACACTTTTATTTGGATAAAGTGTTAAAAAATATCTTTTTATTTACATACAAAGAATAACCATGAAACAAAAAATAGAAAAATATACATACTAAATTAAGCTTTGCAGATTGCCATGCTCCCACATTTCAGTGGTATAAAGGAAGTTCAATAAATACTATTTCTGCTTTACATTAATTACTTTTTTGTTCAGTTTGGGGATTTGTGTTTTGGAGAAACTTAAATAAAGCATGACAGCAAATTCAGAAACTTCTTATTTCAACACAAACTTTCCAGTGTACTGAGGAGTGAGTACTATTAACAGACAGCTGGATAGTGCTGAAGATAGACTGGAGTAATGAAGTAATAACCTGGAGTAATGAAGACAGATTCAAATCTAGCCTCAGACAAAGTTATGGATCCTTAAGTAAACCACTTAACCTCTGTCTGCCTCAGTTTCTTCATCTATAAACTGTTTTGAGGATCAAATACTATGATACTTGTAAAGTATGTGACAAATCTTTAATCTCTATATAAATGCTAGTTATTATTATTATTATTATTATAAAGAAAATAATACCTTATTGTGAGAAGAAAAATGATGAGAGATGGATGAAGAGATGATAGAGAAGGATGAAAATGGCAAGTTTCAGAATGAGAAATTTGAGCAAAATCTTAGGATACAGAAAAAAGCTGGAAATTATTTTGTCAACCTCATTTTGAATTAACTAGAAGAGAAACAGTTGGCATCAATGAAAGAACAAGAAAAATGCTAGCACATTTATGAAGAAAAGTGACCAAAGAAGATTCTGAAAAGAAGATGGAAAGAAATCAAATATTCCTAAGTGGCTTTAAAAACCACATAATATAGTACTGTGTGAAGGATAGTCATTTTTCTCTTCTATTCACTCTCTCATCTGTGTTTTTCCACGCTTGTTCAGTTCTTAGACGCCAATATTAAAAAAATTATGCAGCTCTATTAAAGTGCAATTAGGTGATGAATGGGTGCCATGCTAGCCAGGTACATGCCAGCTTCTGGCTCCAGCATAAGAGGATTCCCAGGAGGTGAGACTGATCCAGGGCTATAACCAGGGGTTCTGGTCAGTTCCAAAGTGGCGGCCCTGGTGTACATTCCACATTGGAGTAAGCCCCAGGTTGTCCAGGCTAAAAAGAGAAGCTTTGTTCCCTTTGGTTTTCTTTGTGTTGTATTTTGATTGTATGGCATATCTATTTGTGACTCTATTTTCTTGAACTAAATATTCCTTCTGAATTCCTCTCTCCTCTCATCACTAAATTCAGATTGATAGTTTTAGGATTACTCTTCCTGCCACTTACTATAAAAGACAGAGCCAAAACAGTTTGTTTTAGGTTTTTGACCTTAATCACATAGCTTACAAAGTTGAGTGGATAATCAATCATCTCATGACTAAATCCATCTGGAAGAAATTTAAAGAAATGATCATGTATGTTTCTTTTTTTAAAAAAAGAAACAAATCAAAATTGGTCTTTTCAACTATTCAAAAGAAAAAAATTTAATATACTCTGTAAACAAGATTTATTCCTTGCCCCTTCCTTGCTACTCCAATTCCCACCATCTAATTAGTATTGTGTTTAATCCACCTGAAGGCAAGGTAAGACTTTCTGGAAAAGAGGGATGCCTTTTTACCCCCTAAGCAGTAAAGTAACAATCTCTGCTCTTGACCCTGATTACTGTCTACCCACTCAGTACTCAAACAGATAGAGACCACTTTGGTAAATATAAATTAGAATGATAGACAATAAGGAAAAACATTTTGTTATGGAACCACCTTTCCACAGCTCCATGCTCTGAAGATTCTAAATGGGAATTTAAGTATCAAGGACCCCTTTTCTAAATAGCCAATTTTTAATTTATAGTTTAATTTAATTTAATTACAGAATTTTAAAATTGGAAGGAGTTCTGAAAGCAACCCAACCAAAATCTAAATAGGAATCTGACAACATATTCAACAAATTGTCATTCAGTCTCTGCTTGAGGAAGCAGGTCTCTTATGGAAAATCCACTAACCTCACAGTATATCCATTCCACTTTCATTGTTATAATAATACCACTTTCATTAAGTTATAGTAATCAAGGCAAGCTCTTCTATACTCCTTAATGTTATGAGGTAGGTACTACAAGTATTTCTCTCCATGTAACAGATGAAAATAGTAAAGCTCAGAAATATTTGCCCATGGTCATTGATAAGAAAAATTTGACTCCAAGACTTCTCAACTTGAATTCCAATGCTCTAGCTATGCTTTGATAAGAGAGAGTGAGAAATGATATTGAAAAAGTTAAGTTATAACAAGATTAAGAGAATATCTGAATGCTAAGACAAGAACTTTGGACATTGTTCTATAACTAATGGTGAAAAATGTTGGTGGGGTAATATGGTTCAGAAAGAACCAGGTTCTAGTTTTATTTCTGGCACAGTCTGGCTTTGTGACCCTGAAAAAAATCATAGGATTATAGATTTAGGCTAGAAGGAACCTCACAGGTCATCTTGTCATATCTCCTCAAATGAAGAAACTAATTTCTCCATGACCCAGTCAGTTTTCTTAAGACTATATATGAGATGCAAAACAGTTGTAGATCTGCATTGGTGGAGGGAATAAGGAATCACAGAATACTTTTGAGACAGAGTAACATAATCAAAGCATTAACTTCAAATACTTTAGTGTGGGAAGCAAGGCAATTACACATCTAAAATTAAAATTTGTTAATTTATTCACATTGTGGCTAATCAGTTTGATAGTTAAAAAGTAAGAACATTTCTCAATAATTTCATTACTATAGATAGGAAAGCCCAAAATAAATTAGTTCTCTATAATAGATAATTTTATTAGAACTTTAATAAATAAAACAATGTATGATGATGCTATTCATATTTGGAATGTAAATATTATTGATAAAATAAATGTTATTTAGGGGCAGCTAGGTGGCGTAGTGCATAAAGCACCAGCCTTGGAGTCAGGAGTACCTGGGTTCAAATCCAATCTCAGACACTTAATAATTACCTAGCTGTGTGGCCTTGGGAAAGCCACTTAACCCCATTTGCCTTGCAAAAAAAAAAAGTTATTTAGAAATAATATTTTCACTCTTAAGTAGGGTAAATGTTTTTTACAGTTAATTGTAGTTATTGTCCAGCAATCACATTTATTCTAGAAAAAAGACAAAAACACTAGCTCAAAAAAACCATGTTACCACAAATTCCAAATCAACACAATACTAATTAATAAAGTTTAAACTATGATTTTTTCCAAGAAACAATATGCTAATAAATAAGCTCTTGAACAATCTTTTAAACCAGTTTTCTGTCCCTTACCTAAACCTAGTAAGTTGCTGAGCATTATTAATAATTGTAACAATAATATAGTTGAAGTGATCAGTACCAAGTTCCCTGTCATAAATTGTCTGTAAATAAAAAGCTAATAGCAATAACAAGGTGCCTTGAGGCTATAGTTAGAAGGAAGTAAGAACTCATAGCCGTATAGAACTTATAAATTTACAAAGTACTTTGTCAGAAGAACATTTTCAGAGAGGTAGAGCAAGTATCCCCATTTAAAGAATAATAAAATTGAGAGTTTTCTATCACCAATAGCTAATTAAACCAACCCTTCTACCAGGAAAAACATGTGGATGGACAAAGAAGATACATTTCTTCTTTCCTCTATTTCTATGGAAAATTCTTTTTTTTCCGCCAGAGAAAAACTGTAAAGGAAGAGAGGGTGAGACAACAAAATCTAGAAAATGGAGTTTGACTACTGGGATAATAAAATCAAAGTTTAGAAGATTTGAGAATATATTGGCTAACATAATATATTCCAAAGGAATTTTAACTATATTTATATCCTATTTTATTCAATCTTGACTTTCCATCTTTTCTTTGAAGACCTCCCTACAGCCAAAATTTGACAAAGGTAAAACACCTGGTTTATCCATTTATTGGCCAATTTAAATTTCCATCTTGGGACACCTCATAAACAAGGAACATGCTTTTTCTTGTATTTCTCAGAGGTGAAAGTCTGCTTGAGATTATCTGTATTGACTACATTTTTATTTCCCATTAGATTGAAGAATCAAATTCTAATATATGGAAGAGACTTTGCTTTGTAAGAAATAACATGAGAATAGCACACACACACACACATACAAACAGGACTTCAGAATCCATAAAAATCACTTCAAAGTAGAAATGAACTTTAACTTGAGTGCCCAGCTAAATTGTCTTTTATTAATAAAGTGCCTCGGATCATGTTGAAATGCAAATCTTTCAAAGAGCTCCCTCTAATGTGTCTACTTACCAAATTTGAATAGGCAAATCTGTAATCTTTGGTGCATAAAATATAATTTATTTTCTCCTAAGGCCTAAATCTGACAAATAGGTTAAACTAGTTAGACTTTTTATATAATTAATTGGAACTGATTTTATAAATGCCACAAATGTAAATAAAGATATGTCATTAAAAAGAAAGTACAATTCTGTTATTATGCACTTATAATGTCAAAACCTGAGGGAAGCAAGTTTTTAATCAGGGAAAAAAACTTCACAAGTTGCCACTTTTGTTTTTCTTGCACAAAGTATCATGACTTGGGGCAGTTGATGGCACAGTGGACAGCCAGCCCTGGCGTTAGGAGGACCTGAGTTCAAATCCAGCCTCAGTCACTTGAAACTTACTAACTAAACAAAAAATAAAGTAGTATGACTTGATGGGCATTCATCTCTTAGGACGATTTTTATTTTGAAATGAAAATTTCAGTACCTTCTTAAGGCTCCTACTAGGACCTAATTAGTGAAAAATCCATGAAATAGTTATATGTTTTTTAACTCACTAGTCAATGTTATAGTTGTGTAAAATATGGTAACTGTAGCCTAATGGAAATATGCAGTGTAAATGCAAATGAAGCAGCCACTGAGGGTAGAGGGAATGCATTAATTGCACTGACAAAGACCTAGTTGTAGTTTGGAACTGAAATTAGAACATAACTAAGACTGAATCTAAATATTAATCTAATTTAGTGTACTATCTGACCATGGGAAAAATGAAGTAATGTCTATATAATGGTGTACAAATTTCTAAACATTTGATCCTAGTTCTCACTTAAAAAAAATAAACAAAATTATTCTTCTCTTTTGTATATTCATGCTAGTCTTTTTAAATGCTTGAAGTGTGATTTTTCAAATGAAGGTTTCCTTTTTATTGCTTCAGTAAAAGACTTCAAGGAAAAGTGGTATCAAAAATGTCACCATAACCTAAAAGAGATGCTTTAAAGACACTGCTGCTGCTCCTTTCTTGATTAGATCATTTCCCCCCCTGTATTCCACAGAATTATCTTTAGGACATCTCTAAACTTGGTTTTCTAAGTAGTTTTAAACAAAATAACAAATGAACAACCTTTGAAAAGTTTAAAGTGAAGAAGATAACACAGAGAAACACCATGCTGACAGATGAGAATCACATTTCAAACTTGAGAAAATAGAGACCACTCACTCTGAACTTCCTCTTCTCCCTTTCCCTACATCTCACAACATCCTGACATTATTTCCACTTTCTGACCCTTTACTCCAGTCTCTGATATCAAAATGACCCTTCTCTCCAAAACTAACTTTTCCACATATACATTTGATCACTTCATCTTTTCTAGCTAATTGTTCCCAGTATCATTCCTTCTTTCTGTCTCTCTTTCTCTGTTTCAGACTCTCTGTCTGTCTTTCTCTCTCATCTCACTCCCTCCCCCAGTCTTGCTCTGTCTCTGTCTCTCTGTCTCTCTGTCTCTGTCTCTCTCTGTCTCTCTCTCTGTCTCTCTCTGTCTGTCTGTCTCTCTCTGTCTCTCTCTCTCTGTTTCTGTCTGTGTGTGTTTCTCTCTGTGTCTCTCTGTATCTCATAATGAGCTTCTCCTTACCTCCCTAAGTTCTTTTCCTAAAGCCTACAAAAATACTTAGGTCTCATCTCAAAAAGAAAACCTCACTAGACCCTATTATTCCATCAAATTGTCATCCTGTACCCCTCCCCACTCTGTTATAATCTCCTGCCCTCAACCCAGTTCTTTTCTGTGTATAGTTTCTTCCATTTGGATGTAAGTTTGACCCACCATTCTGGCCTACCTGTTAGTGAACAAATTAGAAATCTATAGCTTCATGTCACCTATAAATGAGAGAATCAGAAAATCAGAAATGTTAAAACTAAAAGAGACTTTACAGTTAATACAGTGACTTTATTTTCAGGTAATGTAAATAAGTCTCAGAGAGCTGAAATTTCACACAAGGTAAAACTGGTGCTTGAACCCAAGATTTCTGATTCCAAATCTAAATTTTACTATTACATGGCAGCCATACTTAAGTCCCCAGAGCAATAGGGACTAAAAAGGAATAAAGAATAAAAATCAGACATAACAATAGGTGCATCAATAAAGGATGCTTCAGAACTTCATCACATCCCTTTCAACATAGAGACTCCTAATCATTTTGTGTCATGGATACCTTCCACCTCTTGTGGAAGCCTATGGATCTTTCTCAGACTAATGTCTTTTAAATGAATAAAACAAAGTATTAGAGGAAGCTGGCATTGCAGTGGATAAAATGCTGAACCCCGAGTCAAGAAGACCTGAATTCAAATTTGACCTCAGACACTAACTGGGCAAGTCACTTAACTGCTGTTTGCCTCAGTTTCCTCAACTGTAAAATGGGAGTCTTTCCTTTCAGACTTATTTTGAATATCAAATGAGATAATATTTATAAAACGAATGCTCTCTTATTTTCAAATGTCATTTGTCTCCTTGAATATTAGCACTCAAACAGCCAAATGCTTTGGGGGCATTAGGTTCCTACAGTATGACTTGTTTTCAGCCACAAACCAAAGTCATGTGTATGTTAAGATTAACGCTCCTATATTATATGCATGTGGAATTGATCAACAAGCAATCTGGTGGAGTCTTTCATGGTCTGCTCAGCAGGAGGCTATCAGTTCAGTTTTAATATTTCTTCCACTCCCTCAATGAATCTGACCTTGAGCTTTGATCTATATAAATGGAATTCCTGTTCAGCATACTTACCTGCTAGTGATTGTGGACATGCAAAGGAAAGTGATGAGCATGAACATGAAAATAATCCTTTCTCCACAAAGAGCTGCTCTTATTTTTTGTATTGATTGGACTAGATGAGAGCTTTTTAACCTGGAGTCCATGATTTTTTAATATTTTGAAAATTATATTGCCATTTAATTGGTTTCCTGTGGAATCTTGTATGTTTATGATTTTGTGCAATTTAAAACATTATTCTGAAAAGGAGGGCCCATGACCCCCCCCAAAAAAAGATTAAAAGCCCTAAAACTAGGTGTTTTTTTAACACAGACATTCTTCTGTCTATAGCATAAGGTTTAAAAGAATATCCCTTTCAAACCTTATGCTTTATCTGTCAGATCTATGGAGAAGTGAAGAATATATGATCAGATAAAAGACAAAGAACTTTATGAAATGTAAAATGGATTATTTTGGTTACATTAAAAAGTTTTTGCACAATAAAACCAATGTAACCAAGATTAGAAGAAAAGCAGAAAGATGGGAAATAAATTTTTTAGTATTTTATTTTTTCAATTATGTATTAAGATAGTTTACATATTCATTTTTGTAAGATTTCAAGTTCCAAATTTTTCTCACTCCCTTTGTTCCCTTCCCCCTCTCCAAGACCACAAATTATCTATGGGTTATTCATGTGCAATCACGGAAACATATTTCCACACTAGTCATGTTGTAAAAGAAGAAACAAAAGGGAAAAGCCAGAAAAAAAGAAAAATCATAAAGAGTGAAAATAAAATGCTTCAATCTTCATTCATTCTACATAGTTTTCTCTCTGGATGTGTATAGCATTTTCCATCATGTCTTTTGGGATTGTCTTGGATCATTGCATTGCTGATAAAAGGTAATTCAATGATAGTTGATCATCACACAGTGTTACTGTTACTGTGTAAAATGTTCTCCTGGTTCTATTCATTTCACTCAACATCAATTCATGTAAGTCTTTCCAGGTATTCCCCAGTTGATGGGCATTCCCTCATTTTCCAATTCTTTGCCACCACTGTAGGTCTCTTTCCCTTTTTAATGATCTCTTTGGGATACAAACCTAGTGATGGTGTTGGATAAAGGGGTGTGCACTGTTTGATTGTCTTTCCAGCATAGTTCCAAATTGCTTTCCAGAATGGTTGGATCAGTTAACAACTCCACCAATAATGCATTAGTGTCCCAATTTTCCTGCATATTCTCAACCATTTATAATTTTTCTTTTTCTATTTTATTAGCTAATCTGATAGATATGGGGTGGTACTCAGAATTGTTTTAATTTTTATTTTCTAATCCATTGTGATTTTGAGCATTTTTTCTATGATTATATATAGCTTTAATTTCTTCATCTGAAACCTGTCTGTTCATATCCTTTGACTACTTATCAATTGAGGAATGACTTGTATTCTTATAAATTTGTCTCAGTTCTCTATAAATTTGAGAAATAAGATCTTTTTCAGAAATTATGGCTGCAAAAATTTATTTCCCATCTTTCTGCTTTTCTTCTAATCTTGGTTACATTGGTTTTATTGTGCAAAAACTTTTTAATGTAACCAAAATAATCCATTTTACATTTCATAAAGTTCTTTGTCTTTTATCTGATCATATATTCTTCACTTCTCCATAGATCTGACAGATAAACTATTACTTGTTTTCTTAATTTACTTATGGTATCTTTCTTTATATCTAAATCATCTACCCATTTTTGGCTTTATCTTACTATATGGTATGAGATATTGGTCCATGCCTAGTTTCTGCCTTACTTTTTTTTGAGTTTTCCCAGCAGTTTTTTGTCAGATAGTGAGTTCTTATCTTAAAAACTGGAATCTTTGTGTTTATCAAACAGTAGATTGTTGTGTCTTGTGTACCTGATCTAATCCACTAATCCACCACTCTATCTCTTGGCCAGTATAGTTTCTGCTTTGTAATATAGTTTTAGATCTGGTATTGCAAAGCCACCTTCCTTTCCATTTTTTCCATTAATTGCCTTGATATTTTTGAGATTTTATTCTTTGAGATGATTTTTTTAAATATTTTTAGCTCTATAAAATAATTTGGGGTAATTTTACTGGTATAGCACTGAATAAGTAAACTAAGCAAAATTGTAATTTTTATTATATTAACTTAGACTACCCATAATCAATTAATATTTTACACTTGTTTAGATCTGACTTTATGTAAAAAGTATTTTGTAATTGTGTTTATGGTTCCTGGATTTGTCTTAGCAAGTAGATTCCAAAATATTTTATTTTATATTGTATACAGTTGTTTTAAGTGGAATGTCTCTTTCTATCTCTCTTTCTGCTGGGCTTTCTTTGTAATATATAATAATATTGATGGTTTATGTGTATTTATTTTATATACTACAATTTTGCTAATATTGTTCATTATTTCAAGTAGCTTTTTAGTTGATTCTTTAGAATTCTTTAAGTACCATCATATCATCTACAAAGACTTTGTCTCCTCATTGCCTATCCTAATTCCTTCCTTTTCTTTTTCTTCTTATATTTCTAAAGCTAAATTTTCTAGTACAATATTGAATAATAGTGTTGACAATGAGCATCCTTGTTCACCCCTGAATTACTGAGAAAGCTTCTAGCTTATCTCCATTAAAGATAATGCTTGCTGATGTTTTAAGGTAGGTATTACTTACCATTTCAAAGAAAGTTCCATTTATTCCTATGTTCTCTAGGGTTTTTAATAGGAATAGGTGTTGCATTTTGTCAAAAGATTTCTTAGCATCTACTGAGATTAAGATAAGATTTGTTGGTTTTGTTATTGATATGGTCAATTATATTAATGATTTTCCTAATATTGAACCAGTTCTGTATTCCTTGGATAAATCCTACTTGATCCTAGTCTATTCTAATAAATTGCAATAATCTCTTTCTTAATATTTTATTTAAAAATTTTTTATCAATATTCATTAGGAAAATTGGTCTATTATTGTCTTTCTGTTTTGAGTCATCCTGGTTTAGGTATCAGTGCCATATTGGTGTCATAAAAGCAATTTGGTGGGACTCCTCCTTTGCCAAGTTTTTAATGTATTGGGATTAATTGTTCTTTAATTGTTTGTTGGAATTCAATTGTAAATCCATCTAATCCTGTAAATTCTTCCTTAGAGAAGTCATTGATGGCTTGTTCTATTTATTTTTCTAAAATGGTATATTTAACTATTTTATTTCATCTTTTTTAATCTGAGCAATTTATATTTTTGTACATATTCATCCATTTAACTTAGATTATTAGATTTATTGAAATACAGTTGGACAAAATAGTTCCTAATTATTGCTATAAGTTCTTCATTGGTGGTGAATTCACCTTTTTTCATTTTTAGTACTGGTAATTAATTTCCTTCTTTCTTTTTTCTTAAGCAAATTAATGAGGGATTTATCCAATTTTTTCATAAAACCAACTCTTAGTTTGATTTATTAATTCAATAGTTTTCTTAATTTTAGTTTTATTAATCTTTCCTTTGAGATTTGATTTTAATTGGGGATTTTTTATTTAATTTTAATTTTTCTACTTTTTTTAGTTGTTTGCCCAATTCACTGATTTGCTCTTTCTCTAGTTTATTCATATAACCATTTAGAGATTTAAAAATTCCAGATGAAATAATTGTTTCTATGATTTGCTGTTTGACCTACTCATTCTTTTGGATTAGATTATTTGGTTTCCAATTTATTTTCATCTATCTTTCAATTTTTATTATATCATGATCTAAAGGGGATGCATTTATTATTTCTGCCTTTCTGCATTCGATTGCTGGGGTTTATGCCTAATACATGGTCAGTGTTTGTATATGTGCCATATACCTCTGGGGGGGGAAAGCATTTTTTTACATCCATTCAATTTTCTACAAAGGTCTATCATATCTAATTTTCCTAAAGTTCTATTCACTTCCTTACCTTTTTTTCTTTTTATTTTATTCTTATATTTATCTAGTTCTAAGAGGAGGAGGTTGTGTCCCCAATTACTATAGTTTTGCTTTCTATTTCTTCCTGTAACACTTTATTTCTCCTCTAAGAATCTGAATGCTATACCACTTAATACAAATGTTTAGTATTGATATTACCATTGTCTATGATACCTTTTAGCAAAAGTTTCCTTTTTGTCTCTTTTAATTAAATCTCTTTTTGCTTTTGCTTTGCCTGTCATCAGGATTACTATATATTTTTTTACTTCAGCTAAAATAATATATTCTGTGACAGCCTTTTACCTTTGTTTTATGTGTGTCTCTCTGCTTATGATATTACTTTCTAATTATAGAGTTCTAAATTAATTAACTAATTAATTAGTTCTAAATTAATATCTAATTTCTCTACTTTATAGAGTTCTAAACTTTTCAAAATAAGATGACTTCTGAGTTGTGGTGTTCTGTAAGATGGCCAACTCACCATTTTTCCATTGCTAAATTTCTCCTACCTACCTTGATAAAAAAAAAGGTATAAAAGTGTAACCTTCCATCTACGTCTCTTTATACCTTGACCTTTGAAGCACAAACATTACAGCAGTATTTCCAAGTGAGGAATTATAATTTCACTACTTTCCATTTGTCTGAGCTCAGAGTTAATCACTTTTTTTTACTCTGGAGCACTGATGTTTATAGAAATTGTACATTAGGCTTAACATTGAGCTGGTGAGAACTGGAGCTAGTAAGAAACAGTCATTTGTATATTCAACAGAGTAGGTCAATCAGAGCATAGGATGTTAGGTTTCTACCTGTGATAATTGTTACTAGTGGTGAACTTGGCATGGAAGGAAAGAAACCAAAATTTGGAATTGCATGTTTTTAAATGGCAAAGAAAAATTTATTTGGGAAAAAATGACCTTCAGCAAACTAAGGTAATTAACACCAAAATAGTTTTTTGTTATATTAAGTTTGCTAAAGGAAAATTTGCTGATAATTGTTTCAATCAGGAAATTTTTTTTTCTCCAAATTAGTTCAAAGTAACATTCCTTTCCCTTATTACCTCCAGGATATGTTCACTTAATGAGAGCTATATTTGAAATGTACATTTTTTAAAATTCCGTTGTTTAATAATAAAAATATCTTTATTGCTATGAAAAATTGTAATAAATGCCAACAATTCATTCTATTTTATTTTATTAATATGAAACTTCCTTTACTAAAGCAGATGGACATCTGTTCTGCAATTTACAGTCTTCTTTGCCTAGCACTCTTAAAGTTTAAATGATTTGCCTAGACTCACACAGGAGAAGGAAAAAACATTTATATAATTGAACTTGCTGTGTAGAATAGAAGCACTATGCTAAGTACTTTTACAAATATTATTAAATTTTATCTTCCCAACAACTATGTGAAGTAAGTGCTATAATTATCATTATTATTCATTGCTGGTGAAGGCAAGCAGAGGTTAAGAGGCTTGCCTAACTACTAAGTACCTGGGGTCATATTTGAACTCAAGCTTTCTGACTCCAAGTGCAGTACTCTATCTATTGTACCACCAGTCAGGATACATCATAGGTAAGACTCGAATTCAGTTCTTCCTAACTCCAAAACCAAATGGTTCAAATAAATTTAGAACTGTAAGGAACCTCAGTGCTCATCTACTGTAATCCTTTTATTTTGTGAAAACTAGAGCATAGAAAGATTAAAGCATTAGCCTAAGGTCACACAGCTATATATAGTTATTAAATACCAAAAAAAAGTCCTAGATTTCATTTAGCTGGTTTTACATTCTCTCTTTTTAAAAAAATTATCCATACATTTTGTTTTTGAATAACTTTTATATTTCAATATGACCTTCTTACAGTAGGAAAAACTAACATGAAAAGTAGGAAAGTAGCTTTAAGAAAAGTAATAGTATGTCCATTTAAACTTGTAATTCCATGCTGCTAATTGAACTACAGTTCTTGGCTACCCCTGGAAATTGTGAAAAGAGTTTTCACAATTAGAGATCACTTATTGGGACCCCTTAAGCCAAATCCAATAGTTTCACAATAAACAAAGTTAATCAAATCTGCATGCCTGAAGTCAAAAGTTTTTATTAAAAGGTTTCTGTAAATAAACCACTAACTTAGTAAGAGAAAAAAACTTAAAGCTAATTTTGAGATTGGAAATTGAAATTAATTCCTTTTCTGATAGAAAAAAAAGAAAACAGAATATTGCAGAATCGATGGAAGTACTTCATGTCATAATTATGAATGAATATATATATCAAATTCTGAGAAAGTAAAGCAAAGCAAACTTTTTGATATATCTTAATGCTAAGAAATTCATTTTGAGTGCTGGTTTAATTTGGTTGTCTCTCTGAAACCACATGTTTAGGTGACATCTCTTCTTTATTTTGTGTTCTCTGTTTGCATTATCTATTATTTCCTTTAATATTTTTTTTCTGAATTTACCAAACATTAACAGTTCTGTAGTTCAATGACTATCCAGCAACACCACAGCTCCTTTGAGCTGTATCTTTTTTTGTTTTTTTTACTTTTGGATCCCCAATGCTCTGACAGGTAAATGTTTGTTACCATTTGTACAAATAAGCTGAAATCTAAATGTCAACTATCCTGAAGACACTAATTGTTCATCTAGCTTAGAATGAAGGATTGTTTCTAGACTCCTTTTTGCCTCCTGAATTAGGAAGTTCATTGTCATTTATGTTTGCTTTGGCTCTCCAATTTAAATGTGGAGGAAATTTTAAAATTAGAAACTTGAAATTTCATTTTTACTATGGAATTTGGGATTTCAAGAAAACTTTGTAAGGGAACTTTGGTAAAATGTTACAAGTTTATTCAGAGACCAAATAAATGCACTTTTTTTATATAGCTTCTTTCTGATAAACTTTATGAAATCAAAACATTTAGCTTTCTTAAGTACTTTCATTAAACAAATATTTTTCCTTTTTTCCCATTTTGTTTTTAGGTATTGTTTATATAAACACTTAGACAATTATTTCAATTTTGTTTCACAAGAAGCTAGCAAATCTAATAGGTATTTATTTGCTTTTTTTCTTAGATGGCCAATTACAATGAGAGTTCATGGCATTTTTAGTATCTGATATCAACATAAAATTGAAATTGGTTAATAAGAAGAAGAAAAATCTTGCTTTTTAATGATTTCAAACCCTTTTAACATTAATGTTCTCTGGCTTCTAATAATAGAAATAAAAGCCCTCTATATTTTACAAAGCACTTTCCTCACAACAATCCTATAAGATAGAAAATGCATATGCCATAATCTGTTTTGCAAATGAGAAAATTTAGGGATAAAGTGGTAATCTGACTTGTGTCAGAGGTGGGGATTCTCAAGACCAGTGATCTTACCAGAACTCTACAATTTTATGTCTGAAAATAATGTATCATCATGAAAAATTAAAATGACCAAGAACTCAAAAAGGAATGGAATGATTCCTGGTTGTTGGAATACTAGGAATAACATGCATGTGAAAAGCAGCCTCAGAGGCATCGTATGGAAAAGTTGGTTAGGCTAGCAAGAATGAGATCTAGATGAATCTAAATCATTTCCACAGTAATGATCGTGGACAAACAAAAGGGCCAATAGAGAAGAGAAGAAAAATAGCGTGCAAGGCTTAGGCTCAGGAAGACCTACATTCAAATTCTGCTTCTCAATCTTCTATGTGATCCTGGACAAAGCCCTTACCCTCTTTGTACTTCAGGCATCTCCTTAAGACTTACCTACAAGGTTAGAGATGGCTGCAAACTGCCAACTACCTTGAATTCTCCATACTGACAAAATCAAAGGGTTCAAAGCTCTTTTGTGTATTTGGATAAGTGCCTAAGGAAGAGACCTTATGTCCAAAAAGAAGCCGTGCTTCAAGTTGTGTTCTGAGAGAATAAACAGAATGTTGTGCCAGGTCAAGCCAAAGTTCAAAGGATACATAAATACAAGATAGCAGGCAATATTAAAGGAGTTCATGGCAAGAGACCAAGCCAGAGACTTCAATACAAGATAGGTCAGGGGAAATGCACTATTAATGGAATACTAGATGCCAGTGAAATAAGCATTTTTCTCGCATAATTTCTCATTCAAGAAAGTATGCATTTATAGTATTAGTGTGGTAGATGGTAATAATTTGTACTCATACACACAACATCACTATCCCATCAACATCATCATGGACCTGTATACTATAATCAAAGGAAGGCTTTAAGTGTATTCCTTATGGAGGATTTATGGGAAAACATGAACTAAAATCACATTTTCTGAGGAGGAAGGGAAAGATTACAATCTTTATTGATAGATGTAATATCCAGATATGAAATCATTAATCTATCAAAATATCCAATTGAATAATATGATTATATTAAAACCCTAAAAGAAATGATGGCCATAATCCATATATGGAACCAAGCAAAGTGTTATTTCCTATTTGACTTCATGACATGAAGGTCACAGATACAATAACATCATTGTTTACCTATAACATATTGGCCAATAAATGTCAAATGCCCAAAGTATATTGAGACTATAGATTCTCCTTCATTAAAAGTCACCAAAAATACACTAGATAATCATCTGTCCATGTCAAGCTTAAGTGTCCATCAGATGCCCCTAAGTGATCACTGAAGATCAAGTCTTTTCCAATCATGCTTTTCTAGCAAATTAACTTCAACCATCAGATACTCAGGTTGTACAATTGAGTTGCACAAAATCAAGGAAAGAAAGTTGAAATTAAGGGAAAAACCAAAGCACTTCTGTAAAGGAATGACTTTAAGGAAAAGAAGAACATTCCCTTAGAGGAAAATGTCAGAAAGCAGTTATCTATGCCTTCCTAGCAGCTAGCATGTATGGAGGTAAATGAGCAAGGCACACACGAGACAACCTGATACTAATCTCCTTTAAGGAAAGAACTTCACAAAAGGACCAATACATAGAAGAAAAAACTAAGAATCTTGTCCAGCTTCATCCCATGCACACTGCCAAAGCAGAATAAACACATAATTTATAAATACCAATAATTCATTATTATTATTTCTTTTTGCCTCATTGTTTCAGGTAATCACATATCATCTCAGAATTAGCACACTTAGATCTTTTCTCCCATTCTAACATTTCAAGAATCTGTTATTTCACCAATACAGACACTTCCACTGTGATGCAATTATCAATCAATCAACAAACATTTTAATAAGTGGATTCTAGATGCCAAGCACCATGTTGAAGTATTGTGTGAAAGTATATGAGTTGTTGTGACCAAAAACAGTAATCACTCCTATTGGAACTAACTTAGCAAGAAACATCTGTGAATTTAGCTAGACTGGTTCTTGGACGGCAAACAGAGTCCATCTGACCCCATGGTCAAAGACTTTCTTTTGATCTTGGTACAGCTTACCAGTATTGGCACTCTGCTGACCTAACCACAAAGGAGGAATCAAGCAGGACATCAATAGAGATTGTCCCTGATATTATTTTTACTACTGACAATATAAGAAAAATACAAACAGAATAGTGGAAAGCTCAGCAAGCAACAACTACACATTTGAATCTGTTCTAAAAGATAATGGATAATCAACAGAAATTTAGAAAAAAATTACCAAAGTAAATTCAATAAATTTAATAGTTTGGTCAAAAGTTGCTTAGATGTAGTGATGAAAACAGGAATGATTAACTTGGTCTGACACTAATTTTCACAAAAATAATGCTACTTGCTTCACTGAACATTCTTTATCTCCAAGTAGGTAGAAATGGTTTACTTGTCCCACTATCTTCAAATTTAAATCTATTATTTGGTGGGGGGGTCATCTTTTCTTCCCCTTTTAAAACTGAATTCCAACAACTGAATAAGTTGGGAATAGAACAGGAAAGTTCTACATGGATATAATATATCATGTGTAAAAATTCCAAGATGTACACCTAAAGTTAACTTACTTCTTTGCAAAGTGCTCTATTCCCTATAACTTATGTCATGGAGTATCCATTTTGGTAGTGTGGAAGCAAGCAAAGAATAATAATTAGGGCCCTGGTTTCTTTGCTCATTCTTGTAAAAGTCTCTGGCTAATTGGCTCACGTGTTTAGTGAATGGTACTGATGAGTCATGGAATCAGTTTTCACATGAGCCAGTTAACTTTTCTCTCTTCCACAGCCATAGACCACACCTCTAACCCCCATTTGACCATTCCACAGATGTGTGCCGCTAGTCACCAGGGAGACAAGTCAAGAGAGGGTTACTGGAAAAAGCAACTTAAAAACACATGCAGTAGCAGCATTTTTACATATGAATGACAGCATATTATTCCATTATGAAATCCAGGACAGTTGACTTGGCAGTTCATGCAAAGACTTAAGTCCCATTGTTTAAAACAGGAACACTGAAAGGACTTTGGAGTGCTATTTGTTGAATTTGGGCAGGATTTTTGTTTTTAATTTAAGGCACAATGAATTATTTACCATCTCTTCTGCAGAACTGATAAGCAACTAAAACTATTAACCTTTTGTTGGCCATCAGTAAAGATAGTTTTCTTCTGTTACTTAATATTGACATTTACTTTTCCTCCCATGACTATTTAGCATGGATAAATTCTAGCCGATTATTTCAAAAGGGTGAAAAAGCTAACTTGGACTGGGCAAGAGGCCCAGATTAATTTGATTCCAGTATTGTGAAGGAAGAAGCAAGGAAAATAAAAAGTCTTTGACAGAAATCGCTGATAATTGGCTGAGGATTGGGGAGGGAACCCAGAAAACTTGGAACATTATGAATGTTATTCCAATATAAAAGAAAGGATCAAGGGAAGAACCAAAAAATTACAAAGTAATAACCTTCATAAGAAAAAATAGGACAAATGAGAAAGTCAATATATTTTCACCAGCATCGTCAAGGAGTCGGTTATTCTAGATGGTAGTTTTCCAGAGAGTTCAAGCTTTATTCCCATGAAAAATGAAACTATTTTATTTCTACCATTCTGAAAATGTATTTTTCAAATGCACCACATTCAACCAAGCATTTTTAACCAGAGTGTATTGAATATAGTTAAACCTTTTCTTAATGTCTCATCATCATCAATATGAACAATATGAATGCCATGTTTTTGAATTCTTGTGTGTTCTCTTTATAGTTTTTCTTTTTCTCCTCTTGCTGTCAGTTCTTATTCTTGAATATATATATATATATATATAATATGTATATATATATATATATATATATCAATATCTCCCTGCAATTTTTGAGCCTTTTGAGCTTTAAAAATCAAACTGCCACAGTCATTAGAAATGTATTTAAAAAAAAGAGTAGTCTCTGAGTAAGGGCCTACTAAGTTCTCTTTTGAGTAAAGTATATATCAGCCTTATACTATTTGACCCCTATTTTTTCTTCATGTGAACTCTTTTGTTTACTTAGTGGTTTCCAATTATATTCCATTTAGCTGTGCAAGATTGAATGAATTCAAAGTAATAAAAGTTTGCTGAGTTTGAATTTGAATAACAAATTCTCTAGAAATATTTCCCTTTGTATTATATGAGTACCCACTAGCACATTGGCATGTAAATGCTCGTTGAATTATTGATTTGATATCAAATTGTCAGGGCAGCTAGATGGCACAGTAGGTAGAACACCAGTCCTTGAGTCAGGAGGACCTGAGTTCAAATATAGCCTCAGACATTTAGTAGCTATGTGACCCCAGGCAAATAAATCACTAAACCCTAATTGCCTCAAAAAAGAGTGATGGAGAGATAGTAGATTGGCATGGAAAAAGAATTATACATTTAAGTTTATTTAAAATATTCAATTTATTTAAAGAATCATGACAATGAAGATAGTTTAAAATATTTAGAAAAGTTTACCAAGGTACCAAAGATTATTCTATAGGGAAAAGAGAATAAGTTTGCATTAAGTATTTGTTATGGGCCAAGCACTTTATAGATATTATCTCATTTGATTCTCACAGCAACCCTGCTAAGTGGATGCTATTATTATCTGTATTTTTTACAGCTGAGAAAACTGAGGCAGATATGTTCAGTGATTTGTCCAGGGTTACACAACAAGTAATTGTCTCAGGCTGGATTTTAATTTAGATCTTCCTGTCTGTGGACCCAGTGTTTCATCTACTCACGTCTAATCAGTCACTTTTATAAAGAATCTTTGCCTTATTTAATTATATTTAAGGAGCATGACTATGTAGAGGAGCATTAAAGAATCAAGATAATGAAATGACTGTTGCAAAAAATCAGATTAAACCAAGAATGTTTAATTAGAAAATAAAAAAGTTAAAATATTTGGAATATTTGGAAATAAGCCAACACATCTGTGAAAACAAATCAAATAAATTCAAAACAGCATTAGGCAAGAAGTGGACTTTTAAGGATAGGTAGATAACGAAGCCAAAGCTTATATACAAGTGAGGAAAGCAAGATCTATCAATGCAGGAAAGTTCGATGTTCCCTAAACTCTTCTGAAAAATGCATATCAAGGGAGTTCTATGTATATGAGATGAGGTTAGGTAGTTCTGAGGATTTCCTTTCATTCAATTATTCAACTATATTTCCAGAGCATCTACAATATACTATGTAGTGATGAAAAAAAATCTTCATGATGCCTATAGTCCCAGTTCTCAAGAAACATATAATAAATTTCATATATCCAATTATCTGGATTTTGTCGGTCTACATACTACTCCATTGACACAGAACACAACTTCCATTCCTTTTTTGAGTTTGACATCATTGTGCTAGAGGTCAAACTAATTCAGCCCTCTCTCCCCAAGAGAAAATTGGACCTAAAGCATCCCAGACAGACTGGCATAGGTCCAAATCTCAAAATATTCTAAGGAAAGAATAGCTAGCTATAAGTGTTGTGTCTGATACTCACTAGACAGTTAGATAGCTATTTATATCAAATATAAATCCTTCCTGACATTTTTTTCTCACATGCTTCCAATGTGAAAGGGTCCCAGATGGAAACCAAACACAAATTAGTCTTTAAATACAGACAAATCAAGAACCACCTGATAATTTCCCTGCCAGGATTTCAAAAATAGAAATCTCCACTAAATTAAAATTATAAAATATCAACATAGTTCTACGAACTATACTCCATTCAGCATATACCAAAGATATGGTCTTTATCCTACAGGAAAGTGGTGCTTCTTTGTGTTTTGTTTTGATTTTTGTCCATGATCATTATGAAAGGGTGTGGAGTAGACCTTATGTCCACTTTATAGATAGGAAGGCAGAGAGGGAAAAATATTGGAATTCCTGCCAAAGGCTACACAATGAGAAGCCAAGCGAAAAAGAATTCATGTCCCCTGCTTCCCAGTACTACTTTTACCTTTGTTCTATAACTTCTCAAAAAATGATCATGAATTATTCCACTTTAATACAAATCCAACACCAAGGATCTTCATAAATCAAAAAAAGACCCTGAGGGGAACTTTACAGAAATGTATTGAGTGAAATTAATTCTTACACTGGTGAGAACTCACTGAAATGCCCATGTGTAGTGCAAGTTATCAAGTTGTGGAAAGAACATTGCAGAGATTAAAATGTTGCATAAGACAGAGAGCAAGCAGTATGAGTCAGGGGTTTGGGAAATATGAGTCACAGAATGAGGAGAAATTTCCAAATTCATGGTTTAGAAAATGAGAAACTAAGCAAGGATTGAATGGTCATAAGTGAAATGGGGATACAATTGTTCCCATTAAACTCTGAGAGAAACCGAAATATGCAATGCCATGATATAGTTACTAAGCATTTATTATACATTCACTGAGTTCCAGACACTATACTAATTGCTGGGGACACAAGGAAAGATTGAGAATTCTTGTTCCCAATGAGTTCACTGTGGGGGGGGGGGGGGAACAAAATGCAAATAAACATGCAAAAAACCTATTTAACAAACTATGTACTTATAGAATAAATAGGAAATAATCAACATGGAAAAGACACCAGAATAGTGTTTCAAAAAGTCTTAAAGAGAAAGCAAAATATAGGTAATACAGGTTTATTTGAAGCAATTGATGACTGAAGATTATCTTGCCATAGTCAGCAATAGGGACATCACAGTATTGTATTCAACACTGAGGAAAGGGAGGAGGTGGGCACTTTTTGGAAAATGAGAAAATCACTAGCTATCCCCATTAGCTATATTTCAAGAAGTAGAATAAGGAAATGTGTCTTGACATATGCTTTATGACATTTTGCAAAGTTGCATTATTTTTTGTGTTTTGTAACTAATTTTAGTCTCTGTGCTATATATCCAAATCATAGCCCTTAGTTTGACCTTCCAAGCCTTCTACCACTTAGCCACATTTCTTCTTTACAGGGACAATTTGTTTCAGCAAGCTCAATCTAATTCTCATTCTTCACCAACAACCTGTTTGTTCTTGACCCTCTGTTCTATGTGTACCATTCCCCTCTGCTTAGGAATCTCTTCCCTATCCTTATATATCCAATCCAATCCAAAAATCCAACTTCTCAAGAAATTTCCCACTTCTGGTTTTACTTTTTATTCTATATGTACGCAGAATTTATGATTAATCATATGATCATAGGATAAGATATATCATAAGATCATATATATATTTGGAGCTGGCAGAGACATTAGACATCATTGAATTCAGCCCATTCATTGTTCAGATGAGGAGGCTTAAATGACTTTCCAAAAAAGCATATAGCTAGTAGGTATGCAAGATAGGATTTGAATTTGAGCATTTTTCACTCCAGCCCTCTACACTATATTCCATGCTACCTCCAAGACAATACCAACATTGAGAGTTATTTCACAGGTAACTCCAAGTTCAAGAATTCCTAAGCGTAAGCACTGTATTTTCTAAGAAGTTATGCTCCTCAGAGAAAGAAGACAATAATTCACATGGTCTGCTGCAGTGTCCTGATTGGATCACAAAGCCAGATAAAAGTTCCTGCTCTAAGAGTGCATCACAGTAAGAGATCTAAAAATTTCAACTTAACCAGATGTTGAAAGCAGTAGAAACCATAGTTGAGCAGCATCTGGCAACATCCACCAAGGCAACATCCTGAAGTATTCAGCACAGCCTTGATTAGCTGCAGTCGATAGAGTAGTAGCTATTTGAGTCTAGACATCAAGGTAAGCACAAAACACTGTAAGACATTAGACTTCCTATAGCATAAGAGATAGGAGTTACCCCTCTCCAGGTACATACTGATCACATATGTGCCTTTCCATGCCTTTATATAAATTTTGTGTATATCCATTCTTTGTACTCATCCTGAATATATTTGTGGGAGAAGACACCCCCTGGTAAACAGGAGAGATGTTTTGTTTCCTCCTTTCTTGTTTCCACTTACTTTTTCTGTAAATACTTTTGCTTTGAATTCATTGTACCTTCTGACTATTTAAGGCAAACACATTGGTGAAGACTTCTAAGTTTAGCTTTAGGAATATAGACTAATAATAATTACCTTGAATATAGGGTAACTATTCTTTGGGGAATCTATCCTCATTATAGCAGATAAGTATTTAAATTAATTTAATTTAATTAATTAATTTAATTAAACTAAATGACTTTTTAAATGATTGAATAATTTTAAACAATTATTTAAATAGAAATATATGAGAATAAGGAAGGGCATTTAGGTCTAGGGAAGCAGCCTAAGCCAAGGCAAGAATTAGTAGAAGAAAGTAGAAGAAAGAATTGACAGAGTTAGTGATTTATTGATTCCCCCTTATATCTAGTACCTACAGTGCTCACTAAGTGTATAGAAGTGTCACAGGAACAATACTATTATATCACAAAAGTGTCACTTGGTCTAAGGGCTGCATGCAACCCACAATACTCTCTAGTTTGTTCTGAGCCAAACCAAGACATAATTTCTATCTGATTTTAATGTACTGATATATTAATGAGAAAAAGAAATATATAAACATATATGATTTCTAAGTCAATATGAAATCCCTTAGGGATTCTTATATATAGTACAGTTTAGTGACCCTTGTTTCTTTTTAGATTTTACATTGCAGCTCTATTCCATACATCCATCTTTTAAAGTAACAAAGGGTTTTTTAAAAACAATTTAGCTTTGAAACAAAAACAGCAAACAAGCAAACAAAAAAATAGGGCATCTAGGCAGTGCAGTAGATGGAGCACTGGCCCTGGAGTCAGGAGGATCTAAGTTCAAATCAGGGCTCAGACACTTAATAATTGTCTAGTTGTATGACCTTGGGAAAGTCACATAACCCAACTGTCTTGCAAAAAAAACAAAAAAAATAAGCTTTGATGCATAAAGTATTTTGTTTTGTTTTAATTTTTCTGAGTAATTAGTTTGTTTGCTAAGGGCAAGATCCTATTACCTAAAGCTACTTCCTAAACCCTGGAGTAACTTCTCTGACATTGTTGAGTAGCATCTCAACAAAATCAAATACTGATTATAGAGGTTAACAAATGTGTGGATAACACTACACTGGGGATGCAAAGACAAAATGAAATACACCCCTTCAAGGATCTCATATTCCAGATTTATTATAGGATTAGAGGGGGAAAGAAGGAATGAGTGGAGACATTTGCTTTATTGAATTCTAAATGATTTTAGTTAACACCAGTAGAAGTTTATCTAATATCATATCCTTGCCTACTAAATGGTCTTCCCTAGAGATGAATGGATGCAGTGTTCAAGAAGTAAAAAGTTTAGTCAGCATCAATTTTATTTATGAAACTAATTAATTCTAAACTTATCTCACAAGAAAATTAAAATCTCAATCAGTTTTATTAAAAAAAAGATTTTAGAATACAAAATGAAGGGAAATATAGGAGAGTCCCAAAATATAAAAAATATGAATGGGGTGGAGACATTATGAATAGAGTAGTCTTGGAAAAGTATCAGTCATTTGTGATGTTTCTTTAGAAAACGGAGCAATCCAAACACAAATCTATAATTGACAGCCAGCACTTGCTAAATGGGGAATCTTGCCATATCTAAATCTAAGTTTTCAGTATCTCTAAGGGCAGTTATCACTGTAAGTTCTGGCAAAGTTTCTTGATCTAAAACAATAGAAATCCTGAAAGTCATTTTGCATGAGAGAGTCATAAAGTACTAAAGAAATCCCTACAGGAATGTTTTCATCAGCTGCAAACGAGAATATAATAGAAGGCATAAAGATTGCAGATTTCCAGGGGGAGGTAGGTTCCACCTCTGGCACCATCCATAGAAAGAAAATAAGTTGTAATTACTGCCTCTCAGGAGACTGCTAAACAGCCAAAGAATTTTACAATACCTTCAGAGGAATATGTCAGTGCACGTCCATTGTTGTCACATTGGAATATATGTCTGTCAAGTATATTTAACTAGCAGTACAATTTTGATTAAATTAAGAATCTGAGAAGACATTTTCATAAGCCCAATGCAAGGTTAAAAGTTAATCTTTTGAGAGTTGATATGAAACAGGTGGATGTCTACACTTGTCTGTTAACATCTGTCCCTCCCTTTTCCTCAGGGAAAAAATCTGTCATATCATTTCAGTGTCCAGTCAGTTTGAACTGATGTCTGAAAGTCCTACCCTCTGCCTGAACCCAAGCTGTTCCATTGGCAGAATAGGGCAACTCTTGAATATATTTATGCTTTAATCATCCACACAGATATGTAAACTACAGACATGCAAAAGACAAGTCTATAGCAAAGCTTGAACTGTAATTAAACCTGCCAGATTTGGAGATGTGTTCTTGAAATATTCTTATGTTTTCTTTATGTTCCAGGGGAGGCAAGCATTGAAAATTAAATTCACATTGTCAGTGGTCTGTTTTCTACTGAATTTTGTGGTCAAAATCATTTTCATTCAGTACATAAAAGAATTCATCATTTTTTCCAAAGCACCACCCAGGGTCTGCCACTGTGATGTTCTAAAAACCCCCAGTGCTTGTATAAACAACTGGTTCAGCTAAGAAATTTGTCAACTAGAAATCACAAGTTTTGAGGAATTTGTAATGCAGTTTGCCATCTCTAGTTGCAGAAAGATTGCATAATTCTTCATTTACAACTTTACAATAAGAATCATTCAAAGTAATAGTTATGATACAGAAAAGGAAACAAATTAAATTGTATAAATTGCATATATATATATATATATATATATATATATATATATACACATATATATATACACACCCACCCAGAAATGCCGACAAAAATCATACTTTAAATTCAAATTGAAAATGCTTCCAAATAACTGAATCATGATTAGATCTGAAGTTAAAAAAAAAACCTTCTGTCCTTTTCTCTTGTAAACAGGCCTAATGTGAGATTTTCACACATATATGCACATTAGAAAGGGAATAGAAAGGATATAATCTGACTTTTTAAATTATTCTGTTATAGAAAAACCAGAAAACTTTGAGAAATTAAACATTTTAAGTTATAGCACTCTCTTATATAAACAACTAATATATATATAATCAAATTTGTTTCAATTCATTTTGAAATTTGCCATGGTTTTATTCTTTATGTTCAAATTATAAAGTTTACAAGCACAGCAATAGTGTTTATAGGTCAGGAAACACAAGCTGGTAAAAATGTAAGATTAAAGTTTGAATATTTATAGAGTCCAGTAGAATTTGACTAAAACAGCTACTTACAGAAATTATGTAGTAATAGTTTGATTTCATCACTATTGATATTCCTTCCATGGAAGGAAATTTCAGTCCTTCCAAGTATTCTCATGCTGCTCATTTCTTATCCCTGTCTTTCTGTAAGTCCATTAAGGAGGATCAGTCCAAGGTGTTGGAGCTCTTTATCCAATTCTAGTAGCATTGTCTTTTGAATAAAATGGAAACAAAATTTCAAGATAGAAATAATATTATCTTTGACAACTGACTAAAACTACTTCTTTTTGTCTATTTGTTTTCAAAAGATATCGATGAATGTGAGACAGGGACTCATAACTGTAGGGCAGACCAAATCTGTATCAATTTAAGAGGATCTTTCAGCTGCCAGTGTCGCCCTGGATATCAGAAACGAGGAGATCAGTGTGTTGGTAAGTACCCTAGTAGAATAAAGCATACTGGTTCTGGATGACATTTCATCTGTAAGTGTTTAAATTCTTATGATAAACCATCTCCATATTCATAAAAGATGACAGCTAATGATGGGGGAGAGGAGAGAGAAAGGGAAGAGTACAAGCCATTTATGAAACACCCAACTATATGCTTGTATCTTAAAGTTATCTACTTCCCTGCTTCCAGCCTGGAGCTGAGTGCCTGTACTCCAATCATTAATTCTGCTGACTAAACCTTAAGGTTGGAAAAAGATAGTCTAAAAAATCATCAGGGACTCAACTTTTGTTCACAGTTTATTGCAATAGTTTATTGAATGCAAAGAACATAGAAAAGTCATTACTGTTGAAGGGATATAGAAAAAAAATTGCATTCAAAGTCTTTTCAAGAGTATTGCATCTTCTCAAAAACATGGAGTTAATATTGACAGTAGAGCAAATAAAGACAGTAAGCTACTTGTGAGCAAGGACTATATTTTTACTTTTCTTTATATTCATAGCTCTTAGCAATATTTGGTCCATAGTAAGTATTTAATAAATGATTGTTGACTGACTTGACAAATATCCATTAAAAATGAACAAAAGCACATAGAATAGGAACACACAAATATAACTTTATAACAAATAATGTGAGAGTTTAATATTCACACTGAATCTTCCTATAATGCTATTTATAATAGGATGGAATTCAGGACTCTTAGAAGCTTGTGTCAAAAGTCCCAAGTCAGATCTTGCAAGTTCATCTTGAAGATCAATGACTTAAAGGATCTCAGTATAAATCTCTTTTACCATCAGATAGCTCTATCACAGAGTAGTTACAGAGACATAAAAATTCAATCTTTATTATATGTAAAACAATTCCAAATTAATTAGATGTTTTACTGAAAATATTAACCTTTCTCTGTATTGTTTTAGTGTTAGGAAATACCATCAAATGTCTATTGGGTCCAGAGCAGCATGCTTAGAATCTGAGGTAGCTATTACACACAATAAAATCTAAAATACAAGATAACAGATGAGAAACATCACAGCAGAGTGGAAAGTATCCTGAAATTGGAATCAGACAGCCTGGGAGTTGGAGTTCTCATTCTTAAAGCTTGTGATACCATGAGCAAGTTACTAAGTCTTCCTAGTCTTTACCCATCTTTAAAATAAGAAGGTTGCAATAGATGACCTCCGAAGTCCTTTCCATCTCTAAATACAGGATTTTATGAGCATATAAGATGTACAAGCAAAATGATTAGTGAACTATAAGAAGAAACAGGTCATTACTGCCAGGGTAAGAAAGGAATGTGTCATGGAAGAGGTGGCACTTAAACTTTAAAATGATAGAATTCAAAAAAGGGGTTTCAGTTGTGAGGAACAGCATTGTCAAGAGCAACAAGCCTTGAAAATGTCCGTGGGGAAAGTATTCAAGAGATAAAAGAAAAATTAAAAGAGATAGATGTAGAGTAGCACCAGATTGTAGATCATTTTGAATGCCAAACAAAAGAAATTAGTTTTCCTCAGTAGGTCAATGACAAGCATTGCAGTGTTTTACCCAAAGGAATGACCTGACCAGACTTAACCATAAGGAAAATCAGTCTGGCAGTAATGGAAATAGATTGACTTAAGGACAGAGAGAACAGCAGAAGGAAGACCTGTTAGTAGGCTCCTTCAATTATCTAGGCAGGTGACATTGAGCAGGTAGAGCATTGGGAATAGAGAGAAATTGCAGATTCAATCAATAGGGAATCGATTATTTATTGGCTATGAGAGGAGGGATAGAGATGGGAAGAACTTATACATATTGATACCACAGACAAAAAATAATGACTACAGAAGAAAAAGCAGGTTTGCGAGGAGAGATAAATTTAGATCTGTATATCTAAGTCTGAGGTACTAAACATGTATTCTGAACTGAAACTCTGGATCTCCATAAACAGATCTTGAATAAAGGTTCATATTTCAACACCATCTACATAAAGGTAATATGTGAAGCCAGGAGAGTAGATGAGAGATTATAGAAATAAAGAAGATCCAAGGATAGAACTTTAAAAATACCCACCTAAAAAGATCCAGATAAGGAAGGTAAAACAGCTAAAGAGACAAAGAAAGAATAGTGATAGAGTTGGGAAAACCAGAAAAACCTGGTGTCTCAAGTCTTTCTGCATTCAAATTCAATCCTCTCTCCATTATGCCCTCTTGAAAGAAAATTTTAGTGGTTAAGTGGAAATGGAAGTCAGATTTCAAGAGGTTTTCGGGGAAGAGATTATGATGAAGCAAGTGAAGATAGTAATGTAGGCTACTTTACCAAGGATTTTCTCTATGTAAGAGGAAATAGGGTAATAGCTGAATAGTGTATAAAGGTCAAAGGAAAGATTTTTTTTTTAGAATTAGGAAGATCTGACTATGTTTGTAGGCAGATAAGAAGTCAGTTTGAAAAGTGTGTGAGAGAAAGGACTTCTGAACCAAAATCCTGTAAGGATGGTGAGAGATCACCATCACAGCATTAACTAAAAGGAGTAATAACTCTCGTCTGACACAGGAGTGCTACTTTCTAAAGCATGATTTTATCTGTTCCATTTTACAGAAGAAGAAACTGAGACTGAAAGGTTGTTGTGTCTTGTGAAAAATTTAGTGATGGACCTAAAATCTAGATTTCTGGACTCTTGGACCTGGATATTTTCCAATGTATCACCCCAAAATTTGATTTCTGATTTATATTACTCATGTTTTAGATATTCCTGAGATATAACCCCCTATATGATACACTAATATTTGAAAGTAAGCATTGCATTCTTTAAGTTTTTGCTTACAGATGATACTATTCATAGCTGATTTTCATAAATAACTCATCACTCTTCTTAGAAGTTTGTGATGGGGCAGCTAAGTGATACAATGAATAGAGCACCAGCCCTGGAGTTAAATCCTGTCTCAGGATAATTATCTATCTGTTTGACCTTGGGCAAGTTACTTAACCCCATTGTGCCTAGCTTTTAAAAAAAGGGGAGAAAAAAGAAGAAACTTGTGATGGGCGAAGGAAAAGACATATTCCCACCTTCCTAATATCATGGTGAAGTTTAGATCAAAGAGTATTCAAGGTAATGTTAAGTGTACCCCCAAGTACCACATACAGAAAAAAAGGTTTTGAATTTCCAATCCTTCATGAAATTTATTTGAATTCACCCTTCTAAATTGGGACCATAAACACAAACCACTGTGCAAGATGAATAAGTAATGGTATTTTTCTCTGTGATATCCTAGACATAGATGAATGCAGCATCCCTCCTTACTGCCAGCAAAGATGTGTGAACACCCCAGGTTCCTTTTATTGCCAGTGCAGTGCTGGCTTTCAACTGGCAGCAAACAACTACACCTGCGTAGGTAAGTCATCTCAGCTTAAGGGGGATGCCCCTTTAGCTTATTTAGTTCTCCAAAATAGAAATCTATATGTAATATACAAATAAATAAAAGTGTATCTCCCCCACCACAGCATGGTGTATTGCCAGTTTGGTGTTTTTTAGTGAACTGGTTTTCATCATAGTCCCTTAAGCAATCCTCAGACTGAAAAGAAGACAATAACCAATCTGTTTTCCAAAACATATCAAGATGTGAATGGAAAATTTTTTACTCTCAGTTTTATTTCTCCTCTGTGTATGCATTTAAAAAAAAACTACAGAGCGATTGATGTACACACACCAATTAGTCAATAGCGTGTGAAATAAGGGTTGGAGGTGCCAAGGAGACTGGGGGTTATTGCAAGTTCATGTACATAAACTTTCCACTGACAGCACCTCCAATTCTCACATGCTGCTTCTCTCTTCAGAATGCACTGTCACGGCACACAATTTTAAGATTGGCATGACATGGAAAGAATCTAGCACGGGAAAAATGCCTTTTCACAATATTTTCAGTGCCTCAGAGCATTGCAAAACTCCGTATGGGTCTCAAAGGCCCATGTTATAATTGTAATGGAATTTAACAGAACCTATTTAAAAAGTAATAAATAGCACAGATAAATCTTCACCACAGCATGCTGAGAGACCATATCAGTGTGTGTTTCTTATATCAATTATTTATAGACTTGGCATTTTGTACCTGAAAAAAGAAAGATGTTGGAATGTACAGTTTAATAGCAACACTAAATTGTTTTTGGAAAGGTTCATCACACGTTAGAATAGCTGTCATTCTTCGAAAAATAATTCCAGTGTTTCTAAAAAGGAATGTAAAGCCCTGATCTGAAATTATTCCAGCAGCAATGAAATCTAAATTGATGTTCTCCAATGAGCTTCTGCAGGGCAAAGGATTCAGCTAGGGAAATCAGCCACTTGTCATCAACTGATGCAACCGGTACAAAGAAAGAAACTATGTTTAAAGATACGAAACCTGTGCTTTCAGATATCAATGAATGTGATGCCAGCAACCAGTGTGCTCAGCAATGCTACAATATCCTTGGTTCATTCATCTGTCAGTGTAACCAGGGATATGAGTTAAGCAGTGACAGACTCAGCTGTGAAGGTGAGTTATTTCTCAGATCATGTCAAGTGTGACAATGTAGAGGTGGCAGGGAATGGGGAGGAACCCCTGTACCTGTTGGGAAATGAATTTATGCTCAGAGAAATTCAACACTGAATTTCAAATATAATATGGCTATAAAAATGGGGCAGTTGGGTAGTACAATAGATAGAATGCTGGGCCTAAGGTCAAAAAGACACATCTCCATGAATTCAAATCTGGCCTCAGACACTAGCTGTGTGTCCTTCACAAGTCACTTTACCCTAACTTGTCTCAGTATCCACACTGGAAAATAATCTGGAGAAAGAAATGGCAAAACATCCCAGTATCTTTGCCAAGAAAACCCTAAGTGGGATCGTGAAGTCAGACATGACTGAAATGACTAAACAACAACCAAAAGTAGACTTAGAATACGAATTATCAATAGGAAATGGAAGTCAAAATAAATTATGGTTTTATGATGGATGACAGGCCACCTAACTCTCATTTAAGAAGAATGTGCTGTAGGCACTTGAACAACAGATAGGGTTCAAGATGGTTCCATCTCTGCCACCATTTGTTCAGTGATTTGACTATGTTCAAGTCATTTCAATTCTTGGTTCTTAATTCCTGCATCTGTCAAATGAAAGAGAACACTGGATTTGGAGGGTTCTGATGCCAATTCTACTTGTATCTTAGAGGAGAAGGTGCCCTATAGGTCATCTATCCAGTCCAATCACCTCATTTTTCACATAAGGAAACTGAGGTCTAGAGAAGTGAAGCAGTTGTCCCAGAACACACAGGAAAGTGGTTAGAAGAATTCAAATTTGGATCTTAACATTCCAGATCCAATACATTTTTCAGTCTGTCTATGACTTAATTTTTCAGGGCCTTGGTTTCTTCATTTGTCAAAGGAAGAAGTAAGACTATGTGATCTATTTCCAAAGATAGAATCTTATATAATCCAGAGTCACAGAGATACTGAACTAAGCCTTGTTTCTTTGTTATTTAGTTGATATGGGAAGAAAAAAGTAGCTTGTCCCTTAAAGAGAATGAATGTGCAGAGTCCCACAAGTATAATTCAAAAAGCATGAGATTTTCCTGAGGGTGATATCATCCACATTTCATTTCCCTTTCCACCCAAAGGATCCTCCAAGTTTCACTTGGGGCCATGAGGGTCATACCCCACCCTGAAAGCCCCACATCATGACTACTGTACTTCAGATTAAAAAAGAGTTGCTCCTTGGAACTTGCCATTGCCCCTTCTGAGTAAATGAGAGGGACATCACCACAAAGAAATGTGAAGCACTCCTTGCCTCCAGGCTTGAGCATGCCATTTCCCCAATCCTGCCAGGCCTTCCTACCCTGCCAGGGCTGGGACTTTTTTTATTTAATCTTCAGATCATCTTTATGGCAAATTCACTCAATTTCTGAGTTTAATTTTTTAAAGTATGCCTTAAGACTGCCTACTCAACAACAAGGGAAATACTTATAATTTATTAACTAGTTCATTCAGTCTGGATTAGAAACTACCTCATCCCCCAAAAAAGATTCTATCCAATTAACTTCATGCCCTGAAGATCAGTTAATATTGTTAACTTTTGTTAAAACTTGACTTTTTCATATTATAATTCTGTTTGTGACTTAAAGGTTGATATGTTTATTTTCATTCTATCACCCATTATGAAATATAAATATATCTACAAATATATTGAAATTAGCCCTCAGTATAAGTAGCCAGACTTTGTCTTATTCCCCTACTAAGCTGCATGAGGGCAATGAGTGTGTCCTATCTAAACTTTGTTCCTTCTCCAACAAAAAACACAATATTCTTGCATTCAGCAGGCACCTCATAATATTAGAATTGTATTTTTAATTATACATGTTTATTTTTTTAATATTATATAATCTTAGAGCCAGTGTGGACTTCAGAGAATACCTAGGAATAAGTAACTAGGTGGAAAAGTAGATAGATTGATGAACCTAAAGTCAGGAAAAATTTGAGTCCAAATTCAACCTCAGAAATTTATTAGTTGGTTGACCCTAGAAAAGATCACTTAACCTCTACTTTTTTTTCAGTTTTCTCAAATGTAAAATTGCCAGTAATAATTGCACCTATATATCTGGGCTGTTGTATGAATCCAATAAAAAAAACTATCAAGTGCTTATATAATACCTGACTACATAAATGTTAACTTATTATCTATAACCTAATTATTATTATCTATATATTATCTAATATTATTATCTATAGCCTAATATCTATATAATAAATAAATCTCTTTTTCATTTCTGATTAGTTGTCTTTGACACATGGAACTCAATAACAGGGAATATCCTCCCTGTTTTCACTTTAGAATGTAAGCTCTTAAGGGATTATTTAATTTTTTTGTATTTATACTCCAGCACTTAACATTGATACATAGTGGATGTTTTGACTGATTGCAGTGAATTTGTTGAATGGAATTAGTTCTTGTTCTCTTCTATAGATATTGATGAATGCAGAACTTCAAGCTACCTTTGCCAATATCAATGTGTCAACGAACCTGGAAAATTCTCCTGCGTGTGTCCTGATGGATACCAGGTCATTGGGAGTAGAACCTGTCAAGGTAAGATCCCTTATCTCAGTACTTTCAAATATTTGGCATTAGCTGTGAATTTCACATGGGGGGAAGGTTAGAAGAAAAAAAATTGCTGAATTTTCCACTGCTGATCTTCATTTCTCTATGCTAGCTCATGTCAAACTCTTTCCTCTATCATTCAGCAAGAGAGCAATCAGAACAAAGCTCCTTGCCTAATTCACAAATGATTTAAAACATTAACTTTTCTTAAGATATTGGAACCAGTTTTTTTCCTAGTTCACTTAGGTTTTCATGGATGGAACTTTTTTTTGAAATACAAATCTCAGCATTACAGAACTTTGTTGTACTATGTGTGATCAATAAGTTTCCAATACTCCAGGAAAAGAAAATTCTACAATGAGCTTGATTCTCTCACTGTCTGATGTTCAAGTAAATAATTTGGGTTCTTTTGGAAGTTACATAAATTGTTTTAAGATTATCAAGGTTCTAAATTAGAAAGTCACATAGGTACTGGGAAAATAGGATTTCTTTTGTCATAAAACTTGCTGTCTGCCTGTTCATAGTTTGAGTTCTTTGGAGAAAAAAAAATCCTATTAATCTCAATCTCTGTGTGTTACACTTAAGAATAAGAATATTAAAATTTATGCCTAAAAGCAACAAGAAACCCCATAAGTAGTATAACTTCAAAGATTCAGGAAAAAACTCTTTTTGCCAAAATTATGCCTCTCTCACCTACTCTATGAAATGTAAATTTTTATTAATGTGGGAGTCAAAATCCACTAATGTGGAAACAAGGTCATAAGCAATAAAGCTCAAAATGGATATATTAAATGCATATTCAGTGATATTTGATCCTTTCTTGAAAGTAGGATTTGGATGAACTCAGTAATATTTATTTGCACCTTGTCTCTCTCATCACAGTGGACTCTTTGAGGGCTTTATTTTTGCCTCTGGGCTTAGAATAGTGACAATCATATAATAGATACTTAATAAAAGCCTTCTTATCAAAAATAGGCTTGGAAGTAATGTTATTCCCTTAAGGGCAGAGACTATTTTCCATTTTGTCTTTCTATCCTCATGATCCAAATAGAGACAGCAAAGTGGTACAGCAGATAGAGAGCTGGATCTGGAGTCAGGAAGACCTGAACTCAGTTCAGTCTCATCTTCAATTCAACTACTTATTGTGTGACTCTAGGCAAGTCACTTAGCCTCTGTCTGCCTCTGTTTCCTCAACTGTAAAATAATAATAGTATCTATGTTCCAGAGTTGTCATGAGGACCAAATGTGTAATATCTGGCCCAATTTGAGATGATAAATAAGGTGCTTAATACATTCTCTTGCAATTAGAAGATATTATATAAATACTAGCTTTTAATATGACCTAGCATAGAACCTTTAACATATTAGGCTTTTAATAAATGTTAATTGAAATGAATTGAATTTACCTTGGACTATGCCAAAATAAATTTATTAAGCATTAAATGTGAGGGACTGCAATCTAATTTCACCCTGCATACTTTTCTTTACCTATAGCCCAATTTGTAAAGAGAGCATAATTACCAGGGTACCATTTTTTTTTAGTTTGGTTTTTTTTTTGCAAGGCAAACGGGGTTAAGTGGCTTGCCCAAAGCCACACAGCTAGGTAATTATTAAGTGTCTGAGACCAGATCTGAACCCAGGTACTCCTGACTCCAGGACTGGTGCTTTATCCATTACGCCACCTAGCTGCCCCCCAGGGTACCATTTTTAAATGATGCTTAGTTCTTTAAAGTTATAAAAAAGACCTTTTACCTTAAATTCTTTAAGTATTCATATAAGCACCCTTACTCCAAGTACTAGACTTTTCATAAACCATAGAAATCATGTACCACCTAAGAACTGATAAAACAAAAACAATCTTTTAAAATCCATCTAGATAGATAAAGGAGTTAAATATAAATTCACCTTACTGGAAGTCATGAATGAAACTGAAGCATAAAGGTTCTTTTAGCAGTTCCTAACCTTTAATTAACAAACTGCTCTTGGCTTTTGGTAGAACTAGAGAACAAATGGTACCTTTATACTTCTAAAAAAATAACCAAAAAAATATTAAGGGGTAAAGTCTGATGAAATTTATTCTGGTAGAATCTAAGATTTCTATTATTAGCCCCATTGAGTTTATAATTTCTTAATCATTGGATCTTAAAAATTATATGATTTTAGGTTTTTCTAGAGTTTTAGATTATTAAATAAAAGTCAGAGACTCAATGTTTATTCTTTGCATTAATTTTTTTAATAAAATGAAACATGGAAGACATTCATGTGGGTACCATTTATTATGACATAGTGGAAACATTGGTCACCAAGGAATAATCTTGGCTCAATCACTAATTTGGGACCTTGTACAAGTCATGTAACCCTTCTATATCAACATTAGATGTTAATACCTAGCCCTATTCTACCTCACTAGATTATTGTGAGATTCAAAGAACATATAAACATAAAAGCATTTTGATGAAAGGTAAAGTGATACACAAATACATTACATTAAGGAAAAAAAAAATCTGTTCCTAGTAGTTTTTTTTAAGGTGTTCGTTTTTACAAGGCAAACGGCGTTAAGTGGCTTGCCCAAGGCCATACATCTGGGTAATTATTAAATGTCTGAGGCCAGATTTGAACCCAGGTACTCCTGACTTCAGGGCCAGTACTCTATTCTCTGTGCCACCTAGCTGCCCCCTAATAGCTTTTAAAAGGAAGACAGATACCTATCTTTGAAATGGTCTGACTATTATCCTTTCAGTAATCATGACAATAATGATGTAATCTCAGCAGCTGGTAGCATAGTGATTGGATCCCAGGACATGGAATCATGAAAACCTAAAGTCCAATTCTATCTCAGACACTAATTAGTTATATGACCTAGGGCACCTAACTAAATCTCTATTTGCTTCAACTTCTCCCAGAATTGTCGTGAAGATCAAATGAAATAATATTTTTAAAATACTTGTAAAGTTTGAAGCACTATATAAACCATAATAATATTTATTTATATTATTTGTGTATATTAAAATATATTATGTTTATCATATATTTATATATAATATCTATTTAAAGTTGTCTAATAATTGCCAGATACTGTACTAAGTGCTTTATAAATATTATCTCATTTGATTTTTACAACAGTTCTAGGAATTAATTCTAATCCTCCTTCTTTACAGTTGAGGAAAATAAGGTTAAATGACTTGCCCAACTGAAGCCGGATTTGAATTCATTTTTTTCCTGACTCCAAGTCCTCTATCCCACACCATCTACCTGCTTTATTATGATCACAAAGATTCCAAAAAACTTTCCCCCAAAAAAATCAAAATAGTCCTGGAAAAAATTCTGGAAAGATAGTAGAATGAGTAAAAACTTCAAAATGCAAGATAAGAGGAAACAAAAAGAATTATGAGAAAACACCATAGTTATACATGGCCAAAACTGAGAATTTCAAAGAAACTGGTGAAATCTAACAAAAAATATAAAATACTCAAACTAGAAAAAAAATGTATTGAAACATTAAACAATCCAACATTAGAAGTTGAACAAGCCACAAATGAATTATCAAAGGAAATAAAAAATCACTGGGACAGATGGATTTATAAATGAATTATATCAAACATTTAAAGAGCAATTAATGCCTCTTCAACAAAAAGTGCCCTCAAATGCTTTCAGAATCTTTTTAATGATAAAATATAGTGCTAAAATCTAAATAAGTAAAAGTCAAAAGAGAAATATAGTCCAATCTTGCTAATAAATACTAAAGTAAAAATATAAATAAAATCTTACCTAAGAGATGATGGAATTTATCTAGAAAATAATTCATAATAGCCAATTTGAATTCTAGAAATGCAAGAATCATACAAAATTAGAAATAATCAAACATATAAAGATAACAAAAAACACAATTATTTCAATAAAGATTTTAAAAGCTTTGATAAAATATAGTATTTATTATGTTAAAGAAAAAATACAAAACTAAAAAGCAGATGAATGAATGGGAGCCTACTCAAATGTGATTTAAATGCATATATTTAAAAACCAAGATCTAGCATTGGTTGTAGTAAACACTAGAAGATTTCCCAGTATAACTGGGTAAACCAAAGTTACCTCCTCTCACCATTATTAATCAATGTAATTATCAAAATACTAGCTGTGGCTATAAGATAATGGAATAAAATCAAAGGCATAAATATCAGCAAAGAGAAGAAAAATAATTCCCTATTTGAACATGACATGGTAGAATTTCTTAAAGAAAAACCCATGTCAACAAAACAAAAAAAAAAAGATAAGAAAAACCCAAATAGCAAAAAAGACTATTGCAATCACCAACATTTCCATAAAGTACTAGCCTAAAAAAGAAAAGAAAAAACAATGAGAAATTTATTTAAATTAACTACAAAATAAATAAAATATATGGTAGTAAAACTACAAGACACTCAAGATTTATACAACATAAAACACTCAAAAAATAAGGGGAAACAAATAATTACAGAGGTTCACTACTCATGGTGGAGCAATACCAATATAATAAAAATAGCAATGTTTTTTAAATTAACGTACACATTTAATGTTTTTCCCATCATATTATCAAGATAATACTTTTTAGAATTAGAAAAAATAACAAAATTCATTTGAAAGAACAAAAACTCTAAAATCTTAAAAGTAATGATGAGAAAAATTAATGCAGAAAGGAGCTTACCATTAGATTTCAAGTTTTTTTTTAATAGTAATAGTAAACAAATTTTTTGGCACTGGTTAAAAAAACAGAAAAGTAGATCTGAGGAATAGACTAGATAGGCAAGAACATGTAATCAAAAGCAGTTACATAAAAGAAGTAATCCCTTTTTGACAAAAATGATGGGAACACTGGAAAGAAATTTAGTAGAAATTTGGTTTAGATAAATATATTATATCATTTTACCGCATTGAGTTCAAAATAGGTAAACAATATTAAAGGTCACACCATTTAAAAAGAACAACAGAAATATTTCTTAGCTATGGCAGGGAAAGAATTCTCAAACAAATAAAAGGTAAGACAGGTAGTTTTGAATACATGAAATTTTAAAGTTTTTTTATTAACAAAAATCAAGAAAGACAAAATTAGAAGAGAAACAAAGATGGGAAGTTTCCACAAGAATTGCTAATTATACATGACCATTCCAAAACTTATTCTAAATCATTAATAGTAAGGTAAATGATAATTAGAACAACTCTGAGTTTTTACCTTATTATAGTGGAAAATAAAAACGGTAAAAGTTGGAAATAGTCAATTTTGAAGAGTTATAGAAATAAAAGTATACCTAGGCACTATTGATAGAGTTGAGAAATGATCCAACAATTCTACATATTATTTTAAATCTATTTGAGGAAAATTGCCCTCACCTATCTATACCCTTTGACCTAGGATTGCCACAATCAAGCATATACCCTTTAGGAAAATAAGTCAGACAATTAAACACCAGTATATTCCGAGATATTCATAGCAGGTCTCTGTGTAATAGTAAACAAAGTACTTCTACATCTGGGGATGGCTGGAAAAAATTATGATATGTGACTATAAGGGAATATTCTTTTTTCAGTAAGAAAAAATGAATTTTGAGTGCTTCGGGTAAATGTGGGGAAAAGAAGAGAACAAAGAGAACAATACACATATGGACTACAACAATGTATATGAAATTTTCACTGAAAGGAAGTAGAGTTCAAAATAACTGAAAAACTAGGAAAGTCTCAGAAAAGAAATAGTGAAGAAAGGGAACTATCGTATTACCATGTATGTTATCAAATATCCTTATTAAATCTAATACTTTTGCTTAATTATTTTTCTTTGTCATGAGGGAAATTGTGAGCAATTACTGTGACACTGAAACAAAATGCTTTTATAAATTTTTAAGAGTTATATCATCTCCATTCTTTAAAAAAAGTTCCTTCCTTGTAAAATCAGTATTTGACATGTATATACCTTTATTTGCATATAAAAATTATTCTGACCTATCATCTCTAGATATAAATGAGTGTGAGACAGCAAATGAATGCCGGGAAGAGGAAATGTGTTGGAATTACCATGGTGGATTCCGCTGTTATCCACGAAACCCTTGCCCAGATCCTTACATCCTAACATCAGAGAAGTAAGAAAAAGTTAAATCTTTCTCCAAGATGGGCATAATTCACAACTCAGAAAGACAAAACAACGAGCTTCTTCATGAATATGTTTATTTTTAATGCTTTTTTTGGGTTTTTTTTTTTAACAGTCGTTGTGTCTGCCCTGTATCAAATGCCGTGTGCCGAGAGCTTCCTCAATCTATAGTCTATAAGTATATGAGTATCCGATCAGATAGGTCTGTGCCATCAGATATTTTCCAAATCCAGGCCACTACCATTTATGCCAACACTATTAACACTTTCAGGATTAAATCTGGAAACGAAAATGGAGAGTTCTACTTACGAGTAAGTATTTTACATTAAGTCTCAGCTTTGAAGAAGGGTATATGATGCAAGTGCACCACACTAAGTTGGGCATTTCCAGTCAGTCTTAAACAAAAGTAGAAAACTAATTATTAAAAATTTCTTTTTTAATCTCATGATTTTCTTTTTCATTTTTCACATACAATTCAATGCACACACTGGATCCCTAAATGAGTTGAGAAATGTTCTCCTTCCTAAATGTAACTTTTTTGTCACTGGTACTCTCACCATTCTCAATCATTGCAAGCTGCCCTTAAAGTCATTTTCCCTCCCTACTCTCGTCTGTCACTGAACCCTTTCTCAGAGAATCTCTCAGATCTACTTTCTTTACAACTGTCATCACTTGAGTTCAGCCACTTAACACATCATGACTGGATTACTGCAGTAGCCTCCTATTACAGTTGGTTTCACTGTTTCCAGTCTCCCCCCGTGCTAGTCTATATAATTTCAGTGAGTTTATTTTTGGTATTAAATCTGGCACATGTTAAAATGGGATCAACACCCTTCATAGAGCAGTTATAAGTTGGTAGGGGCAATTTCATTCTAAAATAACCTTATTCATGAAGTTAAAACTTTCTCAAAAATCCCTTTAGGAATAGATTATTCTTAATCAACTTTAAAGTCAAAGTTTCATTTAAAGAAAAGGAAAAATAAACTGGGGAAAATTATGTTTGTGGTAGGGTTTGCACATTTTTAAATGTTTTCATGTTTACATGGTTCTGTGTATTTCTTTGCCAGTGAGCTAGAAATGATTAATTTCTTATAACTGACTTTTAAAAAGAAAAAATTGGTCATCTATAACTTTGACCTTATAATTTGCCACTCTCTTTGTTTACCTATAAGGGAGCATGGTTTCATTCAATAATTAAAGTCTAAAGTCTAAAGTGCCACACATAAAATTTATTAGAGTAATTTTTACTTCCTCAGATAATGCTAAATTGATAATATTGAATAATATAAATAACTATGATAGTTCACAGCAGTTGAATAGAAACATCTCAAAATCTTCCTTTTGAAAAATTAATTTTGAAGTTTAAAGTAAGCATAATTTAAGATGTGAAAAAGATATTCCTGGGACAACTAACAAGCAGTTAAAAATGGAGCACAGTTCAATCTGTTCTTTTCTATGAACTCTTTTCTATATGTACTCTTTGAGAGCTGAATATAGTTTGTTTTAGGGTACTCCTTAATAATTAACTAAATCCCTTATTTTTTGCTATTGATATGGTATATTTAAATATAAATACCACAGCTTGCTTATTTAAAAACTAAATACTTTTCCAAATGAAAATAATAAATCTTCCCTTTCATAAATGAGATAAAGCACTGACAACTTCAGGGTTCTAAATTTTAGTTATTTTTTTATTATTTGATTCAAAAAGAATTTTTAAAAGCCTGTAAGAATATGATGGCCCATAGTAATAAGTGATAAAAACCACAGTTGTTTCATATTCCATAACTCAAAAATTAGCCATAACAATTGCTACAAAGTTTCTCCCAGTGAATTTTTCACTTGTGCAAAAGTTTAACCCTTAAGTATCAAAGATTAAGACCTACTTATTTAGTAACTACTGTGTCCTACTCATCCACCCAATGCTGGTTGTATTGCAGAATGAAGAAGAAATAGTAAATGTATTCTTGCCCTCAGAGAATTTATAATTAGACAAAATTAACAAATTTTAAAAAACATAGGACAGTTTTGTACCAAGCCAATTAATACTGACAATAGAAAACAAAAATTTTGGGAAAAAAAGAACAGTGTGAACTGCTGCAGTTAGTCAAAGAAAGCTTCCTGGAGAAGGTGAGAAATACACTGAATTTTGATCTGTACAATGACTTTAATTTGAGTAATCTTAATCAAATGAACAGTGACCAAAGAGGCTAATCACTTGACCTTTCCACAGTATCACTTGATGCCAGCCTATTCCCATTTTTCTATCAAATAAATTCTGATTAAAATTATCACAAACATTAGTCACCAAATATTAAAATTTTTCTTTGTGGGCATGGATAATGTTTTTGTATCCCTCACAATGTTTAACACAATGCTTTGTACTCAGATGATACATACTTGCTGAAGGAACATTGTATAAGAAAATCTTTTTTAAGATACTATCACTCCATTTCTTCTAAGCTTCAGCACAAGTTTATGTGAAAAGTCACTACAAATGTTTCCTTCAACCTTCATCTTCTTGCACTGTCAACTGGCATTAAGCATGCATTCATACTCTTCTCTAGTCTTATTTGTCCTTTGAATTACCTTGCAAAAAATAAAAAAAAAGACAGGTAAAATGCTATAGAGTGACTCCCATGATCTCCATGATACCCATCTGATAGAGGGGCTCTTAATCTGGGACTCCTATGCTTGTTTGATTTTTTTAATACTTTTATCACTGTTTCAACATAATCTATTTCCTATGTTATCCTTATTTTATGTATTTTAAAAAATATTTTTTTTTTTGAAATGGGTAGTTCATTGACTTCACTAGGCTGCCAATGACAAAAAATGGTTACAAAATCCCTAGTCTAGTTCAACTATTTTTACTTTACAAGTGAGGAAACTGAGACTCAAGGAGTTTACATTAAGTGACTTTACTGCAAGAAAGAAAGTAAGGGAAAAAAAGATTTTTATACTCAGGTTCTCTCACTTCAAAGTCACTGCTCCTTGCTCTGTGCCATAAGACTTCTTATTTTTCAGTCAGAAGGGAATAATTTTCACCATTTAATTAATGTCACTCAACAAACATTTACCACCTAACTTGCTTGAACATTCTACCTCCTTCCAATTATTCACCTTGCATTTGTGTATCATCGGTTTCTGTAGTCTTGCTACTGTTTCACAGTCTCTGTCAAAAACATCTGAAAATAGTTTGTTTCTGACTTTTAAAAGAGGCCAAGCCCTTTTTCTTAAACATTGCAAAATTTCATTCAACTAACAATAGTGTTAAAGAAATATATTGTGATTTCTCCATAAATGTCTTTTTTAACTACATAAAGATTTAAATTGTTTAATTTTACAAATTCATAATATGCTATAAGAATACAAGGCCATGATACTCTCCCTTCAACATAAAAATGATTGTTCGGTATTTTTAATATGTTTATTAACACAGGCAAACAAGCAAATCACTGAAGATTAAACATTTAAATTAATTGTATATATTTATTATAGTTATAGATATTAACTGAATTCCCACACTTGGGAAGCATTAACGTTTGAAAATTTACCAACTTTAGAACTTACTCATGAACTCGAAATTTCTCAATTAGTTGAAACAATCATTTTCATATTATATGACTGTAATTTTATTATTTATCATCTTTAAAATATATGAGAGCATAACTAATTTAAATATAGAAATAAAACATTCAGATGTAGACTAGTATTATGGCATTGAACACTATCTGAAGAGTATGTTAAATACTTTTAAATGACATAACCACAAATGGTTGATAATTCCCAAGGCAGTTCTCAAACTTTTTCACCATCCTTCTCATCCAGTCCACACTTCCCCTCCACCAAAATGGGGTCAGTGTATTCCTACCCCATGAACTTTCATGAACCCATTTGGAGTTTTCTTGATAAAGTTGCTGGAGTGGTTTGCCATTTCTTTCTCCAGCTCATTTTAGAGATGTGGAACCTGAGGCAAACAAGGTTAAGTGTTTGCCTAGGGTCACTCAACTAGTATGTAATTCAAAAAGTGTAAGGTCTTTGTCAAAAATGAAGGACTAGGTGGTGCAGTGGATACAGCACCAGCCCTGGAGTCAGGAGTACCTGAGTTCAAATCCGACCTCAGACGTTTAATAATTACCTGGCTGTGTGGCCCTGGGAAAGCTACTTAACCCCATTTCCTTGCAAAAACCTTAAAAAAAAGGTAACAAGGATTGGAGGTGAACAAGGAATAAGGTGAATTTTACAAAGAGTCAAGCTGCATTGGAACAGAGTGAGGAAGCAAAAAGCTGATGCCTTCCTTTCAGGTTTTTCCCATAGCTCTTTAAAGAACTATAGATCCTAATGAGAAAAGACCTAGAAAAACTTCTTACTACCTCTTTTTTTTTTTCTAATTTCAGCAAACAAGTGCCATAAGTGCAATGCTCGTGCTAGTGAAGTCACTATCTGGACCAAGAGAATATATTGTAGATCTCGAGATGTTGACAGTCAACAGCCTAGGAACCTTCCGAACCAGCTCATTGTTAAGACTAACAATCATAGTAGGGCCATATTCATTTTAATCATTCATCAGAAACCACCATAGGCACGTAAATCAGCCAAAGAATATTGTATTCTTAAAGCACTTAATGTTTTATTTATAGACATATCTAGTACGCCTGCATCTGTAATCTGTACACTCACCTATAATTCAAAAAAAATAGCACCGTGTTTATAAATGGGCATTGTCACATACTGTCAAGATTCAATGTTAGCCTTTATTACTGTATCTGAATTAGACATTAATCCACTAAAACAGGTCTAGTTCAAGAGATCTATGCATATACTATCCTGTGAAATTTCAGGGTTGGTTTGTTTTTCCTAACACAATAAGACAAAGGAAAAGATAATACATAATACTTATAATGGTTTTAAAACAATTTTAATACAATTCTACTGACAATCACATAAAGGAAACAAAATTTTACTATTAAGTAACACACAAGTGAAAAATTATCTAATAGGTTAAATGTATTTCTTTTTTTAACTGCCTTGTAAGAAAGAGAAAAGGCCAATAAAAAATCTATTTCTTTAGAAAATGAAGACCTATCTTATACGTGTGTTGTTTTTCACATCTGGCTTAGAGGTGGCTATTTATTACATGGCAGAGGAGAGATTGTATTGAAGCCTTGATTATAATATGATGATGTTCATTTCAAAGGGCCATACTAATTTTCCTTTTAAAAAATATGGTCTGTGATTATTCATTCTTTCATTCAATAAACATTTATTATGCACCCATTATATGCCAGGCACTATAAATTTTTTCTAACGGTGCATGAAACTTTTAATAGAAAATTATAGTGTTGAAAAGTATTTTCAGTGTTCTTTTTCTGTATAAGAAAATCATGACTATTACTATTCCTGTGGCATATCTGATGTCACTGATCTGAATGGAGTCTCAAGGAAAGGAGAGCTTCCTCTGGCATCAGAGTGACATGTGACATAAAACAAAATAAAGATAAAATGCAATTTTTCAGAATTCTTTTCTGAAGGGATTTGGCTTCCTGGATAGAATTCCAATTCTAGATGTTTATTGTCTTTGAAATATAGCTTGCAATTTGTATATGACAAGTTCACACACAAAAAAAAAAACAGGAATGGGCTAGTGTATAAGACTTGAGATTTTATTCCTTATGTTCAGATTAGGGAGGGGCTTAGAACTGACATTCAAGAGAACAATATCAAATTCCCTTTCTATTTACATCACTGGAAAAGCTTTAGTGTCCTTTTCTTTGTCTCAAATGTAACAGTTTTTACTTTAATGTACAAATATATTTTTATAAAAATAAATATAATTCCTATAATGCATCATCTAGTCTCTAGCCTATGTGAGATTATGAGAGCCTATACAATTCTGGTTTTGGGGGGAAAAAAAGATTATTCCAAATCTGTGCCCCTTATGGGAGCTAAGTTAGCAGGTTCTGATAGATAAGATCAATTAACAGGATAGACTCAACTGAGAGTAACCCTTTGTGAGTTTGCTCCAATTCCAGAAAGAAAAAAAAAAAACCAATATTGTACTAGTCAATGCAAAGTCTATAGTTTTGCCTGTGAACCAAATCCAAAGGTTTAAAGAAAAAAATAGGAGTTTACAATAAAAGTCAAAACCCAGATTAGTTGCCACAGGGTTGAAAAAAAATTCTCTATAATCGAGAAATAGGAATTGGCAAAAGGTTGATTTTTCTCATATAACTTGAGCTATGACTGTTGTTTGTAGTTAATATCAACATCATATATGAGCCCAGATATTACCTTTCCCTTTAGAAAGTGTGGCAATTAAAAGATGAAAACACTAAGGAAACAAAGATTCTATCTTAATTTATTAAGCAATGCATACTAATTGCCTAACATATCAGGACCAGGTCATTTCCTCAGTTTAGGGCTAGATCCTTAATTCAGGGGGAAACAGATTTTTATACATTAAAAACAATTATCAAATAAGGTCAATTAATTTAAAGGAAACAATATAATATTAGGTAGAGTCTGACTTATAATTAGAAGAAAGATTAAGGACTTTACAACTTGGGAGGGGGAGAGTGAACAGATTTTAATTCCCTGAATTCAGAAAAAGAAGTGTCCTATACCCTCCACTCCAAGTGTCTGTGAATAAAGGTACATGGAAACAATAACTGATTGTTCAGTACAGAGCCAATTTTCAGATAAGACACATTAGCTGCTTGAGATAAACAATTGTGAGAAGACTCCTTGCATCACTCTTTGGAGCTGACTGACTTTCTGGTCAACATAACCTAAGTCTTTGGTTAAGGATCTCTAAACAGCAGATAGAGGCGGTCCAGTTTCCCAGTCATGCAGGGCTAGGTTCAAACAATGAAAGAGGTTTTCTTCTAATATCTAATTGAATAAAAGTTTCTCAAAAGATCAATTTGAACTAGATCCATAATTGAATAGAAAGGGAACTGAACTACTTTCAAAACCGAGTCTCAACATGGAGTGGAAAGGAACGCTCTGTGATTTGATAGGATAGCATTGGAAGACTCCCATAAAACCTGAGATAGACACATTTTCCTCTCTTCTTTTTCTCAGGGCTGTAATTCTTCATAGGACCTAGAATATTATAGATGGAAAATACTTTATAGATCATCTAATGCAGAAGTAGAATTGGAACTGATTAAACCATATATCCTTAAAAGTCACATATTGGCTTGCTTTAAAATGCAATATTATCTAGGTTTTATTGTATATTTATTTGTTCCCAATTACATTTTCATCTAGTTCAGGCCACATTCAAAAGTGTTGTGAGCCACATGTAGCCCACAAGTTGTGTGCTTAGCACTTATCTACAATGTACTCATTTATGATTATATTATGACCTTGCCACTGAATTTCCAAGATCTATTGGCATATAAGTTTCAGATTCCTATTCCTAAGTCCTCCTCCCAGGGATGCTAGTAGTCGGTAGTTGGAGACCCAGTTTTTATACCACTTTTTTTTCTATACCAATAGAATGTACTGTAAATTAACCATGATAGCCCCTGAATGATTCAGGTAGTTGTCAACCAAGGGAGTATAATGCACAGGATAAATGGAGGGAAAAAATTAGTGAAGGAAACCATAGCTTGTTGAAGGAAAAAATGTAGAGTGGGGTATAGTGTGGTGAATATTTCAACTGCATTATTATTACATAAAAGGAAATAGTGTGGTAAAATTGGTCTAAAGGCACACTTTATAGTTCATGTGAATAATGATGGGTACTATGTTCTCTCAATATGGTGTCTTCATGCCTCAAAAGCAACTTTTACTTTGAATGACAATTTCTCTTATAGTATGTAGTTCCTTTTCACTGCAGTTAACATGAGGATAAATCTGTTTGGGGCCAAGTCTTGGAGGAGAACAGTGTGGTCTATGAGAAGATGACTCCTACTATGATTTTGGATGCATTGGCCATGAAAGAATTACACACACACACACACACACACACACACAAACTCACACACACATCCTATGCATATATATATAACCAACATGGCTGAATTGTATAAGGGTAAAAGATAACAATGTAGAATTCTAGTTCATTTGAACATAAGTTCAATATGAGTCACAATCTACTTGATGTTTGATAATGTTAAAAAGTATAGAAGTATTAGTCTTCATTGTACCACCATCTCAATGAACTTGGTCAAGATTTCCTATGGCTTTTGATTTATCTCTCCTATAAGTGGAGATAACAATATTCTTATGGCCCACTCTAGGAAAAAAAGTTATGATAATGTGAGTTATGAGAATATATATGAAAATATAAATTTTTGTATTAGCACTTCATCTCACAGTATCATATTGTGTACTGATATGTATGTATATATATATATATATATATGTATATATATATATATATATACACTATCCACTAATATTGGAAAAGACTTTAAGTACATGATGTGGACCTTTGAAGTCTGCCATTGCATAGAGCCTTTGACTGAGAAGACAGGAATACAGTAATTTTCTATTGCAGAATCCCAATGTATCTGTTATTTCTTTCACAATGTGTTAAATGAAAGCTGTAGATGAAGGGAAAAAAAGCAATAGTGCTAACTTCTCTTCTACAGTGCCTTTAGGGGATAAATGTTTCAGCAAACCAAAAATATGGAAATAGAAAGAAAGTTCATCCAATACCCCAAGACCACCTGAACATAGGATGATGAGATTATTTTCTTTGGAAACCTCACAAATCAAGTTTATTGTTGAAGCTTGTTTCCATGACTCCAAGCAATTGCTTATGTTTTGAATAGCCATGTATGTGTCTCTAACTTAATAACTATCCTGTTAAAATGTAGAACAGCTGCAGGACTGATCATATGTTGTGCATATGGAGCCCACCAGGGACACAGCTCACTGTTAACATGTAGAATTATTTTTAACACTCTCACATTTCCATACCAAATCATCATCTCAAAACTGTGGCAAGGTTCCATACTTCCCAGCTGGGAGAACACCTGTAGGAAACAAACCTAAGCTATGATACATCTGGTACCAAAAATCAGAATTCTTTCATCAGTCCAGTAGACCAAGATATCAGGTCCACTGAACAAAACTGAAATTAAAAAAATGAACTTCTATTTGGTCAATAAAGATGCTAGATAAGATATTTGTTAGCAGAAGACAGACCAATTTTATAAGACAGAAGTGATTTAAGAGAATTTTAAATGAATGCAACAACTCAATTTTAATCTTCCCAAAGAAAACATTCTTCCATATCAAAGCATTATCATTTAACAAGGGGACACAATAAATACTAATCCAAGCAAAGTAATTTCAATTTCTCTTAAATCATGCTTTTCTATCATAAAATATCCTGTTTCTGGTCAATTAAACCCTGAGTTCAGCTTTAATTTCCCTGAGCCTTAGTTTTTTTCTTCTGTATAAAATAGGGATTGACTTCTGTTTCACAGGTCTGGTGTAAGGAAATCACTTTGGGAAGTCATAATGCTTCCTTTAAATTCAATTGATCTCTCACCTCTACAACTAAAGACTGAGGTGTCTTATCAACCAAATTTACCTAATCTTGATCTTATAAAATATACTTGGTTTTTTCTCATACAAAATATAGGGATGCTATAGAGGAAAAATAATGGAAGGTTAATTGTTAAATGGGTGGTATGTACACTAAATGAGATGAATTCAGAAATGGGAAATAACAGGGAAAAGATTCATGGAAGAGGGACCTAAGCAAGACTTTGAAAGACAGGTAAGCTTTGGATAGATTAAGAGGAATAGGGAGAATATTCTAGACCAGTTAGATGCTGAAGGTCAAGTTGGAGGAGTTCTTGCTCTCTTGACCCTCACAGGGCAATAATTATACTATTAGGATCCACTGATTGGAAAATATAAGACAAAAATAAAATAAAATAATAAAGATAATAATAAACAAATAATAAACAAACAAATAAATAATAAAATGATAAAAATACTAAGAATTTAGTAATGTTTTAAATGAATTTATATTTATGAATGTCAGCATCATCTTTGTCATTTTTTAAACATGTCTTATGTATGACCTATATGCATTCAGCATATAAAGTGCCAATACTTGGTAAATATATGGATTTTCAGTCCTTTTGAAATAAACTCTCTGACAATGAATATGTCTAGGACTCAGACTTCTTTAGTTTTAGTGATTGTAAAGACTTGGAAACTACCAGAATGCCTATCAGTTAAGGAATGGTTGAATATAATGGACTACTATTATGCCATAAGAAAAGATGAAAGGAGTAGGTTAATTAACTGATGCAGAATGAAATGAGCAAGAAGAAAAGAACAATTTATACAAATATTTTTAAAAAACATTATCAATGGGGGCAGCTAGGTGGTACAGTGGATAGAGCACCAGCCCTGGAATCAGGAGTACCTGAGTTCAAATCCAGCCTCAGACACTTAATAATTACCTAGCTGTGTGGCCTTGGGCAAGCCATTTAACCCTATTTACCTTGCAAAAACTAAAAAAAAAAAAAAAAACAAACCATAAATGGGGGGGCAGAGCCAAGATGTTGGCAGGAGTACAACCTCTCTCAGGTGTTCTCTCCAAAATATTTCAAAAACCTTAAAATTATGTCTCTAACTAAATTATTGAGAGTCAGAACCCATAGAAAGATCCAGTGAGGCAATTCTGCAGCCCAAGGTAACCTGGAAAATAATGGGAAGACTCTGTTCCATGGGGTTGGATGGCACCAAGCCAGAGTGAAAGAGCTTCAGTCTTCCAGGAACAGCCCCAGGGCTCCTGGGAGCTTTGGGTCCTAACAGCAGAAGCAGTTTCCTGACCTGCACCTCAGGAAGCACCAAGCACAACTTGAAAGATCAGCAGGGAGACCTCTGCCAGAGCGAATGTGAAGCCCAGGCCTTCAGCACAGCCATGGCACTCATCACAGCCCAGATCCCGGGAAACAGAAGCAGGCCCATGGAGCTGCCCAGCAGAAGCATCCAGCCAGCTATGCCCTGAGTACTCAACCCACGGAAGGAAAAGGAGTGGAAGGAGACTGCCGAGGTCTGTCCTCTGCCCCTGGAACAGGACTCTGGGGCTTTGACCATATTCAGACCCTGGTCACAGTCTAGGCCTCCCATAGAGAAGGGACACCCCCACACACAGCCCCAGGGCAGAGGGGTGCACTTGTGGTCATTCAATAGACCAAGAGAAAAGTCAGAGCCTCACATACTGAGGTCCTTATGGGGGGTGAGGGGGTATCCCAATAATACTCAGAAGCTCAGGAAGCACCCCAAAACCAGGCACAGGCTGGGGAAATGAGTAAACAGAAAAAAAGGTACCTGACCACAGACAATTACTTTGGTCCCATGGAAGACCAAACCACACAATCAGAAGATGAGAAAGTCCAAGCTTCTGCATTTAAAGACTCCAAGAAATATAGAAGTTGGGCTCAGGTTATGACAAAGCTCAAAAAAGATTCTGAAAATCAACTGAGACAGAAGAAAAAAATGGGAAAAGAACTGAGAGAGATGCAGGAAAAACATGAAAATAAAGTCAGCAGTTTAGTCAAGGAGAGACAAAAAAATGCTGAAGAAAATAACATTTTAAAAACCAGTTTAGGTCAAATGGATAAAACAGTTCAAAAAGTTATTGAGGAGAAGAATGCTTTAAAAAAGCAGAATTGGCCAGATGGAAAAGAGGAAGAGAAAGCTCTGAGAAAAACAAATCCTTCAGATATAAAATGGAGCTAAAGGAAACTGATGATTTTGCAAGAAATCAAGACACAATAATTCAACACCAAAAGAATGAAAAATTAGAAGAAAATGTGAAACATCTCATTAAAAAAACAACTGATCTGGAAAAACAGATTTAGGAAAGAAAATTTAAAAATTATTGGGCTCTCTGAAAGTCATGATCAGGAAAAGAGCCTTGACCTCATTTTTAAAGAATTTCTACAGAAAAATTGCCCTGATATCCTAGAAGCAGAGGGCAAAATAGAAACTGAGAGAATCCACCAATCTCCCCTGGAAAGAGATTCAAAAAAAAAAAATAACCCCCAGGAATATTATAACCAAGTTCCAGAACTCCCAAGTCAAAGAGAAAAATATTACAAGCAGCCAGGACACAATTCAATTATTGTGGAGCTGCAGTCAGGATCACACAGGACTTAGCAGCAGCAACTACATTAAGGGCTCATGGGGCTTGGAATATAATATTCTGGAAGGCAAAAGAGCTTGGAATGCAACTGAGAATCAACTACCCAGCAAAACTGAACGTCCTCATCCAGGGGAAAAGATGGACTTTCAATGAACCAGGGAAATTTCAAATGTTTCTGTTGAAACAGCCAGAGGTGAACAGAAAGTTTGATCTTCAAGTACAGGACTCAAGTGAAGCATAGAGAGAGTGGATGAGAAGGGTAAATTATGAAGGAGTTAATGATGATGAAATGTGTGTATTCCTGCATGAAAGATGATACTGATATTACTCATATGAACTTTCTCATTTAATAGAGCAGGTAGAAGGAGCATATATAGATGAGGCACAGGAGAGAGCTGAATTTGAAGATACAATATATTGTAAAAATGGTGTCAATGGGTGAAAGAGAAATGTACTGGGAGTAAAAGAAAGAAGAGGCAGAATAGGCTAAGATATTTCATATAAAAGATATTATGTAGCTTTTGCAATGGTATGGAAAGGAGGAAGGTGAGGAGGAATGAGGGAGCCTTTATTCTCATCAGAAATGGCTCAGAGAAGAAGCAGAATACATACTCAATAAGGGTGTAGACTTCTAGAAGAAAAAGAAGAGGGGGAGGGGAGGGGGGATGTGGGTGATAAGAGGGTAGATCATAGGAGAGGATACTAAGATATAACACATTTTCTTTTTTTACTTTTTGCAAGGTGCTGGGATTAGGTGATCTGTCTGGGACCACAGGGCCTAGTGGTTGCTGGGTCTCTGGGGTGGGATACGGGCTTGGGGTCTCTTGGCCCCAGGACCAGTGCCTCTGTCTGCTGGGCCACTCAACTGCCCCACAGCACATTTTTGAAGAGGGACAAAGTGAAAGGAGAGATAAAATATAACAGATAGTAGTGGGGAGGAACTGATGGAGGGAATTAAAATCAGCAACAACAACTGTGGAAAAATATGGAAGTAACTTCTTATGATTAAAGACTTGTGATAAAGAAAGTGATCCACCCAAGACAGAACTGATGCTATCAGAACACAGACTGAAATACATTTTTCTCTCTTTCTTTTACTTTATTTCTCAAGAGGCTTTATATTTTTGTGGGAGAGGGGGTATTATTTTTACTCTTAAACAAGAATATTTTAGTAATGTGTAAATAAATTAAAGAAAAATAAATTAAACAAAATGAAAAAACATTATAAATGCAAGCAACTTTGAAATACTTAAGAATTCTAAGTGACCAACCAGTATTCCATAGTGCTGATAAGGAGCTATGCTATTCATCTCCTAATAAAAAGAATACAGAATGACATGTCCATTTTGGAAATGAACAACCCAGGAATTTATTTTGCTAGATAATGCATATTTATTACAAGGTTTTTTCTTTTTTAATTTTAAATGGAGGATAGTTGGGAGAGATAGAAAATAAATACATGTTCACTAAAAAAAAAAAAGAAAAGAAAAGAGGGGGCAGCTAGATGGCGCAGTGGATAGAGCACTGGCCTTGGAGTCAGGAGTACCTGAGTTCAAATCTGGCCTCAGACACTTAATAATTACCTAGCCGTGTGGCCTTGGGCAAGCCACTTAACCCCATTGCCTTGCCAAAAAAAAACAAAAAGAAAGAAAGAAAAGAGTCATTGCTCTAGGTGACTAAGTTTTAAGTATCTAAGTGATTTCTAAATATTTTATTTTTAGAAACAGAAGGGGGAAAAAAAATCTTTAAAAGTTACATCCTAAAAAGAAAAAAAGTTACATCCTAGGGGCGGCTCGGTGGCTCAGTGGATAGAGCACCAGCCCTGGAGTCAGGAGCACCTAAATTCAAATCCCACCTCAGACAGCTGTGTGGCCTTGGGCAAGCCACTTAACCCCATTTGCCTTACAAAAACATAAAAAGAAAAGTTACATCCTAGGGGCAGCTGAGTGGCACAGTGGATAGAACACCAGTCCTGGAATCAGGAAGACCTGAGTTCAAATTCAGCCTCAAACACTTAATCCATATACAGAAATCAACATGTAAGATATATGGCTTTAGGGGATGGTCAGGTGGCACAGTGGATAAAGTACCAGTCCTGGAGTCAGGAGTACCTGAGTTCAAATCTGGCCTCAGACACTTAATAATTACCTAGCTGTGTGGCCTCAGGCAAGTCACTTAATCCCATTGCCTTGCAAAAACCTTAAAAAAAAATGTGGCTTTAGGGATTCCACAATGGAATTCATAAAGTCATATTTCTTCCATGAAGTGAAAATGAATTACCATAAGGCCACATGTGAGCATGAAATAAAAACAAATTACCATAAGTAAAAACAAATTACCATGAAGCAAACAAATTACCTTATGGTAATTGCCTTGCCTAGAATAAGAAAAGGTAAAATTTATCAAGTAAAATTATCAAATGAAATAACTTTCTGTTTATCTTATTCCATCTGGAGAAGTGTATGCCAAATATAGTCAACCTAACTGGGAAAAAAATGTTTTCAATCAAAATCACAAGAGATTTTAATGTGTTCTTAAGAACTGAGCTGTGTACCAATAGAAAAATCATCAAAATGGAGCAGCTCATAACAACCATGAGCCCACTTCTTACAGTTCTGTAGCTAGGCATGACACAACTTTGATTAATGGTTCTCAGGGAATTTTTTTTCCATTTTTGAAAGCATTTAAAAAAGGCTGCATAAACAGGCTGGGCTCTAAATGGGGTGGGGGTGGGGGGTTCAATTTCTGCCTGCATCAAAGCAGGCAGAATTCAAGGCAATAAAAGTAGATATATTTTGAGGAAATTGTTTTGTAAGTCTCCCTAGTTTATAAGGCAGCATCCTAAAATAAGTAAGAAAAAAATTTGGCCTATTATTTAGCTATAATGGAGTTTCAGGAAACTTAATTAAGCAGCTAATTACATTTATGATAAAACTTACATATCATTAAGTGACCTTCATTATTCTGGCTTATAAATCAGCTCTCATATGTAGTACTTTTCCATATCTTTAGGTATCTCCTTCTGTAGGAAATCATGTATGGACTTCCTCTCCCAGAAGCTGAAGGAGTCTATGACCCTGTATCTGAGAATAGGAAATATTGTAGCTCCTTGTGCAGGTCACTTGTGGGAATACATGCCAATTGTCTTTACTGATTCCAGTTTTCTAACACTCAAGATTATACCAGACCTTGAACAGCTCCATGTCATTCACCATGAGAAGTAATGAACCATAGCAATGAGACATATAGCATTCCTAATATGCTAGAAGCCTTGTAGATTTGCTCAAACTTACTGGGCATAGAGACTTCACATTTGGAGTTAGTAGAAGTCATCTGGATTTATAAGTCTCAAGATCATATTTTAGGGAAGTTTCGTAATCATAATGGAGCTTTTCCCATCCCTTCTGAAAACAAATTGAAAATTCCCATAGGAACCAAAAATCAAATCTTGCATCTAGCTGGGGGTGGGGGTGGGGGGGTGAATGTTCCTGAAATTCTATCCCAATGCTTAAGCAGCTGTATTTGAAGTGGGTTAGATTCACCACTCCTCAGTCTTTTAAAGATTTCCTTTGCAGGAGTATATACACTTTTGTCATAAGGAATAGTATTGGATCTACAAAATCTTTGAAGTATGTACCCTTGGTAATAGGATTAGCTTCTGTCTGAAACCTGGAACAATTAGAATTGGCTTAAATTCCTTTCCTTAGGGGTCTCATCCAACATGCAGTTGAATACAATTGATGATCAGGTTGTTTTTGAAATCTGTACACTATTGTTTGGGAGCTGTTCTTGACAAGTCTTGGCTACTTCATCATCACTATTGCTTGAAAGGTTACATGAAGTTGTAACCTTCTCTAATCAAAAATGGTATCTTTTCTGCACTAAAGATGGCAGAATTGGAATTCCCTCAGTTTGAAACTCTCAAGCTGAGAGTTTTTATAACAGTGCAAAATGACTGGTGCCAATTTGGTGAAGTTCAATTTTGTTAATATTGTGGAAAATTCTGACAGAAGACAGGATGAAGGATATCAATGAAGTTTTTCCTATATCAATACCTACTCATTTATAATTGCCTTCATTTGCATAACCCAAAAATTTGGATTACAGACCATTCAAGATAGATAGGGCTTGTTACTTTGGTAAGGTATTATTCAGTAAAACTTGAAATTTCCGGTCAGCTCATTGAATTGTGGTTGAGGCAGAATGAAATGAAAGAAGTTTTGAGGAAGATAGAGTAGAAATGAAGGCCCAATTCACAGCCAAGCTGTTTTTCCCATGAAAGATGTGGGAAACCCCTCAACCCATCAACTCACAGAAGTTGATAGGAAAAAAAAAGGAGGATGCTACAAAAACAACACTAATCATCCATCTTGAATCATAGAGCAAAGATAAGGAAGAGTATGGGAGTTCCTTGAACCTATATTACTAAGAACAATTATCAGAACTAATCTGATAAAGAAGACAAAATTGGAAAGCCAGCAGAATATAGCCAACTCCCAGGGAGTGAAAAAGTGATGCAATTCCTCCCAACAAATGGGTCATTTGAAATTATCTCTATCAAGGAAAATAGCTATGAGAAAAGCTTCCAGGTCACAAGTGAGCAGATCAAAGTACATGTGAGAGCAGCCAGTTAAATGCTCAAGTAGAAGAAAAGCAAATATATTTATTCCAGTTGTGATAATAGTCCAGGTCCTAAGGGAAACTCCCCTTATGCAGCGCTACTTCTCAAAGTTCTGACTTTGTAAGGACTGTGACTAGAAATTTTGGTGAGCCTAAAACCACAGCACTAGAACCATCCCAACTATGTATCTGTTGGTGATTGTAAGCCTGAGGGTTCAAGTGTCATTTATAGAAAAAGCTCAGTTTCCTCAGGTACTCCTGCAATGGATTTCAGGAACCATATAGCAAAACTAGAAAATATTCTTTTTTTAAAATTTTATTTATTTAAGGCAATAGGGTTAAGTGCCCAAAGTCACACAATTATTAAGTGTCTGAGGCTGGATTTGCACTCAGGTCCTCCTGACTCCAGGGCTGGTGCTCTATCTATTACATTACCCAGCTGCCTCAAAATTAGTAAATGTTCTTCAACCAGTAGAGCCTGTGTTGTAAAAGGTCCCAGTGGCAAAGGATCAGAATTTTCTTTTAGGACTCTCCCATCTGCTGGATTTCCAAACACAGACAATGACAAGAAGACTAATGGGAATGTCTATGAAGTCACAGGGGATAATAGGAGTGGAAGTTTCCAATATGAGAGTTTTGAAATGGAGTATAAAAAAGACTACCCTTAAAGACATCTAATGAGAGCCAGAAGTAAACATTCCCATGTACCACTGGTATCTGAGTAAAAGGGCAACAAACCAAAGCCATGTCAAGCAATGAAGTGGAAAACTACAATTGATACATCCACGAGCACCAGCTAACTTGTTATCAAAGATGATCATGTGCAGTTTTTTCTTGAAATATAAAAATCTTGTTGGAATCACAATGATCAAGTGTGAAATCATAGGTGTAATACAAAAAGGATGTCCTAAGATAATATTGATTCATGCTATAAGATGACAAATTCTGAAGCACTTGTAAGTTGAAAAACCAATTTGATTGCTCAGTGCCAAAAACTGAACATAAATCTGGTACTAGATAAAATATTAAGTATGCCTCCAAAGAGAAATCAAATTATATACTTTGTTGCCCAATGCAATAGGTCAAGATATTCTCCTTCCTATCACATCTGTATCATTCACAAATTTAGTAACCCTCCAATATGTGGGGCAAAGTTTAAATTCTCAGTTGTATGGATACAATAGAAAACATCAGTCAAAAACTGATGAGTTCTTTCCTGAAGGCGCACAAAATGAAGGAATCCTGAAAAATTATACAAAGTTCTCATTGGGGAAGTGAGATTAATATTCTAAGTGTTGAGGATGGAATCCCATATTCCATGATTACAGGTTTCCTATGGCAGAGGTCACTATGGACAGTAGAGTCTAATAGTTATTCATATAGTTGAAGACATAACTTTGAGGATAATGAAAGAACCACCATTTATGCTCTCTAGAGGAAAAGATAGCTGTCTCCCAACATCTGTATGGCAACAATAGGGGAAGAAATTTCAAAGTTGCATCAGATGAAGATAGAAGTTTTTCAGTGAATGGTTACCTTTTACAGACAGTATTGTGATGTCAATGGAGAGCAAGTAGATAATTACTACATGTGAAGGGGTTGAGTGTGTACTACCAGTCACTGGTTATTCCCATTTCCCAGCTATTCCTTCTGCAGAAAACTAAAAAATATGTCGGGCTGCCTTAGTGTACTGCAGTGTCTCAGAGTCAAAACTTCCAAAGGGGTTGGAGATTGCAGTTTAATTTATTTTGAGTATATAGTAAATATATAAGAACATTAACAGTATATACGAAGATTTGTACATAATGGAAATATGGTTGGAGAGGGGGGAAGTTCCTTGAAGCTCATACTTTTTATCATCTGTACAATTTAATTTAAAAATCCATATTAATGAATGCAGAAGAGTTCATACAATTTTTTCTTGATTCTTTAAATTTCTAAGTTCTTAGTTCCAAAATTTCATTTGCCAAGCCAAGATATCAATTGCTACATTCAGAAAAAAATCTGTGCCTTTTCTTCCTAAGTTTGTTTAAGTAAGTCTGTTGAGCTGTTTGTGTGTCTCAGATGCATTTTTTAAAAAATCTGAATAACATTCCAAAAGAAATCCTGATCAGAGATAGTGGAATAAGATTTTCCATATGAGACAGTATTATCTAATTTTTAAAGTGCAATTTCTTAAAAATCAAATAAATGAAACAGGTTTATGGGCTGAAAGTTCCTTAGTTTGAAAATCTGAAAAAAAATAACACTGGTTGATTTTTTTCTCATAAAATATTGTGATGGATTTCCTTCATCATGGCAGGCAAAGCATCTTTCCTGGAAAAGAACCAAAGTTTAGACTCTGTGGGTGGGGGTGGCAAGAAAGAATGACAATTAAATTTTTATTTCATCATTTTTTTCCTTCTATTCTATTTGTACCCTCTTCCCCAGCCAGGGGAAGCCAGTTCAAACCAGTTTGTGAGAGTCAACTGTTAAATTTTCAATAGGGGGATTTACACCTCAGACATACTTTAATCACTTGTTGATTGTTTAGAATTAAGAAAATGATGAAGAAAATCTTAATGATGCCAACTAAACTTAAATGTCTGTCATGACTTTTAGAAAATTTGCTATAGTCAAAAAATGAGAGCTACAGAGAGCAAAAATGACTCGTCATTATTTGTTAATTATGAAAAAGTATTTGATTTAGTAGAGAAAAACAAAATCTTAAAGGCTGTTCTTCAACTAGGAGTCAATCATGTTTGTGCAAGAATCATTTGAAATGTAGTAGTTAGGTGGTGCAGTGAACAAAACCTTGAACTTAGAATCAGGAGCATATGATCTCAGACACTGACAAGTTGAAAAACCTTGAACAAATCACTTATCCTCTATTTGCCTCAGTGTCCTCATTGGTTAAATGAAGATAATAATAGCACCTAACTCTCAAACTTGTTGTAAGGATCAAATGAGAAAATATTTATAAAGCATTTCACAAAGCTAGATGGAGCCATATAAATGCTCGTTATTATTAATCAACCAAGCAACAAGTATTTCTTATGTATCTACTGTCTTCCCAGCATTTTACAAGACTCTGGAAATATAAGGACAAAAATGAAACAGTCCCTAGCGTCAAGAAACTTATAATCTAGATGAAGAAGAAAATATGTACATATTTGAAAAAAATAAGATACAAGCTAATTTAGAGGTAGACTACTATTACTGGGATTGGGGGTGAGAAGAGTGGGAAGAAAAGATTCAGAAATGCTCCTTGAGTGTTGAATCTAAGAAGTAGTGAGGATGACTAGGAATAGGGACAATCAGTATAAACATATGAAAAGAGAAGATAAAGGGCATTGCTTGAAGAACAGTAAGAAGGCCAGGACCATAATGTCTGAGAATAAAAGTAATGTAATATGTAATAATAAAGTTGAACAGGAAAGGTAAATTGGACCATTAAGGACCACACTGTGAAAAGTTTTAAATAACAGAGAAATTTATACTTGATTTTAGAGGTAAGTTAGAACTATTAGAGATTTGTTTTGATTTTTTCTGTTTTAGTAGAGAGTAACCTGGTTTGATCCTCATTTTAAGAAATCATTTGGCAGCTGGGTGGAAGATGGATTGATATCGAGATAGACTTGAGGCAGGAAGACCAATTAAGAGATTATTTGAATAGTACAAGTGACAGGTAATGAGGGCCTGAACAAGATGATAAAGTGAATGGAGAGAAGAGTAAGCTAAATTTCAGATGAATGGCCCCATCTCTATCAATAAAGAAAGTATCCACACCAATGAAATTACATGAATAAAATTCTAGAGCAAGAAAAAAAAGATCCTATATAATAATTAATTCAGACCTGTTGAAGAATAATGCAAAATTTAATTAAACATGTAATGAAAGATTTGGCATCCTTCTCTTCTTTAAGAGCAAGCCTAATTAACCCTGTGGATAATTAGCTAGCTATCTAATAGCTAGATAACAAGCCTAGACCACTTAGCTTCCTACAAAACACAAAGGAGGAGAAACTGTTTACAAATCATCTCTTCTCTTTGTGACATGACTTAAGAAAAAGGCCCAATTTAAAAGGAACCTTAGAATTTCAACATGTGATCATTCTGTTTTCTCCTTCTTAGCAGAGATTCACAACTTCTGCAGAGCTGCAGCATCCTACTGTAGTTAGATTTAACTTATTCTACTTTCTCCCCTTTTCCACAAGAACATTTTTTAATCTTAAATTGATAATAGGAAGATATTTTTGTTCAGAGACTACTTTGAAAATATTGTGATGTACCATGAGAAAAATAAGAGACAAATCTGAGGCATCCCAAAATCAAGACTACAAATAATTACTTGAAATTATAATGGGTTACAATGAGTTTAATGCAATTTAATTCAGCAAATAATTAGTCTGTCTGCAGAGCTCTCTGTACTAGGTCATTGAGAGAATGTAAAGTTTACATGAGACTTGAGTCTGTGCCCTCAAGGAAATATAAGTATATTAGTTAAAAAAAAAAAGTTTTGTAAGATCCACAGCAGAAAAAGGTGGTTACTAAATGGACACCAAGGATGTCTTCATAGAAGAGATAGTGTTTGAATTGTACTGTCAAAAATGAGTAGAAATTCAACATCTGAAGAGAAATTTAAAATTTCAAAACATCTAAACATTTAAAATTCAAAATTTTCTGGCACAGAAAATTTTCTTGCACTCACTTCATGAGTGCAAGTATTCACAGGAAAGTGAAGGACATAGAAATACTTTTTGATAGAAACAAAGAACTGGAACAAAGTGGATGCTCATCAGCTAAGGAATGATTAAAAAAGCAATGACCAATAAAAATAATAGAATATTATTGTGTGGATAGAATTAATAAATAATAGAATTTAGAGAAACATAGCTTGAATTGACCTAGAGTGAAATAAGAATGAGGAAAAAATTTGCACAATGACTAAAAGGAAATTAATAAAAAAATAAATAAAACCAAACTATAAATGCTTATTATTATCAGTTTAGGTCCTTGAAAATAAAAATGAAATATTTCTCTTTTCTTAGCAGTAATATGGAGGACTACAGGGCCATGATGTTGCATACAACATCAGATTGGTCACTGCTTTGCTTAATTATTTTTCTTTCTTACCAAGCAAAGTTCAGCATGAGGAAGAATAGTGAAAGGGATCAGGCAGGTTAGATATAGAAATAACTATGAGATAAAGGTAAAAGCCACAAATCTTATTTTTACAAAGGAAGAAACCTATTTAGAAAACAGATTAGTTCAGTATGATTAGAGTGTAAAAGTAAGCAATATGAAATAAGCTATAAAGATTGGATGTCACCAAATTGTGAAGGACCTGATTCAACAGGTAAAAGAATAAATGAAATTAAATGAATGAATGAAAAGCATTTATCCAAGCAGTGTGCTAAGCACTGAGGAATTTAATACAGAATCATCTACTTAGAGAAGATTCTTTCCCTTCAAGATTTTTACATTCTAATAGGAAAGACAACATATAGAAGAATTTAATGTCCAGGGAAAGATGGTTTAGTCTGGTAAACCACAGAGATGTTGAACGAAATGAATTTAAATGTTCTTTCTTGAAGGCATGGTAGTACTAATTTGATTGATCTGATTACTGTTGCCAGAGCAAGAAATGAAAAAGATAGGAGGAAGCTGGTGATTCAAGACAAAGGATACCCCTGAACTGATACTGAGTGAGATGAGCAGAACCAGAAAAACATTGTACACTCTAACAGCAACATGGGGGCGATGATCAACCTTGATGGACTTGCTCATTCCATCAGTACAACAATCAGGGACAACTTTGGTATATCTGCGATGGAGAAAACCATCTGTATCTAGAGAAAGAATTATGGACTTTGAACAAATACCAAAGACTTTTACCTTCAATTTAGGGAGGGGAAAAACATTATCTCATTATGCAATTTTGCTATCTCATACTTTATTTGCTATCTCATACTTCCTTAAGGATGTGATTTCTTCTCATCACATTCAACTGAGATCAATGTATACCATGGGAAACAATGTAAAGACTGACAGAATGTCTTCTGGGGCGGGGGGGGGGGGGGGAGCAAGAATGGGGGGAATTGTAAAACTCAAAATAAATAAAACCTTTCTTAAAAAAAAAAAAGTAAATATGCCCAGGAGCAGGACAGATGTCAGGAAGATAACCAGAATGGACAGCTGGATTGGATGTAAAACATAATCTAATAGGTCATTATCAGGACAGCTCCAGTCCAGGGCAGGAATTCCAAAGCTGAGAGGAGTAAATTCTCCCAGGCAAGCTCTCAAGAGGTCTGCCAATCCAAAGTAGGCAGAAACAGGTGGATTCAAAGAAGATGATTGGATTACATAGCAAATTAGAATGTAAAGTATTTCAAAAGATATTTGAACTTTATCTCTAAGGCAATAGGGAATCAGTGAAATTTTGAACATGAGTGGCATGTGCATAATAATCATTCACATTTATATAGAGTACTTTTAAAGATCTACATCAAACCTATCATATAGATCCCTTATCTATGGTTATTCCAGTTTTCCTGATGAAGAAACTGAGGCACAAAAAGATTAATTCCCTTGTCATAGACATATCACTAGTAAATACTAATTCAAACCCAGGTCCTTTCAAATCCTATTAACTCTACTTTAGTCTGATAGCGGTATGAAGGATGATTTGAAAAAGAGAGGGAGAAATAATGGGGAGACAGCAAGAGACTACTGCAATAGTGCAGGTGGGTGTTAATCAACACCTATTGAAGGGCAGCAATTAGGAGAGGAAAAGAGCTAACAAGAGACAGAATTGACATGACTGGATGTGAATGCTGAAGCAGAGGCTGGTCAAAGACAGTGATAATACCCATATTTATATTGTCCTTTAAAGTTTACAAAATACAAATTACACAATAGCACTATGAGGCAAATAGCATCAACAGCATTGTTAGATTTAATCAGTAAGGAAATCGAGGTTCTAAACGGTTATATGATTTGCCTGAGCACACACAGCTAGTAAGGATCAGACTCAGGACTTGAAAGCAGGTCTCCTGTTTCCTAATCTAGTGTTGTTTTCACAACACCACACTTCCTGTCAAAGATAACACCAACGCTTCCAGCTCTGGGAGCTGAAGTGAATGGTAAGGGAAGCCCTCATAACAGAAGGAGGAACAGGCTTGGCCTAGGTAAAGACAATAAAGAAAGGCACCCAGGATTCTGAATGCTAGTACAGAACAATAGAAAGTCAAGAATAGAACTTGAAATCTGAAATCCTTTCAGTATATAAGCTGCCCCCCTTGCCCCTGTGGATGGAGAAATAAAACCATCTGCTACAAAAGCATCAAAGAATCCTCTCTTTTTTTTCCAAAGAGCCAAACCAAATCAAAGAAGATATTTCATCTTGAGGACACTGAATGATATCGATGCACATTTTTTATTCTACAGGACGTGCTCAGAAGAGGGTGGGACCAGTTTCGGTGTCAAATAAATCAATGAAAATGATAAATGAAAACCAAGAGATGAAAAATGATGTAATGCAAAGCTATTTAACTCTGCCAGATGCTCCCGTCGCAAACAATGCTGAGCACAAAGCAAATTAAATCTATGACTCTTTATCTTCTCAATAGTTTCCGTAACAAGCTATTTGGTGTGACAGCAAGATCAGTCCCTAGCTTTTGACAGTTTTATGGTTCCCAGTCAAAGTTTCCAACCACATTTTGGTCAGGGTTGACTTTAGATTTTCACATAAGCAATTTCCACTAGCACATACACAATTTCATCCCTTTTTAGGGTATGCCAATAAGTCAGGCGACATTAGGCCAAAGACAAAGAGAAACTGCCCAAAACAAAAATGGGAATCCTAGATTCCACCCTTTGGAGAACAAAAGGATTCAGATTCTTTCCATTATTCCTTCTTGCAATTACCACAAAAAAAGCATATGTCTTCTGGGTTATAAGTTGAATGTGCAAGAAGAAACACAGGGAGCAGAGAGCATAGGTATTAGAAACATAGCTTTAAATGTTCTCTTCAACACTTGGTTGCTGTCTATGAACAAGTCACTTAATCATTTTTCAATTCATTTTAACTTATCTCTAAAATAGTGATGATACCTCTCTCTGACAGAATTATTGTAAGGGTCAAACGAAATTTTCTTATAATTAGAGCTACCAAAAATGGAATGGGGTTCATTTAGAAATAGTGGGTTCCCCCTTATTACAGATATTCAAGCAAAGGCTGTGTATGTCCTGGATTTTTTTGTTTCAAATGCCCACTTTTCCTTTCCTCTCTAAATCAGAGAGGGATCTGACATAGTGATTGATTGCATATTATAAGCGAGTTGTCTTTGTTACCATAACCTCTAATTTCTAACTTTAAGATGAAGGATTTTGTTTTCCTGTTATAGAAATTTGGGACATCCACAAGAAGAGAGGGACAAAGGTGAAGGATTTTTGGAAAGAACAAAAATCTCTACACTGGTATGTAATTTTAACAAGTATTTAAATAGGGGGCGGCTAGGTGGTGCAGTGGATAAAGCACCGGCCCTGGAGTCAGGAGTACCTGAGTTCAAATCCGGCCTCAGACACTTAATAATTACCTAGCTGTGTGGCCTTGGGCAAGCCACTTAACCCCATTTGCCTTACAAAAAAAAAAACAAGTATTTAAATATCCTGAATGAATAAAATATAACAAAAGGATTTGGGGAAGAAAATTCCATATGTCCTTATTAGCTAACTTACAGTTTTCCAAACACGTTCACAGTCAGGATTTCTGAAAAGTTTTAGCACTTAGAGATTAAAAAGTTATATATGTATGTATGTATAAAAAAGAAGAAAAGGAAGAAATCTAATATTAACACCCCTAATTGATACTGCTGTTACTATCCCCATTTTACAGTTAAGGAAATTGAGAGAAACAGATGCCCAGTATGTAAGGCCAAATTAGAACTGATTCCTGGCCAAGCATTCTATGCATTATGAAATCTAGCTAAATATCCATTTTTTCCAGTAATTTTTGTCAGATAGCAAATTCTGCCCCCCCCCGAAACTGGGGTCTTTGGGTTTATAGAACACAAAACTACTGTTTATTTACATCTTTGTTTTGTATAACTAATCTGTCCTACTGATGAACCTTTCTTTTTTAAAACTAAAACTAAAATGTTTTAATTATTAGTGCTTTGTGGCACAGTTTGAGATCTGATACTGAAAGAACTCTATCCTTCTCCCTTTTTCATTATTACTTTTTCTCTTCATACGAGTTTTATTTTTTCTAGTTCTATCAAATATTCTTTTAGAAGAATTGACAAAAAAATTAAATAAGTAAGTTAATTTAGATAGTGTTGTCATCCACCCATGAGCAATTAATGTTTTTGCTTTGTTTTTAAGTCTTTATTTTAGTATGTATTTTATAATTAGATTTGTAATTTGAATATTGGAAGATACACTCTCAAGAGTATTTCATAGCTTCTGTACTTATATTGAATGGACTATCTATAGCTCCTTTAGCTAAGTTATATATGGGAATGCTAATGATCTATAAGGATTTATGTTATACCTTTCGATTTTGCTGAAGTTATTAATTATTTTGATTAGTTTTTAGTTGACACTCTAGGACTCCCTAAGTACACTTTCATATTATAGTCTTCTGGCTACATGCTGCCTATTGAAATAAAAAAAAATAATTCCTATATAATGTAAATAATACTTTTAACAATAATCTTTAAAATATGATACACAATTATTCCTGGAAAGGAAAAGATACAAGATTGCAATTTACATATGTTGCAAACTAAGAGTGGACTTTCCCCACTCCTGATAATTAAGCGGGGGAGAGAATTTTTTTTTTCACATAAAAACAGAGCCAAGTCCCTATTTCTCTGATCAAAGAAAAAAGAAAGAAAGGAGAAAAAGTAAAAGTCTCATTCCTTGTGTTCAAACAGAAAGTAAGAGAGCAAGAAAGAATAAGAGTAAACATTTCAGAAGTCCTAGTCTAATCCTCTAATCAAACTAAGTCACATACTTTTAGGCATCTAAAGCCAAGTTAACTCCTCAACTACCCCCTCAAAGGGTAGCACCAAACCTAGAACTACATTGCTCTTGATTCAGAATTTTCTGGGACCCTGCTTCCAGTCATGTTCTGCTCTGCCACCATATACTTATCAACTCTTCCTCTTCCTCCCATTTTCCACCTTATTTTGAGAGTCCAAATCAACACTGTAATCATCTGTGAGCAAAACAACATTGCCATTCTTTCTGGAGAAGACTTATCAATGCATTTCTCCTTTGCTCCACCCTCCATCCCTGTGACTTCCCAAATCAAAATTTTTTTCCTGTTCACTTATATGAGTTGCTTGCCCTTAGAAAAGTATAAGCTCCTTGAGGATAGGGACTGTCATTGCTTCTGTATTTGTATTCTGAATACTTAGCACATAAGTATTTAATAAATATTTTTAATCCATTCAGTCATACATTGGAAGTTTCACCAGATTCTAAGCAGCAAGTTTTGGAACAAGAAGAATATGACAACATCAACATAATCACTAGCATTTATGCAATTTATGTGTGTTAATATATGTTAAAACTTTAAGTAGCACTAAGACTTTTGGGACACCTTGTATATGACTTTAAAAGTTCGCAAAGCATTTTACAAATATTATTTCACTTTATCCTCACCACAACTCTGGGGGGGGGGGGGGGAAGCGACAGAAGGCAATCTCCCTTAATCTAGGATAAACAACTTCTCAGGTATGGCATACTAGATCAAGGGTGTCCTAGCCTATATTCATTATAGAAAGCCATTTTCTACATTCCATGACCCTTTCAAGAACCATAGTTATACTGATTTGGAATTAGATGAGAGGTATTTGGGCTCTTTCATGACCTTATTCAGACAACTATAGGGTATAAATTGCTTTGATAGTGTCAGGGAAAGTAGAGGGCTGAAAATGCTTTATCACATGCTAGAGGACAAGCTGGGTAGTAAACTGGACAGGATCCAAAAAATGTTTTATAGCACTTTTTTTCCAAGCCTCTCTTCTACTCTTATCACATTCTACTTTGTACCACACTCATTTCATTCTATCCTCATTAGATTGTAAACTTCCAGGGACTTTGCGCATTTTTTTTCATATGTCTAAATATTGTTCAGTTGAATAGAATTTAATTGATTTTCTTCTCCAGCAAGATCAGTCTACTGGTTGTTTACTGAATTTTTTATATTTAATCTCCAGGATCAAATCATTCTCCTTCTTACCAGAATACTTTCACTCTCACTCATTTAAACTCTATTGTTGTATTAGGGTTCAGGAGGATTACATTTCTGGGGTGAGGATTGTCAGGTTTTTTAGGTCTGCTCATCTACCTTTGATATCCATCAGATTCACCCAACTCTTTCCTGTAACTCCAAGAAGCTATAGCATACAGAGCCAGATTACCATCTCAGCAGTTGGGTTAACCAGGCTGAAAAGGCTGCAAAACCCATCAGTGAGTTAAGAGGATGTCTACAGTGGGGGGGAGGGGGGGTAGAACCAAGATGGCGGAGTGAAGGCAGCATTTCCCAGAAATTCCTTCCCCCAAAACCTCCAAAAGCAAGCAAATTATGACTCTAGTCAAAATTTAGAGGGGCAGAAGTCACAGAAAGACTGAGTCCCAGTCCATTTTCCCAGTCCAAGATAACTTAGAAGTTCTGTGCTGGAAAGGTGTGTTTCATCAAGACCAGGGGTTGGAAAAAAGCCACAGCCACACACTACACAGCCCAGCACAACCCAGGAATCACCGGCAACAGCTTGAAGGGTCCATGAGAAAACTCTGCTACACCAGAATGAATGTGGAGTGAGGAGCACAGGCCACAGAACCTGCAGCGTGAATTGGGAGCAAGCAGTCTGTATCTCCAGAGCACAGTCCACAGATGGTAGAGGGGGTCAGGGGAGACTACAGAAATCTATCTGCTCTCCCTGAGGCAAGACTCTGCTGTTTGTCCACATTCAGATCCAGGTTGCAGTTTGGCCTTCCATACTAAGATAGCAGGGATCCTCCTCACAGCTCCAGGGCAGAGGGGAGCCCCTGTAACATCAAAGCACAGGCAAGAGAACATAAGACCTTGGAGGAATAGAGGTCCAGTGGGGTGTCCCAAAAAACTCCCCAAAGTCCTAATAATACTCAAAAGCTCAGGAAGCACCCCAAAACCAGGCACAGGCTGGACAAATGAGTAAACAGAGAAAAAAGAGGAACACCATTGAGAAACTCTTTGTCTATGATCCCAAGAATCCTCCTCAATTTGAAGATGAGGAAGTACAAGCTCCTGCATCTAAAGACTCCATGAGAAACGAAACTTGGGATCAGGCTATGATAGAGCTCAAAAAAGATTTTGAAAATCAACTAAGGGAGAGAAAAGAAAAATTGGGAAAAGAAATGAGAGAGATGCAGAAAAATCATGAAACCAAGTCAGCAGCTTAGTCAAGGAGATCCCAAAAAAAAAGAAAAATGCTGAAGAACATAACATGTTTAAAACCAGAATAGGTCAAATGGATAAAACAGTTTAAAAAGTTATTGAGGAGAAGAATGCTTTTAAAAAGCAGAATTGACCAGATGGAAAAGGAGATAAGAAAGCTCTCTGAGGAAAACAAATCCTTCAGATGTAAAATGGAGCTAAAGGAAGCTGATGACTAAATGAGAAGTCAAGGCACAATACTTCAACACCAAAAGAATGAAAAATTAGAAGAAAATGTGAAGCAACTCATTGAAAAAGCAACTAATCTGGAAAATAGATTCAGAAAAGATAATTAAAAAATTATTAGGATACCTGAAAGCCATGATCAGGAAAAGAGCCTTGACCTTGTTTTTAAAGAAATTCTATGGGAGAATTGCCCTGATATTCTACAAGCAGAGGGCAAAAATAGATATCCGAAAAAGAAAGAGATCCAAAAAAAACAACCCCCAGAAATATTATGGCCATGTTCCAGAACTCCCAAGTCAAAGAGAAAATATTACAAGCAGCCAAAAGGACACAATTCAAATATCATGGAACTGCAGTCAGAATCACACAGGACCTAGAAGCAACTACATTAAGGCCTCATAGGGCTTGGAATATAATATTCCAGAAGGCAAAAGAGCTTGGAATGTAACCAAGAATCAACTACCCAGCAAAACTGAACATCCTCTTCCAGGGCAAAAGATGGACTTTCAATGAACCAGGAGAATTTCAAATGTTCCTGTTGAAATGACGAGAGCTAAAGAAAGTTTGACCTTCAAATACAGGACTCAGGTGAAGTATAGAGAGCGGAGGAGAAGGGTAAAATATGAAGGACTTAATGATGATGAACTGCATGTATTCTTGCATAGAAAAAATGATGCTGATGATACTCATATGAAACTTCTCATTTGATAGAGCAGGTAGAAGGAACTTTTCTAGATGAAGTACAGGAAAGAGTTGAATTTGAAAATATAGTATATTGTAAGGATGGAGTCAATGGCTAAAAGGGAAATGCACTTGGAGTAAAGGAAAGGAGAGGTGGAATCAGCTAAGATATTTCATATAAAAGATATGGGGGGGGCAGTTTCATGGCTCAGTGGATAGAGCACCAGCCCTGGAGTCAGAAGTACCTGAGTTTAAATCCAGCCTCAGACACTTAATAATAATTACCTAGCTGTGTGGCCTTGGGCAAGCCACTTTGCCCCCATTGCCTTGCAAATAAAAAAAACTAAAAAAAAGATATTTTTTTTACAATGAGCTTTTGAAATGATATGGAAGTGGGGGAGGCGAGGAGGAATGAGGGAACCTTCCACTCTCATCGGAAATGGATGAGAGAAGAAACAGCATACACACTCAATAGGGTATAGACATCTAGAGTAAAAAGGAGAGGGGGGAAGGGGGAAAGGGGGGGATATGGGTAAAGAGGAGAGGGTAGATCATAGGAGAGAATAGTCAGATATAACCCATTTTCTTTTTTATTTCTTGCAAGGAGGTGCAATTGGGTGGCCTGCCCAGAACTACAGGACCAGGTGATTGCTGGGTCTCAGGGGTGGTATGTGGGCTTAAGGCCTCTTGGCCCCAGGGCCAGTGATCAGTCTGCTGCACCTCTCAGCTACCCTACAGCACATTTTAGAAGAGGGACAGAGTGAAAGAAGAGATAAAATATAGTATATGGTAGTGGGGAGGAATGGATGGAGGAAATTATAATCAGCAACAGCAACAGTGCAAAAATATAGAAGTATTTTTTATCATCATAAAGACTTATCATAAAGAATGTGATCCACCCGAGACAGAGCTGATGGCAACAGAACACAGAATGAAACACATTTTTTTCTCTTTTGTTTACTTTATTTCTCATGAGGGTCTATATTGCGGGGGGGGGGGGGGGGGGGGGGTATTATGTTACTCTTAAACAAGAATATTTTAGTATTGTATATTAAAAAATATCACTTGTACAAAAATATTCATAGCAGCTCTTTGTGGTGGCAAAGAATTGGAAATTAATATAAATGTCCTTCAATTGGGGAATGGCTTAACAAAATGTGGTATATGTATGTGATGGAACACTATTGTTCTATTAGAAGCCAGGAGGGATGGGAGTTCAGGGAAGCCCAGAAAGATTTGCATGGACTGACACTGAGCAAAATGAGCAAAACCAGAAGAACATTGTGCACCCTAGCAGCAACATAGGGGTAATGACCTACCTTGATGGACTTGCTCATTCCATTACTGTAACAATCAGGCACAATACTTTATTTTTCTTCCTTGAGGATATGATTCCTGTCTCATCACATTCAACTTAGATCATTGTATACCATGGAAACAATGTAAAGACTAACAGACTTCCTTCTGTAGGGGGTGGGAGGAGGGAAGCAAGATGGGGGGGGGGGGGGGGATTGTAAAAAATTCAAAATTAAAAAAAAAAAGAGGATGTCTACCCCAAGCATATGAAGACTTCTCCAGTGGAATGGACAGATGAGAATAATTTGTTCCATTGGCCATGAAAACAACTAAAGCAAAAATTGTGGAACTTTTGGAGCTCAGTCAGACATCAAAGACTTCATTCACTATGCCTTCAGCAGTAATCCTGATTCTTGTCCTACCATTGGATTTTGATGACTCAGGAGAAGAGAGTGAAGCTGAGAATTTTGTGCAACTCAGACTAACTTAATCCAATTCACACATAAGACAAGACATTACCTATGTTGTCATTGGTTCTCTTTGAAAGAAGAGCAACAACTCCTGTTTTCCCCATTTGTTAGGAACCTGTGACTAGTGTCCCAGTTCCATTTTACCATTTAACATTGGTTGGTTTTTATAAATGGATATTGACTTCAAAGATATAGCAAAAACAAACATATAAACACTTCTCTCAGTACTATGGAGGCATAATCTCCCTAAAACTACCTTGACCTATGATCAAGATTAGTCTCAAAACTTAACTCAGTATTGGTTCCACAATGTTCATATACATTGCTGTCATCATTTGGACTGGGATCTGAAAGTTACTCCCAAAGGTCACTCCTTGTTGCCTTAGGGCATTGATATTGGGTTGGTTGCAACATCAAATCTGCAGGTTCCCATAATTTTGTATTCCCAACTCAGACTGGAAACTTCTCAAGATATAATGAGAGAGGAAATACCTCACTCCACCAGATGCCTTTTTGAATATCTCCAAAGTCAATCAGACAGCTTTTCCTTCATCACAGTTAGTTCACTGAAATCAGTCTCAGAAGGTCCACACATGTTTCATTCTCTCCAAGGCACTTCACTTATACATCATTACAATTCTCTTGGAAGTAACTCTCTAGAGTCTTCCAGATGGTAGAGAGACATCAACTCAGGTGGTCTGGACTGGTGCCAGATTACAATAAGATTTGACAACTGATCAGATATGAGGATGAGTGAAAATGATGAGACAAAAATGACTCTGAAGTTGTAAACTTGCATGATTAAAAGGATGGTGGTATCTTGTCAGGAATAAGAGAAGATATGAGGAAGGATGGATTGAGGAAGGATTGCTATGTCTATGAAATATTCAGATGAGGTTCTCTACTTAGAGACTGGTAATTTAGGTCAGAAGAGAGACCTAGCACCACAACTGGAGGTTCAATGGATAGATTTCTAGACCTGGAGTCAGAAGACTTGATTTCAAATTCAATCTCAATCAATGGTTGTGTGACCCTAGGCAAGTCACTTTACCTCTTTGCTTCAGTTTCCTCAATGTAAAATTAGGTTAATTATAGTACTTATCTCTCACAGTTGTTGTGAGGATCAAATGAAATAATAATTATCAAGTGATTAGTCCAGTGCTGGTCCATAATTAGTATTATATAAATATTAGCTATTATTATTATTTATGAAATCTTCCCTAAATCACCACAGTGCTTTCTCACCTACCTGTCCTCCAACTACATTTACTTTCTGTACTACTCTCTTTAACCCATATATATCATACCCTACCTTGAATTGCTGTCTTGAATTGTCATTTATCTTTGCATGTGAGTTTATCTCATCTCCCATCTAGGTTGCCTGCTAGACATTTCTACCTAGAGGACTTACTAGTACATCAAAGTCAACACTTTCAAAACTGAAGTCATCAACTTCCCTGTGAAAAAACCTGCTCTTTCTATATTTCTTGTTAATGATTCCACTATTCTACTACTTATCAGGGTTCAAAAATCACGGTGTTCACTGACTATCTCCTGTGGCCCCATCATACAATTTGATGCCAAGTCATAGGCAGATGAAAAGAAACACGTGTTGATAGCTCTCTGTCCTTACAACAACGAAATCGTTTCATATTTGAGCTACTTGATTCTCACTAAATGTAGAGGAAACTATCTATCTTTTTGGGGGGTCAAGTCGACCTCATTCGTCTTAAAATCACAACATAGGCAGTAGCTGCACAATTATATATCTTGTAGCTATTCTTTTTTTTTTTATCAAATATAAACATCTTGGGGAGGCTAGGTGGCCCAGTGGATAGAGCACTGGCCCTGGAGTCAGGAGTACCTGAGTTCAAATCTGGCCACAGACACTTAATAATTGCCTGTGTGACCTTGGGCAAGTCACTTAACCACATTGTCTTAAATTTTAAAAATGTAAAAAATATATATATAAACATCTTTTTTTTAATTTGCATTGGTATAATTGTCAAATTTACTATCACATGACTCCTATCTCAGATTTAATGAACCTATTTTGTTTTATGGGCACTACAAAAGACTTGGCAAAAGAAGAGATTGAATGGAAAACAAACAAACTTGCTATGTACTAGTTTTAAGGGAGGGGCTTACAATCCCCTTCCAATTCTAAATGTATATAATTCAAAACTTACTCAAACTAGAGGCACACATCTTTAAGAGGAGAGGGAAAATTCTTGTTCTTCTCTTATTTGCAAAGATCTTAAATAGGCAAAAGTTTCAGTGAAATATGGAAGATCCCAAGAAGTCATAGCAGCCTACTCAGGAGTATTTAAAAAGAATGCCACACATGGGGACCTCTCAGGACAAGGATCATTTTGCCTTTCTTGTCCAAGCAGTAGAGAATTTGAAGTCTCAAGAGAGCCTAGAACACCATGAACATTGACAAATAATTGATCAAATAACTATCATAGCACAATATACATAATAGGAAATGTTTTAAATATGAGTAATATTTTATTGTTAAGGAAGATTATGATCATTATCAAATAATTTAGTAACTGTCTTTATATGAAGTAGCTATGGTAATTCAGATAAAGCTTCATAAGGATCAGATCTAGCAACCCCAGCCTAGGCTGTAATAAGGTCAGCCTAGAATGAACTAAATTCAGCATTAACTAGGACTTTACTCCATCTCTCAAGCCAGAAACTTCTGAAATGGAACTCTTCTACCATTAAAGTAATATACCACTTGACTAGAAACCTCCGAATAGATTTTCTATTTTTTTTTTGTGGTGGTCCAAAAGATTAGTCAGGCAATCAATTATAGCCAGCACTGGGGATAGAAATTCAAGTAAAAAGAGATGATCCCTAAACTCAAGGAGCATACAATCTAACTGAGAAAGACAATGCATAAAAAGAAACTTAAGAGTGTTTGAAGATGTGTAAAATATTCTTTTTTTGTCTCTTCTTTGTATATTCAAATAGTCATTTATTTTTATTCAGTTCAGATCAAAGCTTTTTTTAATACATGAAAAGGAATTGGTCTGTTTTATAGATTTACTCAATTTACAATTATTTATTTTATTAATCCAAATTTTCTTTTACAATTTTACAAATCCCTGATATATTCTTAGACAAATACATGCTATTACTTTGTTCTAATCTTTAAATATACATTAACATGTTTTTTTAAAAAAACTTGCAAATTAAATGATGGGACAGCACACCTTTTTAAAGTGCAACTCATATTTTTAAGTTTTTAATGATTACATAGCAGCTATTTTTAAAATGACAAAATAAAAATGAAAGCCTCAGATCATAATTTTAGAATTTGAAGGGACCTTAGAGGCCATAAAGTTCAACTAATTCATGTTACACATGAGGAAACTGAGGCACAAAAGTCAAATTAATTCCCCAGGTTTACATAGGTATTGTGTCTTTTGAACAAGATTTGAACTCAAATATTCCTGACACCATATCTAGTACTTTCTCCCCTAGGGTACCTACATGCATAGGATTGTCAGAGGATTAGTTCTTGATCATAAAAACAGAAACTGCCTGTAACACTATCACCATAAAAAAAGGTGTTTTCACATTCCCAGTGCAGAGAAGGAGAGCCCCAACTAGCATTGGTCAGCCAAAGCTTTGCCTCCAGACACTGACATGCAGGGTACATGTCTTCAAAGTTTATCTGCCATTCTCATTTCTTCACATGGTTGCCATCTGCCATATTCTAAGTCCTGTTGTTTTGCCACCTTTCTTAGTCCAATATAGTAAATACTTATTAAGTATTTAAAGTGTCAATATTTTTAAGTACTCAGCAGAGGTGGCACATAGTAGGCACTTAATAAATGAGGTTTTTTTTTCCTTCCTTTCGAGTAAATATGTGCTATTTTCTATGTAGAAAGCAGTAGAGATACAAAAAGAAAATGAAGAATAAGTCCCCACTCTTATGGGACTTACATTCTATAAAGGATATATGATATGTAAATCAATAAGTATATATATATATATATATATATATATATATGATCATTTGAGGAGGGAAAGAATGCTCATGCCTAATGGAATCAGAAAAGGCTCCCACTGGGAGCAGAAAATTGAATTTAAAGGAAGAAAGGGATTCTAAAGGGCTGACAGAGGAGGAGAAAGTACATACTAAGCTCAGGAGACAAAAATGTGTGTGTGTGTGTGTGTGTGTGGACATTCTGTATATAGCCTAACATTTCACAGGAATAAAGAAATAATCTTTGTAACCTTGGCATGTTGTACTATCACTATTATTCCTATTTTATAGTTGAAAAAACTGAGTCAAACAGAGGCTAAGTGATTTACCCAGGGTATCACAGCTAATAAGAGTCAGAGGCCAAATCTGAACACAGATCTCCCTTGACTTCACTCCCTTTTGCCTGAACCACCAACTGCCCTAACAATCTACCCAATATAGTGGAACATTCAGTTTTTTCCAAATCTCAATCATAGTTTATTGTTGTATTTTGCTTCACTGATTAATGTTTTTAGAACAATCTAATTTACATTATAACATAAGTAATTTAAAAAACTTTTGAGATAGGTATAAACTAATGAAGGATAAAATGAGCAAATCTAAGAAAACCATTTATATAATAACAACATGAAAAAGATAAACAAGTTTCAGAATTAAAACAAATTACTCTTGCTACTTTGTTTTCACTGTTTCCCAGGGCCAGAGTCTCTGCCTGTAAAAAAAAGAAACTCTAGAAACTAAATTATTATTATTATTATTATTATTATTATTATTATTATTAATTTCATTACACATATTAAATGATATGAAAATCATATAAAAAAAGATAAACAAGTTCAAAATCTTTAAGAATTCTGGTCTCTGTAGTGATAATCTATGACTTCAAAGGTCTAATGAGGAAGCATGCACACTTTGTACCTTCTCACAAAGACGTTTATATTTAGGCTTGAGAAAGAGACAGAGTCAATTAACCCTCAGCCTGACTCAGTTTCCTCATCTGTAAAATTTTCTGGAGAAGGAATGGCAAACCACTTTAGTACCTTTGATAAAAAAAAATCCCAAATGGGGTCAGGAAGAGTCAGACACCATGACAAAACAACAACAAAAAGGGTGTTTGACTCTGCATATTTGTTACCAGGATTTGTTTTTCTTTTTCCTATGTGGTAGGGGAATGGTGGGAGGTAGAGAAAATAAATTTCATTCATTAAAAAAGATTAATTTTAAAAATTTTAGCGGGTAGATTTAATGGGTAGATTGTGATTTTTTTCAGGCCCTCATATATATGTACTTTAACACTTCCAGGAATTTGGTTGGTTTAGTTTTCACTAACCCCTACCCCTCTAATACCACCCACTCCCAAGTTCCTAAGAATGGTTTAGTGAATGGCTCCAGTAGTAAACATTTTATCTGTTTGTTTAAATATTCACTATCTGTATTCTTTGGTCATCTTCCAAATTTTGTTCTAATTCTCATAATTAATTGCTGAAAATTACTTTTCAGTTTGGCACAACCTAAAATCTGGAGGCATGATTACTTTCCACCAAATACAATGAAAAATTCCACTGATCATAGATTGTAACTCAGAAAACTGCAACGTCTTCAAGTGAGTCTGAAGTACTGCATGAAGAAGAGAATATTGCTGAAGTAGCTCTTACTCAAAAAAAAAATCCAGTTGCTAAATTAATCCAGTCAAATTAATGCAATTCAACAAGTACAGAGTTGCTTTACTTGTAAGCAGAATAAAGGAAAAGTTTTCTGATTTCAATTAATCCAACAGTTAGGTATTCCCTATTTCCTACAAAGGCAACTAAAAAGTCATTTAAAGAAAAGGAGTAAAATTAGGTTCATCAGATGATCAATAAATATTTATGGATTGTCGGAGTATGTGTGAAGTGCTGTACTTAATCCATAAACTCATAGATCTTGAGCCAGAAGGACCCTCAGAGGGCAGCTAGTTCAAACTTCTTAGTTTATGGAGGATTAAACTAGTCCAAGATCACAAAGGTTCAGAGGTGAGATTTCAACCTAAATTCTCTAAATCTTGTGTACTGTGGGAAATACAAAGAAGTGAAAGGCATGGCCATTGCTTGCAAAAAAAAAAAAAAAGGCGGGATGGCTAGGTGGCGGAGTGGATAAAGCACCAGTCCTGGAGTCAGGAGTACCTGGGTTCAAATGCAGTCTCAGACACTAATTACCTAGCTGTGTGGCCTTGGGCAAGCCACTTAACCCCATTTGCCTTGCAAAATCCTAAAAAAAAAAACCACAAAGAAAAACCCTTATAATTTAGCTGTAGATCAAGATATAGACTTTGTGGAATACAGTTGATTATGGGCTAACTGCTACTGAATTTACTCTGACCTGACTGAAACTGTCCTCATTCCCAAAAACCCATGAATTATCTCAGGGTGACAAGATGTTACCACCAGCACAACCACCATCACCCATTCTGTAAAAACTCAACTCTCCCCTCCCTCCCAAGAATCCCAAGCTTTCTCTATGGACATTTGGTTGTTATAGAAAACAACTTACCTTTTAAAATCTAGCATGTCTCAACCCCCCTCACACATGAGGCTGGGTCATCCCAAGAATTGTACCCATCTCCCTCCACCATGGTGCTCGACTATAAGATTTCATTTAAATTGTCCTAGGAAAATTCTGAAGATCACCTGGCAGAAGAGACCAGATATTGAGATCCTTTCTTGACCTAAACTGCTAAGCATTCCAACATTACTACAGAGAGTGTAACTATGATGAACTGGATATGTTAGAACGCCAGGCGTATGCTTGCCAAATTATTTTATAGAGAACTCACCCAGGGCAAGCTCTCACAAGGGGATCAGAAAAAAACAATACTGGGACACCCTGAAGGTCTCTCCTAAGAACTTTAGAAATGATTGTGCAACATGGGAGATACTGGCACAGGACCGCCCAGCATAGTGTGCCCTTATTCGAGAAGGTGCTACATTCTATGAGGAAGACAGAATGGAAGCAGCTCAAAGGAAATGTGACATATGTAAGTTTAGAATAAGCAGCAAATAAGAATCTTTCTGCCCAACCTGTGGTAAGCATTCTCAGCTCATATTGGGCTGATCAGCCACTGCTGGACATCATGTAATTCGTCTCAAATCTAGTGATGTCATTTTGGTCATCTTCGATAATGAAGGACAAGAAACAACCATTGGCCCCCAATTATAATTCCTTTTGGTAATATTCTTTATTTCAGGTTGACAATATATAAAAAAAAGATAACATGGAAACATTTAGATTTAATAGGCAAAAATACCACATGTACTATAATATGGAAAACAGGCTGTTTACACAGAATACAAAAATCAATATTTTCATGTGACATATAAAGAGAATGTGTAATATTTACATGTGATTGTGATATATGGCATTTCCATATAGCAAATAAATGATAAAGTTACTTGCAGTTTTAAGTTCTGTTTACATGTAACATTTTTTGCTGTTGAATTGTTTTACAGTCATGTCCAACTCTTCATGACCCCATTTGGGGTTTTCTTGGCAAAGATTCTAGAGTGGTTTGCCATTTCCTTCTCCTGCTTATTTGACAGATGAGGAACTAAGGCAAACTAAATTAAATGACTTGTCCAGGGTCCCATAGCTAATGTATCTGAGTCACATTTGAACTCAAGAAGGTGAGTCTTCTTGATTCCAGGCCCAACTCTCTATACCTTGCATCACCTAACAAATAATATTGAAATATAGCATTTGTGTACCATGTGTAAAAATGTAACATTTGCATGAGACATGTTAAAAAGATAAAGGATCATAGACATTAAGTGTTCATAGAGAAAGAAGAACTTTGTGGGTTTGTTATTATCTAGGAAGATGAGCTGAACTGAACCTTAAATGAAAAGTTAGTTTTAAATGGACAGTAGAGAAATGGAGGAGACATTAGTAAACAGAATGTGCAAGTGGAAGTGATTGAGTACAATCCACTCATTTTACTAATTAAGAAACTGAATTTTCCTGAATATCTTCCAAGTCCACAGTTATTGAAATAACCTCCCCAAAAAAGAGTTCAGAGAGAAAATACAGATTGCTAAAAATTATTTATAACAAGTTATTATATTTCTCTACCTATTTATAATGCACAAAGTATTTTCCTTACAACAATAACTCTGTGAGGTATTTATCACAAATATATATGAACATTCTTGAGTTTTCCTGGTAAGTAGGAAGGAAAAACAATGTACATAGAAGATTTAGGAATTCAACTCAACAGAATTTCCAGCTTCTCAGAGACTTTCAAAGCCTCAGGGTTATTTCAATCAGTGATCATTTATAGGCACAGTGCCAACTAGAGAAATTTTAAAAAAGCAAAAAACAATTCCAATCTTAGGAAACTTAGACTCTACTGAAATAGAACAATGTACACCATTGACCTTGGGAGTAACTTGATTAGATGATATGGGTCTGTTTGGAAGATTTGCTGTTTTTATTTGTTTGTTTTTTGTTCTGACCCTGATTGTCTATGACTTGGTAAATCATTTAATAATACATAACAAACATCAAGTACTTTGTACTATGCTGTTATTGTCTTACAATTCAACAAAGATTAAACTATTACTGTATATGTTTATACTCTACTAGGAGCAGAAAGAAAGTTTAGCTAAGTCATAGCCCCTGCACTCAAGGAGTCTTTTAGAATCTCAGATTCTCAATCTAGGGTTCTTTGAGCCTCAGCTTTCTTATCAAAAATGTGATTCTAGCAAGGAAATTGTGTTGAAGAGTTAGTTGGAATCCTATAACCTCAAAGTCACAATGACCTTGGTTCAAATTCACTGCAAATTCACTGAATGATCCTAGGAAAGTCATTTGACTTCTCAATATCTCCAGGGAATTCTCTATTACTTTAAACTGCAGAAAAATCATCCAATTGACTTGACAGAGGTAGTTTCCTTTCTTAGAAGCTCTCTAATGATGCAATCACAGGTATGGACAAAAAAATGCTTACACTTCCTACAGAGAGGAAGATGTGAGGAAAGAGATTAGTTAATCATAAGGCACCATGGATAATGTAAATTGGAAGTTACTATTAGAATGGGATTTCTCTTTTAAATTTAGGGGTGGGGGTTAAGGGGGAATGGGGAATGGCATGAGCCAAGTGTAAAGGGCTAAACTGCATACTAGAAACATCTGTGCTGGAGAATCTAGAATAACAAGCCAAGAGGGACTGAATTTCATGATGTGTATGTTATCTAGCTATATGACTTTGGGCAAGTCATTTCACTGCCCTCAGTGAACTCATTTCCAAGATCAAAGGCTTGGACTAGATAAACTCTAAATTCCCTTCCCAGGGAATTCCCTTCCAGCTATGATTCTATCATCCACCACACCCAAGTGCATCTCTTCATAGAATCATGGCATCTCATGGTTGGAAAGGCCCTGAAGAGGTCATCTAATCCTCCACCCCCACCACCACCCTTTACACCCCACACCCACACCCACACATTCAAATAATTCCTAGTTTTCTTTCAGAGCAGGCAGAGCCATTTGTTCTGTGAATAGAACTGTATTAAACAAGCCTTGGGGGCAAATTTCATTAAAGTTCTGTTATGACAGTTGAAAAAGAATGTTCTCTCTCTCTCCCCAAAGGCCAGGAGAAATAAGAAGAGATGGTAAGACATTTCAATTAGTTGAGAAGACAGAAAGGAGCAAGGAAGACAAGAGGAAACAAGAGAGAAATTAAGTGTAAGAAGGAAAATACCAGGAGAAGAATCCAAAGGACCTTGCTTCAGATAAAACTAAAGTAGTAGAAAGAGTGGGGTTTTGGTTTTTGGTTTGTTTGACCTTTTTTTTTAACAAAGGTAATGAAAGCTTACAATACAAAAGAAACATTACAATATTCTGCACCCTGGAAATATGAGCATTTCTAAGGCAAGAAGAAAGAGGTAAAGGACTGGAAAAAAAAGGAAACGGTAAAATGTCTAAAGTCTACCTAATATTGGTTTTTTTAAAAGATTAAATTGAGTAGCTAACAGGAACATTCTGGAAAGTTTTAATGTTCCTTCCATGCTCCCATAGCTTCATATTACTTCAATATAGTGTTCTTGGCTTGCCAGTTTTCATTTTCATAAATGGGGTTTGAGGAGAAATATATGTGTACACGGAGGATGGTTATTTTTAAAAGACTCCAATCTACAGGTAACCCTGGGCTTGCTTCCCTGGCATTTCGGGAACTCTTTGCTCTCACTTCACACAAGGGCACTGTGTTATGGGAACTTTGAGCAATTCATTATTTATTAATGGGATAAAAGTAGGTTTCTCCCCCAAGTCCCTGATTTGGGAAGGTGCATTAACTCTCTGAATGAATGGCTATCTCAAGCAACAATTAGGTATCCAAAGAGCAAGAAAATCTGAAGTGATGTGCTTGTGACAAACATACTGTATGAACCTAGGGTCTTGGGAGTCAGAAGATATGGGTTCCATGATCCCTACCTCTAAGACCTCAGGTAAGTCATTTACCCTCTCTGCCACCCAGCAAATTGGGGAGACTAGACTAGATGACTCCTAAAGTCCCCTTCCATTCCTAGATGCATGATTCTATGGGTTGTTATTACCTAGGTTACCTTGCTCCTATATCCATTTAAAAAGTGAAGCATTGATGGGGAATCTCTGGGAAATCCAGTCCCAACTTGAGATGATGGGTTCAAGACCTAGAAAGAATTCCTTCTTCTGGAGGGGAAAAAAGTACCATCGACAGGGAATAACTTCAGAGTAAATAATTTTTTTAACAGAAAAAAAAAGAAGTCAAGGAGGAGGCACAGTAACTCCCTCTCGGCCCAAAGCTGACTCCCTGGGAGGGGCTCCCCTGAGCAGAACACTTCGAATGTGTTGACTTGTTTTTTTTAAGCTGCTAATGTAACTTGCAGTTACAGTGGTTTGTTTTTTTGTTGTAACATGGTCTCCATAGATGTGCATTGAAATGGAGCCCAGATGCACTGAAGCCAGTAACCATGCAATCGAGAGGTTGTGCAAGCCCTGCAGATTACAAGGATCCAAGGTATCCAGTGCCTGCCTTAAAGTCCCCTTCTCTTACCTCTGAAGCTCCGGCTGTCCAGCTCATGCCACAGAACCTTGCTGAGGGTTTTGGATCAAAGATTCTTAGGCAGGTGACAAGGTAAATGAGACAATGAAACCAGAGATTCACTTACATGAGTATGTGTTGGGGAGTGAACTATCTATAGGAAACTGGACCAGATAGACAAAATTATGAAGATGAAATTGCACACTTTAGGGCCTTTCGCTTCCCTTCCTGAGCTCTTTTCCCTCCCACAGCAGGAATCAACTATACTGATTGCTCCCCACCACCACCTTCTCAATCAGACAGGCTTCCACCAAAAGGATCTGGGAGAAATTCATTCACAGCAAGGGATAGTATGACTGATGAGTTTAGGTATTACCAATTCATCTTTACTGAAGGCAAAGCCACTTTTTTGGCATGAGCCAAAGGAATGAAACTAGCTATGGAACCAAATTATTCTGACTAACCTTAATTTGTCATTCTCAGTAGCAACATATGTTTTAGTTTCCAGATTTAAAAAAATGAGATCCAAAAATTTTAGATGAATTTTAACCTCCATTGTGAGACTCAGTGTCCAAAGCTGCAGATGCAACTATAAAAGGTATTTCAAACAACATCTCTTCAATGTAATGTATCCATTTGAAGCCAATTCTAGAAGTCAATCTGTAACATATATTAAGTGTCTACTATGTAACAGGCACAATGCTAAGTGTAAATACTAGAGAGATAAGACAGACACTGCCCCTGTTCTCAAGTAGCTCACGGTCTTCAGCACTGAATTAAGTTACCACAGGGGCAGTGGTGGAGGAAGGGGGGGGAGGAAACGCCCCCCCCAAAAAAAGTGAAAAGAAAGCGAATATGCAAGAGCTCTTAAAAGATCATGGCAGCCTAGAAGACTGTCCCAATTATAAGTTGCTTTAAAAAAAAGTCATAGTGTAAAGGATGAAAATAAAAATAATGTTTTGATCTTTATTCTTGAAGATGATTTTGACAGCAGGGAAGTGATGCCATGACAAGCACATGAATTAGATTTGAGCAAGGGTGGCTGTGCTAAGTCCCCAGCCTCACTTTCTTCTCCAGAGTCATTTGGATCTGGTGGCCAGATATGAATCAGGTCAACTAGAGATGGCCCTGGACTCAAGGCAATCAGGGTTAAGTGATTTGCCCAAGGTCACATACCTAATAAGGGTCAAGTGTCTGAGGTGGGATTCAAACTTAGGTCCTCCTGACTCCAGGGTCAGTGAGGAAGGTGAATAATCCACTCTATTCTGCCTGGTCCTCAGTATTGTGCTTGTTCCTGGGTGTCCGATATATTGTAAATGTCAAGATGGAAAGATGATTTAAAATAATGCAACTGAAGGCTCAGAGGAAGAAATTGAGGTAGTTTAACTTGGAAAAAACTTAGGGAGAATGCAAGATTTTTCTCCAGTTTTGTGAAGGCCTCTCATGTGGAAGAAGGAATAGACAATCTATTGTGTGTTAGAAAAGAGAAACATCGAGTTAAAATTGCATTGAAGAGAAGCAGATTTTAGTACAACATAAGGGAAACAATAGTCATTTAAAATTGTCCAAAAGTAGAATGGACAGCCACAGGAGGGTCCCCCACTCCTTATCTGGATTTTTCAATGGTTTTAAGATTGTTGATTAAAGAGACTTCCAAATTCATTTTGCAAATGAAACTGCTTCCTTCAATGTTACAAATGATCTCTTAATTGCCTAATCTAATGGTTTCTTCTTAGTTTTCATCCTTCTTGACCTCTCTGTAGCATTTGACATTGCTGACCACTTTTTTTCTGCTGGATATTCTCTTCTTTCTGGATTTTCATGACTGTTTTCTTTTGGTTCTCTTCATATCTGCCTGGCCAGGACACCTAGATGGAAAAAGCACTGACTATGGAGTTGAAATTCAGCCTCAGACACTTGAAGCTTATTAACTGTATTATCTTGGTCAAGTCACTTAACCATTGCTTTGCAAAAATTAAATAAAAAAGAATAAAGGACCAAACATCATCACCTGTCTGACCACTTTTTAGTTTCTTTTGTTGGTTTTTCATTCATGTGTCATACCTTCCCACTGTGGATGTTCCCCTAGACTTTGTTACAGTTCCTTTCACTTTTCACTTTATTCTATTTTTCTGCCTTTGCAGTTTGTTTTAATTCTTGTTCTGTGTTATCAAAAAAAGACTAACACTAACATCACTATGTTAGAGACAAGTTACAGTATATTCAATTGTGGTTGATCAGATCAATACAAGTTTGGAATGCTCTAACAGAGGTTGGGCACAAATAATCCATGTGAACACCTGAGATGAGTTTTCTAAACTTGTACATCTCATGTTTCCTTTGAACTACTTCCATTCTATTTTGCTCATAGTACCCTCTCTGATGAGGACAAGCCATGTTGGGCAGGCCTGTGCCAGTGTCTCCCTTTCTGCACAATCAATTCCAAAATTATTGACTTTGAGAGTTTCCTCATAACACTTTTTCTGAAAAACTACACCTACACACACACACACACACACACACTCTCTCTCTCTCTCTCTCTCTCTCTCTCTCTCTCCATGAATGCTTGCCTGGTGTGAGTTCTCCATAAAATAGTCTTTTTGGCAAGCAAATGTTTGGCATTTGGACAACATGCCCAGCCCATTAGAGTTGCACTCTTTGTAGCAATGTTTGAATACTTGGCAGTTTAACTCCAGAAAGGACCTCAGTGTCTGGTATTTCATACTGCCAGGTGATCTTCAGAATCTTCCTAAGACAATTTAAATGGAAGCCATTCAGTTTCCTGGCACAGTGCTCATAGCCTGTCCAGGTTTCACAGGCATACATTAATGAGGTCAGCACAACAGCTCTGTAGACCTTCAGTTTGATAGTCAAATACCTCTTCTTTCCCACACTTTCAGAGTTTCCCAAATACTGAGCTGGCTCTGGCAATGTGAGTGTCAACTCATTATCAATGTGTACCTTCCTGGAAAGTATACTGCCAAGGTAAGTGAACTTATTCACAGCATACAAAACTTCCCCATTTGCTGTAACCAATGGTTTCAAATTTGGATGGTATGATGGTGACTGATGGAGGAGCTATTTTCTTAGTGTAAAATTAGCACAAGCAGCAGAGAATTGATCCATACTTTGTTGCATCTCAGCTTCAGAGGCTGCCCTAAATGCACAATCATCTGCAAACAGAAGATCATGCACCAACCTCCCTCTTCTTTAGTCTTGGCTTGAGTCTTTTCAAGTTGAAGAATTTGCCATCAGTGCAATAGCTGAACTTGATGCTATGTTCATCCTTAGTGAAGGCATTGGATAATAAGACTGAAAACATGCTAAATAGCATGGGAGCAAGGACACAATCTTGTTTCACTCCATTGGTGCCTGGGAAATCATGAGAGCATTGTCTATGATCTAGAACCCCTTTGAGCATGCTGTTATGAAATTGTTGTACAAAACTATGAACTTCTCTGGGCAACCAAATTTGATATAACTTTCCATTAGCCCTCATGACTGACAGTATCAAAGGCCTACAAATGTTGTATACAAACCCTGTTCTGCTCATGGTGTTTTTCCTGGATTTGTCAAGCAGCAAACATAGCAACTGTTTCCTTGACCTTTTCTGAAGCCACTCTGGCTCTCAGGAAGGTGACCAGGTGAAGGATCAGTCTATTTTAGGAGGACTCTGGCAAGAATCTTGCCAACAATGACTAAGAGAGAAACATTCCTGTGGGTACACAGGCTATTCTAACTGCCATGACACAAATCATCTCCAAGTAAAACCACCACCTGGACAGTCTCAGGAGCTGGCATGCCACCCTGAGAGATAAGGTGTGCTGGAGTCCTTGGGAGCTGGACATTCTGCCCCACTGACCAAAGGCACTAGACACAGCTGTGCCTTATCACCTCCCCCCTAAAGCTGCACGTATACCCCGATTGTATCCCCCCCAATTACCTCATTATTCTTTGTTCTACCCCAGAAGACCTAACATTATATATGTAATAGCTAAGCAGTAATAAAATTGAGCTGGAGGCAAAAGGCAGTAGTGGCTCGACTCCTTATTTTCAGCTCCCCTTCGGGAGGGAGGTCACTGCTGTGGGCCCCAAGGAAGCAAGCCACAACACATGCCTGTGATTGTCACAGGACAATCTATTCCTTTTACTTGAATAGAAGTTGATAATGGATGTGTCCTTGGATTCCTGGATAACCTCCTCATGCCATAAAACCTGGAAAATGGACCCCCCCCTCTTGTAAATCTCACCTGGAATAGAATCAGCACCAGGTGCTTTGCCAAAGGAGAGAAGTCTAATGGCATTCAAAATCTCTTTTTCAGTTGGAACTTCAGTGAGGGATAGTCAATGACTTCAACTTGAAGTAAACAGTCAATGGTTTCCACACTGATTCATAATGATTTGTTGAGAATACTATGGAAGTGTTCAGCCCATCTCTCTAGGATCATGTTACTTTCACTAATCAATGTGACTCCATCAGTCCTAAATAGTTGAGAAGTAACATATGTCCCTGGCTCCTAAATAACCTAAAGGACATCCTAAAGTAACTTTGAATTGTTAATATCAGAGTAAAACTAAATTTCCTCTGCCAACAAGCTAAGCCAAGAATCCTGAATCTCTCTAAGTTTCCCCTTGTATTTTACTTTTGATGGAATTAAATGCTGCCTTCTCGAAAATGAAAACCATCCTGCTGGCTAATCCTGTGGAGTTCTTGTTTTTCATTTAGCAGCTTCTGTATCTCTCCATCTTCCTCATTTTCATCTTAATGTATGTAATCACTCTGTAGTCTAATTTTCTCTACAAACTCTATATTCTGCACATATTGACCAGTTTGCTGTTGCCTCATACAACACTCCATCTCCTGTCTATGAAGACATCTCCTGTCTATGTAGTGGATGCTCCCTATGTCTAGGATGTTCTCCCTCCAATATTCAGATTCTAAGCATTCTAACCTCCCTTCCTCCCAGAGGGCTTCAATCCCTTTTACTACTAGTACCCTCCTTTCTAAGACTACCTTCCATCTTCTCTGTATTTGTCTTATATTTTCTGTTTTCTACACAGCATCTTCCCTATTGGAACATAAGGTTCTTGGAGTAAAGCTAATTTTGTCTTTTTTCATATTCCCAATGCTTAGCAGAGTGTCTGGGATCTAATAAGTGCTTAATAAATACTAAAGAAACCAAAAAACTAATTCATTTAAAATAATTCAGAAGATAGTCTACCCAGGTATCTTTATCAGGTAAGAACAACATTATCATATCAATCAGTCAATCAAAGTAATTAAATTAAAGGATGCTCTGTTTTATCCTGTAGAACTCAAAATCTTACAGAAAATGAATGTTGAAAACTATCTTTACATGTAATTGAAAAAATACAAATGAAATTTTTAAAAATTTAAAATGAAAAAAGAAATAAAAAAGAAAATTGACCCATACTTGAGGGGAACATCTTTAGGAATCCACAAAGAGAATTTCCAAAACCTTTTAAGTCATCTCCCTGGGTGTGTCTGAGCACATACTACTTGCCTCCAGCAATGAGGAAGGGTCTAAATAAAGTGCCCCTAGCATTATCTGCTTCACTCAAGCCTGATCTGCTTACCAGGTCAGACAGGAATCCCACCCTGCATTCAAAGCATAAAAAGAACAAAAATTTTTGCAAAGATAATTCCAATACTTGGAAAGTGCAAATCCAATAAACCTGAGAGCAAACAACTCTCATTGCAAGAGAATTCAGCAGATACCACATCCAAATAGTAGCCCTTGGTGAAACAAGGCTGGAAAATGAAAATCAACTTACTGAAGTTGGAACTAAATACACAGTGTAACTGCTGTGATGGAGAGTACCAAGAAGCTGGCAAAGGTTTCACAATAAGATCTAATCTAGTCAGCAAACTTGTATGCCAGGGGTGGCTAGCACCACTGGCCCTGGAGTCAGGAGTACCTGAGTTTGAATGCAGCCTCAGACATTTAATAATTACCTAGCTGTGTGGCCTTGGGCAACCACTTAACTCCATTTACCTTGCAAAAAGCTAAAAAAATTAAAATTAAAATTAAAAAACTTGTATGAACAACTAGCTTATGGCAATGCAACTTCCACTTTCAGGAAAGTGCCACACCACCATCATTGGTACATATGCTCCCATCATTACCAACTCTGAGGGGGTCAAAGAAAAATTTTATCCAGAGACCCTCATTGACAATGTGCCAAAAGAGGACAAGTTTGTAATTCTGATTGATTTTTATGCTAGACACAGATTATCAGACTTTTATGCTAGGCACAGACTATCAGACATGAAAGGGAGTCTCTGGAGGATTGGAGTTTGAAGTAGCAAGGTAATAGTCTCTTACTACTGCAGACTTGTGTGGCTCATACTTCCCATCACCAACCCTATCTTCCACTTACTTAAACACAACAAATACTGTAGATGTACACTAACAGCAAGCACTAGCATTTAATAGACTATTATCATTGTAAAGAGAAGAGAAAGACAAGATGTAAGAATGATGAAGGTGAGAGCATGGAGAGCTGGACTGACCATAGACTTATCCTCTCTAAGATAACCATTCAATTTCAACAAAAATAGAGGCCCCAAGGCAAAATGACTATCAAAAGACTCAGCAGATTAAGGCCCTTCTCCATGTTTTGTTTTTTTTTTGCTAACCAACACACAGCAGTAGTGGTGCAGAAAGGAGAAAGTTTTCAGAAATTTGAGATAGCATTGAATTTGCTCATCTCCTTTAGAACAGTCGTAAACATAAGGATTGATTTGATGGTATTGATAAGGAAATTCAGAAGCTACAAAATGAAAAATGAAAACTTCACAGAGTTTACCAGTAGGACAACTTTTGATCTCCAAGAAGGCAGCATTTGCTCCATCAAAAGTAAATTGCAGGGGCACCTAGGTGGCACAGTGGATAGAGTACCAGCCCTGATTTCAAACCCAACCTCAGACACTTAATAATTACCTAGCTGTGTGGCTTTGGACAAGTCCCTTAACCTCATTGCCTAGCAAAAATTTTAAAAAAAAAGAGGAAATTGCAAGCAAAATTTAGAGAGATGCAGTAATCTTAGCTCAGTAAATTGAGATTCAATTTCATGCTGGCAGCAATAATACAAAGCACTTCTACAATATTCTGAAGACTATTTATGGGTCAAAGGTCTATGGTACGTCTTAACTTCTCAGTGCTTAATAAACTACATTAGTGATAAGGACATGATTCTAGGGAGATGTTCTCAGTGGACCAAGATCAATCAATGCTGAAGCCATTGACCATATGACTCAGGTTATAGTCAATCTTTCTTGTCAGACTTCCAACTGATGAAGTTTTGAATGCCATTAGACTCCTCTTCTATGATAAAATGATTGATACTGATTCTATTCCTGCTGAGATTTACAAGGAGGGAAGAAGGAGGGACAGGGGTCCTTTGCTCATACAAAAATTGACTGAAATTTTCTGGGTTATATGGCAAGAGGAGGTTATCACCCAAGAGTTCAATTGCCCATTTTCATCTCTATAAAGGTAAAGGAAATAGATCATCCTGTGACAAACATAGAAGTTCTCTCTCTCTTGTCTCTCTCTCTCTTAGTTACTACAGGCAAGATTCTTTCCAGAGTCCTCTTTAATAAACTGATCCTTAAAAATGATCATCTGTCTGACAACCAGTGTGATTTTTAGAAAGGGCAAAGGAATGATCAATATGATGTTTGCTGCCTGACAACTCCAGGAGAAAAGCCAGAATAGAACAGAGGTCTGTACACAATATTCATTCATCTGACCACAACCTTTAAATAGTCAAGTCATTGAGGGTTCTGGATAAAGAACATGCTCAAAAGAACCAAAACTAAGGAAGAACAACTAGGAATTTCCAGAGAGCTGAAATTCAGAGGTCAGTAACAGCAATCATACTTTTTCTACATCTAGGAACAACTGAGCTAAGCATCTAGCCAGCAAGAATAATTAATCAAAATAAAAAATTTCCAGATGGAATTTCTTTTCTTCTATTAAAGCCATATTCTAGGTGAGTTCCTCCTCCAAAACCCCCTCTACTCTGCTTACCCCCAACATTGGTCTACCCAGCATCAATTTTACAACATCCAAAAGAGTCTCTGAATCTCCTCTTCCCAGATCCCATGGTGTTCAGGCATTCTCACACTCAAATGCATTGCCCAAGATGCCAAAATTGGTAGTTAAGATCCTGTGGGACTAGAGCACAAAACCATCTGAACTATCTCCTTTATCCATAAACAGGAAGAACCTACAATCTAGGACTTCTGTTACAGAAAATTTCAATGACAGTTAATCCTCCTGAATCTAGGAAATTATAACAGTTCCCTATTGGTCCCATGACAAAAACAAAAAGTTTAGTTTGTTAAAAACCAAATCCAGCTATTTTATTATCTATGACTATAATAAGTAAAACCGTAACTAGGACTTGGCAATTGATATTTTGTCCCATGGTGGGGGAATTGCCCAAGGATACCTGAAATGCCTTCCCCTTCTTGACTTCTCTGGCTTCCTTCAAGGCTCAGCTAAAGCCATACATTATACAAAAAAAATTTTTCCAGTCCTTAATCTTAATGCCTTGCCTCTAAGATTATCTCCAGTTTACTCTGTATATGCTCCTTCTGTATGTACCTGTTTGAAAATTGACACTTCTTTTGCCTTTCTTTGTATTCCCAAGGCCTGACACCATAATAGCTACATAATAAATACTAGTTGACTGACCACTTGACAGTTGAATAAGCCTTCTTTTGTGACCTTAGCTAAGTAATTTCTGAGATCTCACCTTCCCCTTCTCCATAAAAGCAAGGAATTAGAAAGGGTTCTTAAACTGTTGGGGGCCACCAATTCCTTTGATAATCTGGTGAAATCTACAGAAACCTCAGAATGTTTTTAAATGCATAAAATAAAATGAATAGAATTTAAAAGGAAACAAATTATACAGTCACCAATTTATTTTTTTAGTAAGGTCCCACAGTTCAGAATAAGAACACTTGGACTAAGATTTCAGTCAATGTGGCATCTTGAGGATGCTGAGATTTTTGCTAGTCCCCTTTTTAGATCCCTCTCCAAAAACATTGATGTGTTCATTCTACCCCATCCCCACATCCAATAATCAGGTTTTTTCCAATGCCAAGTGAGAAGAAATAACAAATTATATCTGATCTTAGTTAGCAGTAGAACTGAGAATGTGGATGGGCAGCTCCTCTAGTAATGATCTTCTGATATCCTAAAGTCCTTGTCTCTATTCCCATGGAGTGATGTTCATCCTCCCCTCAAATTAGGGAGCTTTTTGCACTACATGCTTCAGTTTGTGGTGCTTTTCCCCAGAGCAAAAAAAAAAAACCCTAATTTTGGCTAGGGGATAAATATCTCTAACCCCTAAAGAGCCTCTTACTCCTTTATTCCAAAAAAAAGTTTGGTGCACAAAATCTTCACATATGGAATAAGCAGTAAATAATTCAGAAGATTTCCAAGCAGTCAAGAGAATGTGAGCTTTTACTCTGTCTTCAAAAAACAATCATCCCCCTAATTTTATTAGGGTCAGTTTTGCTTATTTTACATTAACTTATTCAAGGATTTCTAAATCTATGCTGATCATTAAGGCAGCTTCCCAAACTAAGGTACAATAAAAACATATGCAATTAGAAACATCCAAGAGAAAATCTAAAATAACATAAAATGTTCTTTGTCAGTAATAATCACATAAGATAAAGGTACCTAATTAGAAATTGTAATATACCCATCTGAATTCTTAACAGTTTCTTAAACTTTCCATTACTGAGCAAAATTTATTACTGAATTGGCTATCCTATGGTTATTGTAACTATCAACCCCCTTCTCTTCATTTTCTTGAATTGTCACAGTCCTTCACTGCCTTCTGTTTCCTTTGCAAAGAAAAATCCATAGTAATTTCATTTTTTTTCATTTTGCATTGAGAAATTCAAAGCATCCTCGTTTGGCATAAGATATCGATATATGAAACTCATATAACCACTGGCCCCTCAACTGAAATGTTCCCCTGCATTAATAAATGTCCTAACTCTGTCTGAGGAGGTTCCCTTATTTTTAGGCTCTTAACATCCTACTGAAAGATATCCTAGATAATACTGAATGAATCATGTTAAGTATAAGGAGGAGATAGAAGCTGGAGGGAAAAAAGTTACATGGATTACAGACATTTAGTCACCTCTAATCTGAGGAAAAATGTATTTGTTAAATAGTCATATTAGATTGTGACTGATCCCCTCCTCCTCTACTTCTAAAAATTTTCTAAATTCTTTATTTGTTTACATAGCTAATTATGCTTGAAAAATCCAATCTAGCATGGGCCTGTTCAAGAGGTAAGATCTTGTTATTTGCAGGCATGTTGTGTCAAAGACTGGTATCCAGTGAAGGTTGTCTACGATGAAAAAATGAATTCATTATAAAGTCCTTTCTTTTTTTTTTAAGGGCTCTCAGGTAAGACTAAAGTTGAGCATGATTTCCTCCCCCCCCCCACTAATATTCATCAAAAATAATGCCAAAACGCATTAAAACAAACAGGGACTTAAGGACTAGAAGCTATGTCTCTAAATCTCCTAACAACCAAATAAACTAAGATTTAAAAGAAAAACATGATCACTTGGCATTGAAATAGTGATAGGAATTTTATTATTTACTATTTCATTGGATTTCAATTTATTCTTTTTTTTCTTAAGAATTAATAGTGCCAGGGCAGCTAAGTGGCGCATTGGATAGAGCACTGGCCATGGAGTCAGGAGTACCTGAGTTCAAAAATCCAACCTCAGACACTTAATAATTGCCTAGCTGTGTGGCCTTGGGCAAGCAACTTAACCCTATTGCTTTGCAAAAACCTAAAAAAAAAAAAAAAGAGTTTTTTAGTGCCAATATCTTAATACAAAGTAACTATTAACAAAGTTCATAATAACAATTTTTAATCATACATCTGGCCTATATTATGACTCTGGAAACTCATACCAATTAAATGCAGTGAGTTTTTAAAAGTACACAATTTTATAATTTTGTCAAGTTGGCTAGGTATCTTTTAATGCCTTGCTACTGTAGGAAAGTAGGAAAGTCAGAGAATGGAAGAATGGCAGACTGGTACCAAAGAGGAAGAATAACATTTTTCTTCACTCTCCACCTACATTCCAACTTTTCATCCTGAATTCAATCCCTACCTAATTAGTTCAAGAGCAAGCAACTCTAACCAAGATTAGGTATTGCTTTCCTGTTTCTGAGAGCTGAGTTTTCACCAAATGCACTCTCCTGTTACTCTTTGCATTTTAAATAAGTCGTTTTGGAGCATGGTACTTGTTTTTTCTTTAATATATGCATCCCTTGGGATTACATTGAGACTTTCAGTGGCTCTCTGCCTGCAGTCAGGGCAACAAAATGTCTACAAGATCCTGCTTTGTCCCACAGTTGGCTTTCATTGCAAAGTTCAACTTGTAAAAGAAAGTTACATGTTGGTTTCTCAGAAACACAGGGTCCCTAGTTCTCCAACAATGGATCCTGAATCAATTTCTGGTCCTCTAATTCATTTGGTTCAATATTTTTGTTTTAATATAATATCTAATAGAATTTGTTTTACCTGATGATATTGGGGAATGAAGTTACACCTAAGAGAATTCACTAGATAAGTTATACTTTATAAACCACCCAAATATTTAAACTTTTAATAATATTTTGATTTAAAGTGATAAATCATTCAAATTAAGTATTCAACCTGAAAATAAATTTATTATTAAAGCTTAAAACTGCACTAAAAGGTTTGGGCCCCTTGTATAAAAGGTCATACTTTTAAAAATTATCAGAAAATAAAATCAGGCACGTTTCACAGCTTTGGCTAAGTAGAGAAGGTGAAGGAATCATAAAAGAGATATCATAACTTTGTCATTTTAAAACTTTTGCATGAATAAAGTCAATAAAGAAAAAAGTAGAATAGAATAAATAGTTGCATTAAATATCATTGATAAAAATATGATATACATAGCATACAAGACAGCTAGGTGGCAAAAATCAAACCTCAGACACTTACTAGTTATGTGATGCTGGGCAAGTCACTTTTGCCTCTTTTTCCTTATCTATAAGATAAGCTGAAGAAGGAAATGGCAAACCACTCCAGTATCTTTGCCAGGAAAACCCCAAATGGAGTAATGAAGAATTGAATATGACTGAAACAACTCATCAACGACAAAATCAGATTGAGTCATTTTCCCTGAATAGCTATGTTTTAGCATATATAAACAAACAATTTTTATAAGAATTGCAAACTATCCATGATCAAATGAAGACATGTTTTAAATCACTTAAAATAAGAAAAAAAATCAAATTAAAAGAACTATGAGGTTTCACTTCATTCCAAATTAACTGACAAAGATGAAAGAAAATGAAATCAGTCAGTGTTGCAGGAGATAAAGACAGGTACACTAACAATCACTTATTTTTCCTGATCATAATGAAGTATTCATTCTAGAGGAGAGAAATAAGAAATAAATGTGATGTGAAGACAAAAGGTATCAATAAAGCTTATGTTTTTTAAAAAGTGCATGAATTCCAATTATTTGGGTTGTTTTTAATTTAGAATTTCATTCATCTTCTGTATCTCCTGAACTTATTTCTTATGTAGAGTTTTAGTCTATAGTACCTGATGTAAATAGTAAGGTCAAACTCAAATAGAAATGGGAGTCACTAATCTGTGCATAAGTATCCCTGTTACCTAATGACTTAGTTTTAAAATGTAGTGTTATCTGTATGTCTTTGTTAATTTTGTTAAATATTTTCCAATTATATTTTAATCTGGTTCAAGGGCACTCAAGTGCCCTTATGTATTTGGCCTGGATGCCTGTGTATTTGATATCTCTACTCTAAACCCTCTTTTAATCTCCCCAAAATCTAGGGTTCATGTCAACACGTCCAAAACAAAATTAACTATTTTTCCCCCAAATTCACCCCTTTCCTATTTCTATTGAAATCACTACAATCCTTCCAATCACCTAGATACATTATCTTGGTCTTATCCACAATTCCTCAATCATATTCAACCCTCATATCCAATCTCTAAATCTTTTCATTTCTACCATTGCAATACTTCTTGTATATATCCTTTTCTCTCCATTTCACATGAACCTATCGCCCAAGTTCAAACATTCGTCTGACTTCTCACCTTGACTACTAAAATAGTCTATTAATTGAAACTTTGTAACAATTCTCTCTTCATTATAATTCATCCTTCACACAATGGGCAAGTGATTTTCCAAAGGCAAAGGTCTAACCTTGCGACTCTCTTACTCCAAAACTTCTAGGGTCTCCCTGTTACATCTATAATCACATATAATATCTTTTGTTTGGTGATTTAAGCCCTTAGCACCCTGGCTTCACTCTAGCTTTCCAGTCTTAGTACACATTACTTGCGTTCGTGCTCACTGCAATCCAGTCAAAATGACTAAATTGCTATTTCTCACAAATGGTACTCCATTTCATGTCTCCATGATTTAGCAATGCATCTTCCCCATGCCTGAAAAGTACTCTCTCCTAATTTTGACCTCTTAGAATTCCTTTAAGGCTCAGCTCCAGAATTAACTTCCATATGAACCTTTCATGGATCCCAGATGTTAATGCTTTGCCATTCAATCATCTTCTCTCTATTTTTCTATACCCTTCTACATTCATGTTGGATTATTCCACTTTTTTCTTATATTCTCAGCATATAATGTACTGCTTGATACAGAATAGATGTCTAAGAAAGGTTTTTTTGATTGATTGATATCAGACCATAATCAATTTTCTTTTGCTTCTATATTTCATAATTTCTAAGAGAGTCATGTCCCCAAAGTTTGTTTTTTTTTCAATTTACCAACCAGTTCTTCATTTTTTTAAGAAGTAGGTCAAGTACATTAATGTATTGTTGGTGGAGTTGTGAACTGATCGAGCCTTTCTAGAGAACAGTTTTGAATTATGCCCAAAGGGCAATAAAAATGTGGCATACCCTTTGATCTAGCAATACCATTAGTCTGTATCCTGAAGAAATCATAAAAAAAAAGGTAAAAATCCCACATGTACAAAAATATTCATAGCAGCTCTTTTAATAGTGGTAAAGAATTGGAAATTGAAGGGATGCCCTTCAGTTGGGAAATGGTTGAACAAATTGTGGTATATGTATGTGGTGGAGTACTATTTTTCTATAAGAAATCATAGAGGAGGGGAACAGCTAGATGGTGCAGTGGATAGAGAACCAGTCCTGGAGTCAGGAGGACCTGAGTTCAAATCCAGCCTCAGACACCTAATAATTATCTAGCTGTGTGACCTTGGGCAAGTCACTTAACTCCACTGCCTTGCAAAACAAAAACAAAAACAAAAAATAAATCATAGAGGGATGGAATTTCAGGAAAGTATGGAAAGATTTGCATGAATTGATGCTGAGTGAAATGAACAGAACCAGAAGAACATTATACACCTTAACAACATCATAGGGTGATCATCAACAATGATGAACTTGATCATTTCAGCAGTACAGTAATCAAAGATAATTTTCAAAGACTTATGATGAAAAATACCATCCATATCCAGAGAAGAAACTGTGGGGTTTAAATGAAGACCAAAGCTTGTTATCCTTAATTTTTAAAAGTTGTCATATATTATGTCAAAAAAAAAGCAGGTCAAGGAGTAGCATTTTATCATTATCTTCATTTTCTTTGAGTCTGTTGTTGTTCAGTTATTTCAGTCATATCCAACTCTTTGTAATACCATTTGGAGTTTTCTTGGCAAAGATATTTGAGTGGTTTGTATTTCCTTCTTCAGCTTATTTTACAGATGAGGAAACTAAAATAAACAGGTTTAAGTGACTTGCTCAGGGTCACACAGTTAATAAGTATCTAAGTCAAATTTGAACTCAGGGAGTCTTTCTGATTCCATGCCTAGCATTCTATCTCCTCTAGTTACTCTAGCCACCTAATTGCCCCAATATTGAATTTACAATGTATTAAATTTCCTAAATCTTTTTTTATATATGGCTATGGATACTTACCTAAAACCCACTGCCCCAAATTATATACTTGTGAAGTTGATTTGATGAACTCAGTCGAAGAGTGCTATATTTATCCTTGTTAAATTTCATCTTAATAGATTTGGCCCACTGTTCTAGACTGTGAAGGTGCCTTTGGATCCTGACTTTGTCATGCAGTGTTAGCTACCCCTCCCAGCTCCATGTCCTCTGCAAAGCTGAGAAGCATAGCGTGATGCTCTTCTACATTGTTCCTAAAAACAGCACAGGGTCAAGCACAAATACTAAGATTTTATTAGAAATCTGACACTGACCCATAAATTGCCAGTTTGAATCAACCTAAAGATACTATACCCCTTTTCTAAATTGTTATAGTTCTTTTCTATAATAGATAATTTAGCATTTGATTATATAATTTCATTTCTGTTAGGCAGCTAGGTGATGCGGTGAGAGTGCTAGATATGGAGTCAAGAAGACCTAAGTTTAAAATCTGGTCTTAAATAATTAATAGCTGTGTGATCCAGGCAAGTAATTCAAACTATTTGCCTCAGTTTCTTCAACTGTAAAATTGAAATAATTATAGCATCAACCTTCCTGTGTTGTTGTTGTGAGGATCTTACCATAACATCCTTCCTGGGGTATAATAGATGCTTGATTCCTTCCTTCCTTAGCCTTGTTTCCCCAACAATGTTACAATCATCTTCTGGGGTAGAAACTAAGCTTTTTATTCCATTTGTATCCTATATAACACCTAATGCTAAGCACAATAATAGGTGTTAAAAATACTTGATGATGTCAATGACTAGGGAATCAGCTGATTTTTAGGCTCAGTGACATCCTAGAGGATAGGAATAGGAAGATGGAATATGCCAGTTGTTTTCTAGGAACCAGGAAAAGGAAAACATTTTTCATTTACAGGAACATGTAAAAACTAAAGGAGACATAAAATAACAAAAAAGTTCCTATAGTTATTAATTACTTCTAAGTAATTTGGAAGAGCAAACCAGTAATTTTGAGAGAATGATGTGGTATATAATTCTACTTTTCCCTTTGTCCCTTTGAGCAATTAACAAAAATGAAAACTGACTTTCTGAACCATTGCATAGTCAAAGACCATGAGGAAGGAGGTTAAGAGGGGAAAAGACAGGACAAATAAATAGGCCTGGGTAAGTAATGGTGCATTTGGAAAACTATGAATCTGAGCAAATTTGGAGTTGAATGACTTGACTATTGAGGTAGCAGAGTTAACAAGGATGTTATGTGTAAATATTTTTTGTTTTCTTTTTTAACCTCAATTTCCCTACTCTTTTTGTTTTGTTTCTTGTAGCTGCAGTTGCCATGAGGACAGTAAAGTTGTGACCTGCTAGGCATACTAAATATTTATATTTGAAATGGAGGCTTCACTTAGATCATTCAGGTTTGTTGGCCACATGCTCTGGGAATGGGAAATCTACACTCATCACACATAGGCTCCCTAGTAAAAAACACTTACTTGGCTCTTGGTAGCCAAACCACAGAATGCATTGGCTCTGGGAATCAGAACTCTCCCCCCCCCCTTCTGCTCAGCCCCTTCCCAGAAACAAAGAATTTGGAGGATTCAATACAAGAGCATCTGATTACATTTGGAGCCAGAGGTTACAGATCAGTCAGGCAGCTGAGAGCATTATGGAGGTATTAGAATGGACAAGAGATTAAATGCATCTTACCTTAAAACTCTTCAAAGTCATTCCTTAAATTAACATTGGATTTAACCAGTTGTTGGAGGTCAGTATCCAGTATTAAAGAGACTTCAGAAGAATTAGATAGCCAGCACAGACTGAAAGTAATAAACCACTTTTATTTAACATGTCTTGAGAGAAGTCACCTGGCTTAACTGTATACACCCAAAGAAGCATGGAGAAAGAGATGGAGGCAACAAGGGAAGAGTTCTGTGCCATTCCTACAAAATTAACATAACCATGACATTTCCAAACTAGGTTTGTATAACAACCAAATTAAGTTCTCCAAAGACATCTGAGGAAGGGCAGAGGCAGATCCAATCAGGGAAGTCAATTGGATATTCTGAGTCTGGTAGAAAGAGAAGATCCAAGATCATCTTTTGAAAGTCTGAGTTAGGAGGAGGCTAGGTGGCACAGTGGATAGAGCACTGGCCTTGGAGTCAGGAGTACCTGAGTTCAAATCTGGCCTCAGACACTTAATAATTACCTAGCTGTGTGTCCTTGGGCAAGCCAGTTAACTCCATTGCCTTGAAAAAAAAAAAAAAGAAGAAAGTCTGAGTCACAATCTTTCCAGGACACCTGGCTCCATCTTGACTCCTTAGGCAGCTCAGGGATCAGTTGATGAGTTCTATAAAAAAGGTGAAGTCTTACTTGGGAAAAATCTAGGGATTTCTCACTTCTAAAGTCACAGGCAAGGAGACTTTAGCCATGGTAGTAGAAGTTTCAAGATTTCAAGTTGCAAGATTCCAGGCACAAAAAATTCCAGGGGGATAGAGATAGAAAGGAGGAGTTTCCAGTCAGGAGAAGAGAATGTGATTAGGGTTGCTATCCTTTGTCTCAAAGAGGTAACATCACTATGTTGGGTCAAGGTACAGATTGTCAAACTGTGGCTGATCCTACCAATACAGGCTGAGAAGGCTCTACCACAGTTTGGGCACAAATAATCCATATAAACATTTCCAGGTTGGGTGGCTCAGGATTTTTATGTTCAAATTTCTTTGGAACTATAGCAGAATTGTTATAGAATGGCTTATAGAATTCAGCACCCTCTTTGATGAGGGCACACTATGCTGGGGGTTCCAGAGTTCTTCAGAGAGGCCATGAGAATGTCTTTGTATCACATCTGACCTCCATGTGAGCATTTGCCATGTGTGAGTTCTCCATAAAAGTCTGTTAGGCAATATGTTCAGCCTATAGTGGTCTCTGCAAAAGAGTGTGAATGTTTGGTATTTCAGTTTGAGAAAGGACATCAGTGTCAAGAACCTTATCTTGCCAAATGAGCTTCAGAATCTTTCTAAGACAATTGACATGGAAGGGATTCAATTTCCTGGCTTGGCGCTGGCAGACTGTCCAGGTTTCGCAGGCATATAGCAATGAGGTCAGTACAATGGCTCTGTAGACCTTCAGTCTGTAGAGAGTCTGAGTTTATCTAACTTCACCTACTGCCACTTTAGTACAAATTGCCCATGTACTATCTGACTTGGGTCACCTTGCTACATCAGACCTGCCCAGGATCAGTAGTAATGGCAACATGGACCATCTCTCACTTCTGCCAACAGAATTTGCCCCAAGTGCAAGCTTCCCAGTTATTATTGTCTGTGTCAATGCCAGGAGCAGACAGGGGAGGCAGCCAGACTTGTTAGCTAAAGATTAACCTGTGAGTCAAGTTCAGGCAAAAGAAAAGGCATTATCAGACATAGCCTGGCATTTAAAGAAAACAAGAAGAATTTATTTTGCACTTATTTGGTACCTAAAACTTACCAAGTGCTGAGAATACAACTACAAGCAGAACAGTGCAAAAAAAAAAAAATCCCTGCCCACAAAGAGCATATATTCTAATTGGAAGTGACAACACAAAGAGAAATTGAACAGGATTTGCAGAGCAAGTCAAGTCAGGAAGTCACAAAGGAAGGCGCAGCCAGGTGGTGCAGTGGATAGAGCACCGACACTGGAGTTAAGAGGACCTGAGTTCAAATCCAACTTCAGACACTTAATACTTACTTAACTATGTGACTTTGGGCAAGTTACTTAACAACATTGCCTGGCATAAGCAAAAAAAAAAAAAGGTGTTTACAGAGTCTTAATGACAGCCCTAGATAATAAAATTAAGAACAAAAAGGAATTTTGGGAATACACATCTCTTCCCTCACTCATCCTTCCTCTCATCTCTTTTTTAGCTAAACTTAACTCCATTCTTTTTTTGCTGTGATTTAGAATTTTGATTTAACCCTCCTATTTTCTTAACCTTTGCTTCTTGGTGGATGTAGCATCTGTATCACCCCAGTACATGATCTCAGGGAGTCCAATCTCCTGGTACTCCTTTACTTGAGAACTTCATTTGGTTTCCCATAACCTGAATTGATTCCTGACTTCAATTAACCTCACTTCTATGCATCAGAATAAATAAATAAACAAAAAAAACAAATAAATGAATAAGTGAATAAACAAATAGATCAATAAATGAGTGAATAAATCAATAAGTAAACAAATAAATAAATAGTAAATGAATAAATAAATAAAAATAAATGTGCAAACCCTCTACTTTTTCTTCCAAGGCAAGTTAATTGCCCTAGATCATCCCAGTATTTATCACAATGGCACATGATAAATACTTAATAAATGTCTGCTGATTGATTGATCCATATGACAGTCTTATTTTTTTTGGCATGATTTTACCCAACCAGATCAGGGAACATTCAGCCTACAAAATAATTTGGTCTGTTATTACTGTGGCACCCACAAGCAGGACTCAAAATTCAATAAATCTAGGAGCTTTTTAGGAGTGAATTAATTAAATGTTTAATCACATATAACAAATGATTTTATAAATATCCAAATGGTCCTTGGCAGAAAAAAAAGTTTCCCTACCTCTGAGCTAGATGCTCTCTGAGTGATCTAGGTGAGTAATAGATTGTCTCAAATTTAACAGACAATTGTATCCATTGACATTCTTGTAGATCTATCCATAGACTTGACTCCTTCACATTCTACCTTAGCTGGCTACAAGAAAACAGTCACCCTGAGTTGAAAGATAGGATGATATCACAAGGTGTATATGGAAAACAATAATGACAACAACAAAAAATTACCAAAAGTTTATTGCAAATTTTTCTTGTTTCTATTATGGTTTTTAATAATAGGGACAGTTTTAAAGTAAAGTAGACAAACTCAAATCTGTCAGTGAACTACTTTCAAAACTATGGAGTGTGACTTTTTTTTCTGAGGGTTCAGTTCTTGGGAAGGTTGAAATTGCTTCTGGCATAATACTTTACTAGAATCAATTGTAGGGCAGCTAGGTGGAGCAGTGGATAGAGAACAGGCCCTGGAGTCAGGAGGACCTGAGTTCAAATTCGATCTCAGACATTTAATAATTACCTAGCTGTGTGGCCTTGGGCAAGCCACTTACCCCCATTGCCTTGCAAAAAAAAAAACCATTCTTAAACACATTGTAATTAATAACACTCTTCTATTACAACAAGAAGAGCCCTCGTCTCTGCTCACAACCTCAATATCAACCTGAGTCATCCCATTCATCATCATCATTTCAGCACATCCTGTTTCTATTCTATTGCTTATTTGTCACATTGCTATTCATTTATTTGATGTACTAATTCCCAAAGAAAGATCAAAACAATAAATGTCACTGTCCACTGATTCTGCTGGAAACATAGTCCTAGGAATAGCTGCTGATCTAAGAAATGGAAAGTCAAGATGTTGGAACTACTTGAGAAAGGGAGATCTTCATACAATATTCTCTTCAAATAAATCAATCCCACAAACAATACTCTCATCATCCCCAAAACATGTTATTCCAGTTATTTCTTCAATACTTTCTCTTAGAATGATCTGTCCTTGCCTTTCTGTTGATTCAAATTTTATCAATATTTCAAGGTATAAATTAAATTCTAATAATTCCATAATTCTTTTGACATATTACTCTAACTCATGGATCTCCATCTCCTTTAAATTGTTATAGGCACATATGGTCTATACCATCCAATTGTGTACTTAATTATGCAGTGATTAATTTTATTCCTAATTTTTATGCTGATTTCTTGTGTCTTACTCTCTTCTTTCCATTCAGAATATAAATTCCTTGGAGAAAAGAATTCTTTTCTATGCTTCCTGGACTTTTCCACTGTATCCAGCATGATTTAAGAATATTATTTGCTAACTGATTGACTAACAGATAAAATCCTGTCTTCCTTATGGAACCATCTGTAAATAATTTATGATATTAAGACCTTAAAATTTTTGAACCTTAATTATCAGTCAAAACATCCCTTCCTTCAAACAAAAAGAGAATCTTAAAGAAAGCATTAGTTATTCTAGGTTATTTTTTATTCATTTTTAATATTCATTCTAAGAGACTCAGGGAATAAGTTGATGGTTTCCTGTTGATTATTGTACTAATTTTGGGGAGGGAGGGGTTGCAAGGCAATGGAGTTAAGTGACTTGTCCAGGGTCACACAACTAAGCTAATTATTTAAGCGTCTGAGGCCCCATTTGAGCTCAGTTCCTCCTGACTCCAGGGCCTGTGTCCTATCCACTGTGCCACCCAACTGCCCCCTATTCTATTAATTTTTAACAACTAGGAAAAGACAAAATTATAAATAAAATTATGTGTCCATGACAATAGAGTATATAACATTTCAACACGTTTCCACAATGTATAAGTGTAATAAAAGTCCATAATTCAGCCAATCAACAGCTGCTAAATCTTCATGTTTTCAAAAGAAAGCCTTGAATTTAGAACAATGTTCCTAAAGAATCCCATGAATGTCCTTTTCCTCCATCTATTCTCCTTAGCATAATGTGATTCAATTAGGAATCCCAGGGACCCAAAAGTGATTGAAAAAAGGAAGTGGGGATAACTAAGAGTTAGCAAGAAACAAACCAGGGGCTGTAAGGTTAGTGAGAAAAAAGATCTTGAATAGGAGGAGCAAAAACAAAAACAAAAACAGGACTGATAGTTATTTGTGTAAAGGAAAAAAGAACTGTTCTGGAAGGGTGGTGAAGATAGGGAAACTAGACACAAAACAGGACATTTCCATCTAACAATCTAAATAAGCTTTTCAAAATTTAATCAGAAATAGTTCCATAGGGACAGCTAGGTGACTGAATGGATAGAGCACTGGCCCTGGAGTCAAGAGGACCTGAGTTCAAATCCAGCCTCAGACACTTGTTAAACTTAACTAGTTGTGTGACCTTGGGCAAGGCACTTAACCCCGTTGCCTTGCAAAAATCCAAAGAAACAAAAAACAAAATAAGAAAGAAAGAAGGGGAAAAAAGAAGTAATTCCATAATTAAGGAGGGCTCTTTTGTCTCATAAGCCAATGATTCACTAGATAAGACCCTTGACCCAAAGATTAAGATCCTAAAAATTCTTGCTTGATTTTTCAAGTAACCATATCAGCTTACAGCAATAATATTTAACAATTCTCAATCTTTGTTCTCCATCCAGGAAATGGGAAATGTACTTATTTTCTCTACTTTTCCACTCAAATAAGTATCTTAAGTGTCATAACCTGAAAGGATTTTCTTTGTTAGCACTATTCCATTCACTTTAGCAAACATTTACTAAACAACTACTATATGACAGACACAGTATTGGTACTGAGAATTTTGTTTGTCAGACCTGTAATTTCATTGTTATAATGATATCCCTAGAGTCATACAGTAACTATGTTTTGATGTGAACTTCCTCTACCCCCATTTTTTTTATCTCAACCCTTCTATCCCACCCCCACAAACACATAAAAATCTTTATTTCTTAGTTGAGTTCTCTTTCCTCTATTTCTGGCTTTCATTTTTCTCATCCTAACTAATATTAGATTTCTTCTTCACTACCAGTAAGACCTTCTCTTATTTGTCATTGCATCTTAATGATATTGTCTTAATGAAACTTCTCAGTCAGGTGACAACTTGCGTTTTTCTTCCTTCCAACACTCTCTTTAGAAGGGTTCTACATGTTGATAAAAGATCTGATCAATTTAATCAGTTTAGTCCTGATATTTTCCCCACATGTCACAATAGTTCCATAATAGAAGTGATTGGGTTGGTATGGTGCCAATAGAGTTGTAGAAGGGGGAGAGGAGGACTTAACTCCACTATGAATACAATTAATTAATTTAGGAGAAATTTAATAATTTAAAAGAAATTATTTCCTATTTATCTTGCATATAACTTGTTTTTATATATTTGTTTGCATATTGTCTCCCCTTTTAGATTGTAAGCTCCTTGAGAGCAAGAAATATTTGCCTCTTTTTGTATCTCTAGGATTTAGCAAAGTGCCTAACACGTAGTAGTCATTTAATAAATGTTTGGTGACTGATTGGTTAAAAGGATAATTTTGTTTCAGGTCACACAATAAAATCAGTAGAATCTGATATTCGTCAGATTGACTTTTTCAAATTCTCCTTTTGTCAACAGATATTCTCTTACTACTTCCTATCTGCTAGGAGGATATTTTAAATTGGATCCTGAGTCAGATTACTACACTAAAATAGTAATCCCTATCCCTCAACTTTCTTTTCCCTAATCTCCTCAAGATGTAAAGGAATTCTCTGAGCATTGGTGAGGGATTCTTCTCTTTTCTTCCCCCCACACCTACCTCACTGGGTTTAGTCTGTGAGTTCATGGCCTCCTAGGCAAGCCTATGTCTTGGGGAAGAGAGGGTCCCCTGTCCTTGTCTTCTTTTCTTTCCTATAGACCTTGTGAGACCTTAAAAAAACTGATGACATCTTTCCCCTCCCTTCCCAAGTGTCTGAACAGCAGGGAAATGACTCTTGAAGAAGTTGTGGTAGCAACAGTTGCAGATCAGCTGAGATGACTACAGGAAAAAAACTTCTGCAAGAAAAAAAAAATAACATTGTTCTTTTTTAGTGTTCTCTGTAAAATAGTTAATGAACAGCCTTGTTGAAAAGGTCCCCAACAAGGCCTGCATCTTTGCCTGTCAATTAGTTGGGATTGCTTTTTGCTTAGCAGTTCCCTTATTTTATGAGAATAAAAGTTTGTATGATGGATATTTTTTTTCCTTCCCTATCTCCTGACTGAGGAGAGTCCCTTAAACTAGAGCTAACAGAATTTTTCTTCAAGAATGTGAGAATGATAAAATCAAAAAACTGGGAGCCCAGTTCCCCCATTAAGGAGGCAACAGCTTAACAAAGAACCTAGGGCAAACTGTAAGGGCAAGTAAAGGAAAGGGATTGGCAACCTTGACCCAGCAAAGCCTGATGAGTCTCAAGCTCAGAGAAAGTTTCTCACATGGCACCATAAGACAGTAAATAGGTGTCCAGTGAATACTACCTTACTTCTTCCATGCAATTCTCCTTTGGTAATAGTTGCAGCCTACTCATGCCCATCATGTACCATCCTTTGGATGATCCATAACCCTATTTCTTCAGATACTATCATTTCACAACTTAAATTCATACAGAATCACCAGAAGAATAGTTTTAAAAAAAGTTATACCTTTGTTTCAGGAAGATGTTTGAGATCATTAAAAGCATCAAGCAATCCATCCTACTCTTCACCTCCTATTTAACTCTGAGACAAATTCACTGACTATCCACAGTATCCATTATATACATTACATATATACTTAATGATCAAGAAGATCCATGTCCATACAATTGCATGCCAGAGTATAGACAATAGCCAAGTTTCATTCATTTGATTTTCTTGTATGGATAATTAGGCTGAATTCTAAAGAGATTCCTCAAGTGGGGAGAAATCAAGACCATGATATAGGAGATTGATGTATGGAAACCTGTTGACTTTTTGGTTAAGGTTTTATATTTATATAAGGTTTTTCCATTAAGGTTTTATATTTGGAAAGCACTTTCCTAAAGTGGAGGATATATATATTGTTCTTCAAATTTTAGCACATTCGTGTTATTCTGGTAATTTAGGTAATTAGCAAGGATAACAACTTATAGTTGAGCCTTATGGCAAGTTAGATCTCTAAGTTTTCAGATTTCTCTATCCACTACAGAAAATCCATTCCAATTTTTCTCCTTATCCAATTTACCTCTCCATTTCAATATTCTCCTTTCCCTTAATGGGAGCAGAATTACAGGACTCTTGTAACATATTTTTTTTAAAAAATAAATCTTTTACATGAAGTCAACGTTTTCAGAGAATTGTGTCTTTCTGCAGCAGGTCACTCTCCTGGTTCTTTGTTGATAAGATGTTCATTATTTACAGCTCACATTTTACATACATTTTTCCTCATCTTATCAGAAGTATAGTAAATGATGCATGAAAGTCTTGAGTTAGCTAACTTATGCCATCTATAGGCTGCAGAGAGAACCACTTTGGAAAAAAAGGAAGGAAGGAAGGAAGGAAGGAAGGAAGGAAGGAAGGAAGGAAGGAAGGAAGGAAGGAAGGAAGGAAGGAAGGAAGGAAGGAAGGAAGGAAGGAAGGAAGGAAGGAAGGAAGGGAGGGAGGAAGGGAGGAAGGAAGGGAGGGAGGAAGGGAGGAAGGGAGGAAGGGAGGAAGGGAGGAAGGGAGGAAGGGAGGAAGGAAGGGAGGAAGGGAGGAAGGGAGGAAGGGAGGGAGGGAGGGAGGGAGGGAGGGAGGAAGGGTATTGTTTCAGTCATTAAAGGAATTTATTAAGCAACTTGTTAAGTGGACTACTAGAATCTGTGGAGTTTAAACAAAAATAAAAGCATAGTTCATGTCCTCTTAAGGACTTATAATCTAAGGCATATGACAAAAATAAAACATAGATAAAGCATTTTAATAGCAAAAATCAAACTAATTGTACAATAGTTTTAAAAAGAAAAAGGATTATGTTACTAGTCAGGAAACCCTAGTTCTAATTCCAGCTCCGTCACTGAATTATTGTGTAATATTGACCAAGACCCAACAGATATATAGGTAGTAGTTAGAGTGCTAACCTTGGAATTAGGAAGACTTGGATTCAAATCCTGTTTCTGATACGTTGGCTAAGTGACCCATGACAACTCACTTGACTTCTATAAGCCTCAATTTCTTCTTCTATAAAAGGAGCACCTCACAGGATGGTTGTGAAGAATAAATAAGAAAGCATATAAAGCACTTTACAAACCATAATATACTATATAAATACCACCTAACTATTAATTTCACTTCTGTGTCTCCCTTCTCCATTACTTAGTTCCTGCATTTTAACCAAGATTATCTATCCTTCATTGTACAGATTGACTTCCCTACTGTGTCAAAGTTATGGTCTCCCTCGATTCCTACAAGCCTTCATCCCAGAATCACGTTGCAGGTACCTGCACCAACACCCACTTCCCCAACTTTTCAACTTTTTTTTTTTTGATATATTGTCGTCCCCTATTAGGTAAGCTTCTCCAGAGTTTAACACAGTGCCCGGCCTATATGATAAATGCTTAATGATTTTTTTTTCTTATTTGACTTGATTCTGAACTTCAGATTTTTCAGCTACAAAGTGATGAGATTGTATTAAAGAATCTCAAAGATTACACTTATTCATCATTCACTCTTGCTTTTATGAGAAATCTACCTTGATGAAAACTGAAGCAGGAGTAAGTTAAATCCAAGTGTCACCACAGAAGAATTCATATACTAGAGAGAAAAAGTAATCACAAGAAATGGGGATAAATCATTTATGATGAGGGCAAAATTGAGGGTGAGCATCTCCCCAAAGTATAACTGGGTCAAAGAAGGGGTCATCTACTGAACATTTCTAAAACAGAAGAATCCAGGTGAAGTCAGAATAAGGAGGAATCTCTTGTCCATTCTTGCAAGACTTAAGATTTCAACATGTAAATTCTGACTCATTGGGAGGTATGGGTAGAGGATGTCATGATCATGAAATGTCACAATCATATTAAGAACATCTCATATAGATGAACCAAATAACTGGCCAAAAGACAGAAATAGGGTGTTATAGAAATAGCAAACCTATGTCCCTTTTTTCTGATTCAAGACTCAAATCTAATGGAATAAAATTTCCCAACAGAATTAAAATTGGTTTAAAAAATGTAATATTGGATTAAAAACATGTTAAACATGATTGTACATATATAACCTATATCAGATTACTCTGGGAGAGTTGGGAGGGAAGAAAAAGAGGGATAGAAAAATGTGAAACTCAAAAATCTTACAAAAAGATGACTGCTAAAAACTATCTTTGTATGTAATTGTAAAAAATAAAATAACATTTAAAAAATATTACACAAATATTTAAATGCATCTATCAGGTCAGTTATAGCAGCATCTTTGGCTTCCTCTTGGATTCTCAGTGATTGCCTATCCTGTCCCTCTGATTTCCATAAAAACATCTAATCATGAAGCTTGAAAAACTTAAATATGACTAGAGCAGGTTCTTCATTTAACTTGAATTGCTTTAAATCATATTTTAACTCTCACCTGCGTGTGAAAGTTCACATTTATGTGTCCAACTAATGATCCCATGAAAAGGCATATATTCCAAGGTCAAAGATCAAAAAAATGAAAGAGATATCATTTATATCTATAGATATATAATATAGACTCAAATATGCACAGCATTATTCTTTGGGGGAATAAAAAGATGCCTATGTAATAAGGAGTGGCTGGAGATACTAATACTGGAATGTAATGGAATATCATTGTGCAATAAGAAAAAAACAAAGATGACAAATTCAGAGGAACAAGGAAAGATTTGTATAAAATGATTCTGAGTTCAATAAGCAGAACCCACTAGAGGAAGAGAAGGAAGAGTTAGTATTTCTGTAGTGCTTACAACTTGGAGCCTACTTTACAAATATAATCTCACTGAAGAGGTTGGTGCTATTATGATCCTCATTTTAAAGATGAGGAACCTGAGACAGACAGAGGTCAAGTGACGTATATAGAATCTGAAGCTAGATTTAAACTCAACTCTTCCTGACTCCATATCCGTCACTGTCTGCTGCATCACCTAACTTCTTCAGATTAACAATTACTGCATTCATGTAATGAAAAGGAATACTAAAAACAAATCGAACTCTGAATAATTAGAATAACCAACCCTGGCCCTAAAGAACAGATCATTATCTGTTTAATTATTATCTGTATCATCATATCTCTTTCTTTCAGCAAAGAAGCAGGGGACTCCATATACAGGATATAGTATCCAGGCTGTTCCACTTAGCTTTCAATTGAGGTCCACAGTGACAAATGTTAACATGTAGAATAGATAAATGTTTTGTGAATATTGTTAACACATTCATTTTTAATATAGTTTTTTTGGATTTTTTTTTTAAAGGGACCCACCAAGTATCATTCTGACTTATTTATTTCCAAGCCCAAGCATCTAGGTTGCTGACATCCTCGGATTCAGTCAGTATTTATTGCTCTACCTAAAACTATTGTTTCAGGACTAGAAGACCCAGAATCAGAATAATCACACATGAGGTGGGTAGCTCAACAAAGTTAAGATTATGTCAGAATTTGGATAAAGGGAAGGAGAGAAAGGCAGTAAAGTCTTAAATAAATTTTTTTATAGACTGGATTTATACAACATGCAAGTTGTCAGGAAATTCAACACAGGGCTGGATTTCTCAGTTAATGAACATACTCCATGGTACAAACACAGCCGGAAATATTTTCCTAAATTGTGACTATAAAATAAACTTTACATTAAAAGCATATGGGGAAAATCCATCAATTCTCCTAGGCAAGCTGCTTGCCAGGTGGTCAGTCCAACTCAACAAACTTTCAAAACCTACTATGTGCAAGCACTTCTGCTAGGTCCATGGTAATACAAGAGACAAAAATATCCTTGCTCTCCAGGAGCTAACAGTTTGCTGAAAGAAATTTATACACAGATAAGAATATACAAAATAATTTGAGAAACAGACAGACCAACAAAAAGAAAACCTAGCTCCTGGGACCAAGCTTTGCACTGAAGGAAGTTAAGAATTCTCTGAAGCAAAGCTGAGGCAACCATGTCACTTGAGGTAATACATCTGCATGGTTTGTAAGTTGTACAATGTCTGACCATCACCTAAGGTTGCCAAACCTAAAGCAGACTCCTAAAGCTTCAGAAGCAACTAGCAAATTACTTTCCTCATCTTCCAGGCAGAATTTTAGTCACCCACAGAAAGACCAGAATCTCAAAAATTCCATATTTTGAAATATTCCACATGGTATCTATAATGTAAAATAAAAAAGGGTATCATCACAAACAATACAGACCATGTACTACTTATCTGGGCAAGCTGGAAAGATCTTTTCTACTCTTTAGATTTAAAACTAGAGAAATTAGATTGAAAAATGCAACCATTTATTGGAGGTAGAATGTTCTTTTAAGACCAAGACATTTACAATATTTTGATTTAGGAAATGGGTTGTAAGCCTAGTAGTTGTAAATGTAACTTTGGACAACTGCCCCTTTTTGGATCCAATTTCTTCATGTGAAAATAAGGGGGGAACTGGACTATATGATCTCAATGGTCACTTCCAGTTTTACAAACTATAAAGAACCAAATCCTAAAGAGATACCAGAAAAATTACATGTGACAATAAGCAACATGTATTTAAAATGCAAGGAAAATTCAAAGGCAAGATGAAGCAGTTCTTGCCCTCAGGAAACATTCTGGAAGAGGTATGATCAAATATATATATTACAAAAATGTGTGAATATACTAACAATACAAATTTCAAGAAATTTCAAGAGAGGGAGTATACCAGCAACCAGGACTACTAGAGAAGGCCTTATGTTAGCTATAGTACCTGGAATGTGCTTTGAAAGAAACTAAAGATGCTATGGAATAAAGGGAATGTATTCCAGACATGGTGGGGCACCCATGCAAAGACAGACATAGAATATGAGAAATTATGTATAAGGAAAGGTAGGAGGTAAATTTGCCTACCTTCAGAAGCTACCAGTGAATTACTTTTCTTACTTTCCAAGTAGAATTTTACATCATCAGAAGAGACAGGTTTCTTAACCCCACATTTTAAAGCATTTCACATGTTTACATAATACAGATATATTTTGTAAAGTATATATTATGCAAAAAATATTCAGTATAGCATCACTAATGTTACAGGTCATGTATGGTGTACGTATGAAGAGCTTAAGATGAAGAAAAATGGTAAAAATGTTAATGGCAAAATTGTTGAAGGTTTTACATAGTAGACATGATAAGAGCACCATTTGTTTTATGTAGATTGAGTTGGTTTCTCTTTAAAGGGGCAAGGAAACTTATTTGAATTTAATTGTTTCTAGAGATTAGGGGTTGAATGCTGACCTGACTTCCAAGTTTCCTGAGTTATAAAAATTCTAGCCTGTGAGTAACTGAGTCTTAGAATTTCACCTGTCAAGTCAAAATATCCATCTGATTAAACATTTTTTGTATTGAATAAGAAGAGGGTAGACGTAAAAGAGTTCATCTGAATTGGCAATTACATCTTTTGGCATTTTTTTATTATTATATAAATCTTTAATTGAATTTTATATGGTTCTTGATTATTTAATTGCCTTCCAATTCTACACCTCAATCATTGGAGTAGCCAGAGCTAGACTTGGCTCAAATCAGCAGCAGACCAAGGATAGAAGTTATCTACTAGGGTTGGGGAAGAAAAGTAAAGGATTAGAGAATTTAGAGCTATAAAAATCTGACTTTGGAAAGGGGCTAATTCTTGAACTGTGTATTTGGTGGGGAGTAAGTGTATTGGGAAACAATAGGGAGGTTCCTTGGGCTTTATTTAAACAGTCAAATTGAAGCATTAAAATAGGAAATTATCCAAGTTGCTAGTCAAAACTCTTGTTATTAAGTATAATAGAGGTGAATTATTTAGAATAATTCTCACCCTGTTTAAAGTTTTTATTGTCTACCCATACAGTCTACATCAATCCTCCAGAAATATAATATAGATCTATAAATTCTCTCCCTCTTGATATAATATCAGATCTTAAAGGCCAGAAAGAGTGACAGGAGAAAGTCTGGATAGTCATCAAATTTAGGCTAGCTCAGTGCTCACTCCTACCAATACCAAATAACTGTAAAAAAAACTGCCTCGTTCTGGGCTCACTGATTTCACTCACTAAAGCATACTCATTCAGACTAATTAATCTTGTGATGGAAATGATTGGAGAACTCTTACTTCCCCATATCAGTTTGCCTATATAGACTATAGGAATGAGCATGTTTAAGTGGTATGGATACACATGCTATAATCAGCCATTTTCTGAGTTGTATGTTTTTTGTTTTTTCACTTTTTATGCTATTAAAAAGTGACCAAGACAAACACCAGATAGAAACAACAGATATGCAGAAGTACACTTTGCTTGGAACATCCTCTTTTGTATTCCTCATTTCCTCTGAGTGGGGAAAAATGCAATGAATAATCTGGTTCTGAAATCAAAGAGAGGAGAAAAACATTTGTTCTAGATGTAGCAGTCAAAAACTGACAGATATATTTCAGACAGTTAAAAGACAATTGTCATTTTACATAATTATTACTTATGGACAAATGATAGCTAACTGAAGGACCAAGGGAATCAAGAAAAAAGGATGAGGGGCGGCTAGGTGATGCAATGGATAGAGCACAGGCCCTGGAGTCAGGAGTACCTGAGTTCAAATCTGACCTCAGACACTTAATAATTACCTAGCTTCGTGGCCTGGGGCAAGTCACTTAACCCCATTTGCCTTGCAAAAACCAAAGAGAGAGAGAGAGAGAGAGAGAGAGAGAGAGAGAGAGAGAAAAGGGTGGGGTTGAGTTTGGAAACTGCAAAGGTAACTATGTATATGGGTATTAAATTGGGCTTGTAAAAGAAGAAATGCTGCCAATTTAAGCTTCCTACTAGTAAATGTGACCAAATCACCCTTCAGGTATCTCAGTGTCTTCATCTAAAACATAAGATAAACCAGATCAAGGTCTGATCAGGACTTAAATAGCCTAAGGTCTACTCCCTTCTTCAAGCTAATGACCTTGAGTAAGTAACTTAACTGCTCTGGGCTTCAGTACAGATCTTACTGTATCAAAGATACAGTATCAAAGTGCAAAAGTCATTCACAGTCAACTCTTTCATTTACCTCTCCTTGTACAATTTAGTCTCAAATTATGCTTTATAATAATTGGTATCTGACAGATTGTCCAATTGCTCTGTTGGAATTGAATTGAAACCAATAATTCCCATGACACTATAATTACAGATGTAAATTCCATTGACTGCCCTGTCGTTTCTTCTGGTTTTGTAAAATGGGGGTCTGGCAAGTGTGCAGAACCCCCCATCAACTTACCTCAGAAGACACTAGGGAACTGTTCCTGAGAGAATCATGTTGATAGGAAAGGGAAGTGTCTTGGAGAAACTAGAGCATTCATAATCATTCCTTAACTTATTCTAATTGACCTTCCTTGTGGTTGGGATTTTTCCAAGACTGTCAGCTTCATTTGCATCTCTCCTTGTCCCTCTTGGACTCAATGTCCTTAGCTACATTCTGGTAATGTGATAGTGAAAAACTTACAATAAGAAGGGCTATTGGGGCCATATGACCCCTGGAAAGTGGAATCTTTTTGACTTTTTCATTCATTTTTTTCATTCTAGGTATGGACAATGGAGTTTCCAATTTTGGAAGTTGTACAGGCCAGAAGGGTAGAGCCAGTTGGGATCAAGCTAATAGCAGTTTGTTTTGTATTATTAACATTTTCTCCATCACTCTTTCAAGTTTAGACAATCAACAAAACAATAAATAAAGCTCTTATTTGCAGCATTTTGCTGATTTCTGAGATGTAATTTATCACAATGAAAATTTAACAATAGGCTCTCACACTGATAACCAAATATATTAAACACCTGCACTGTATACTTCAAATGAAATAACATATAGGAAAGTACTTGGAAAACTGAAAAGCAATATACAAATGTGACTTTTATCACAAACTAGGTAGACCTCAAATTCAGACTTTGATTAAAGTGATTTATGATTAAAGAGAAAGTGGCTAAGATCTTTAAACAGCTGCCATTTATTACTCTATCACTCTCCACTGCTACTTTCTATCCCTGACCAAAGAGGTTACCATCAAAATATGCTTATGTTTTTTTAATTAAAGATTTTATTTGAGTTTTACAATTTTTCCCCCAATCTTACTTCCCTCCCCCCCACCCCCATGGAAAGCAATCTGTCAGTCTTTGTTTCCATGTTGTACATTGATCCAATGTGATGAGAGAGAAATCATATCCTTAAGGAAGAAAAAGTATAAGAGATAACAAGATCAGACAATAAGATATCTGGGTTTTTTTTTCCTAAATTAAAGGGAATAGTCCTTGAACTTTGTTCAAACTCCACAGCTCTTTCTCAGGATACAGATGATATTCTCCATTGCAGAAAGCCCAGAATTGTCCCTGCTTGTTGCACTGATGGAACAAGCAAGTCCATCAAGGTTGATCATCACCCCTATGCTGCTGTTAGAGTGTACAGTATTTTTCTGGATCTGATCATCTCACTCAGCATCAGTTCATGCAACTCCCTCCAGGTTTCCCTGAATTCCAGTCCCTCCTGGTTTCTAATAGAACAATAGTATTCCATGACATACATGTTTGCTAAGCCAATTGAAGGACATTTATTTGATTTCCAATTCTTTGCCACCACAAACAGGGCTGCTATGAATATTTTTATATAAGTGATTTTTTTTACCCTTTTCCATCATCTCTTCAGGGTATAGACTCAGTAGTGATATTGCTGGATCAAAGGGTATGCTCATTTTTGTTGCCCTTTGGGTGGAGTTCCAAATTTCCCTCCAGAAAGGTTGGATGAGTTCACAGCTCCACCAACAGTATAATAGTGTCCCACACTTCCCACAACCCTTCCAATAGGCCAGTCTGAGAGGTGTGAGGTGGTACCTCTGAGAAGCTTTAAAAATATGCTTATGTTTATACTGTCTGTATATGTTTGCTGTGGCCCTGGCAGGTTACATTGCCTCTCAGAGTTTTAGGATATCCTGAAGTGTTTCTAGAATCTCTTCTTTCTGCCATTTTTGCCTCCTTCATAACTACATAAGGGACTATGATGTTAGAATCCAAGTGTGGCGACTCCATTATTCTTTTTTGTTTGGGGGTTTTTTAGGTTTTTTGTTTTTTTTTTTTGCAAAGCAAATGGGGTTAAGTGGCTTGCCCAAGGCCACACAGCTAGGTAATTATTAAGTGTCTGAGACCGGATTTGAACCCAGGTACTCCTGACTCCAGGGCCGGTGCTTTATCCACTACGCCACCTAGCCGCCCCTCCATTATTCTTGATGATGAAGTTTGTTATAAAAAAATCTTTGTAGATCTTTTACATCTTTCATCTATTATTTATCTTACCAGAACATAAATTACCTATAATACTCTCAAAATGATTTTACTTGAGTGGGTCTTAGAAGAAACTTTTTTAAACAAATTTTACCTTCCATTGTTCTCTTTTATGTTTGTAATTCCCCCACACACACACACACAATCCTTATCCACAAGATGCTACGAATGAGTTTATATTTTAAATTAGTTTGGGTTTGGCTATTATATCTCTTCACTTGTAAAATAAGCCAAATATTAACCAACCAAGGCAATTTAGGAGCTCTTTTTAGTTTCTTTACTATAGTGATTATATCAAATTAATTGCTGTTTGAAATTATTATAATTGATGTCATTGTCCTTTCTTCACATCCCATTTTTAAAATTAATAACTGATGTAGAAATAAAGCTATATTAATAATTGATGTTTAACTAGGTCTTGTAGTTCTTTTAATTGAATGCATATCTTTTTTCATTTTGTTCATATTTGTATTCTAACAATTCAGTGATCTGATTGTTCAAAAGGCAAATGACTCAGGAATGACTCCCATACCAGTGACAAGTCATTTTCTAGCTATAAAAATAAATACAATTTCATTTTTGTGATATTATTCATTCTTGCTACATTTAGTAACTTTTGATTCTTTTACTGAAGGGAGTATTAACATGAGGTTTCATGTCAACTACAAATCTTTGGCTTTTATCATATCTTACAACTGAATCACAATTTTCAACATACTTTTCACATCTCTACCTGTTTCCACCTTTCCACTAGAGGCACCATGTATCACAGTATATTGAGGTTTAATTTAGAGGTTCTTATCAAGTTAGAATTTCTCTACCTCTTCCTCTCCTACAGCTGATGTTGGCACAGAGGCAATTATTTCACTGTAATCTTTTTGCAAATACTTTTTATAATTGTTGCAAAATAAAATAACCAAATGTTCCATGAAAATATGTTTACCACTGATGTTTTATAATAATTATAGCTAGTATTGATATAGTATTTTAAAGGTTGCAAGGTGCTTTACAAATATCTAATTTTTAATCCTCACAACAACCCTAGGAAGTAGTTGCTACTATTACCTCCATTTTATAATGGAGTAAACAGACATAAAGAGGTTGAGTGAGGGGAGGCTAGGTGGCACAGTGGATAAAGCACCGGCCCTGGAGTCAGGAGTACCTGGGTTCAAATCTGGTCTCAGACACTTGATAATTACCTAGCTTTGTGGCCTTGGGCAAGCCACTTTACCCCATTTGCCTTGCAAAAAGCCTTAAAAAAAAAAAGAGGTTAAGTGACTTGTCCAGTCATGCAACTAGGAAGAGTCCAAAGTAACAATTTGAACTCAAATCTTCCTGACTCCAGGTCCAGCATGCTACTACCCCACCACCTAGCATGCATGATAAAGCCACCTCCTACAACTCCTTTATTTTCCTTTTCAAGGAAAATCTCCTTTTCAAGGAGAATATTGAGCCACTTTTCCATTTAGCAACAACTTCCTTATTTTTGGCTTTGTTTCTAGTGAGAATGTGAGACATGACTCAGTTTATCTTGGTAGCAGTTTCCCTCAGTGTTCATTGGACAAAGATCTCAGATATAAAGTTCTAACAGTTAAGTTGATGTTTATAAATGGTTTTAAAATAGTGTGATTCTTGGCACCTTCTCCTTCCTTTTCTATCACTCTGCCACAGATACTGCAGGGCACAGAACTGAGAGCTGTTTTTAAATTATTCTTGGCTTCAGAGGTTGCCATGGCTAAAAAATTCATCACCAAGTGGCCAGTCTTCTTGTGATAAGCTTCTCTGTATTCAACTAAGCTAGGTCCTTGGAAAGGAAACACTGTGTATTTTTATTAAAACTCCCGGAGTCAAAAAAGATATGTACTTTACCAGCCTTCTCACAATTAAAATAGTACCATACATTTGCAAACATGCAAAACTACTATGAAAGAGAGCTCATATTGGGCTAATATTGCTTATTCAGATTTAAAGTAGCTCAGGGTCAGATTTTGCCTCTGAGTAAATTTCATTAAGTAATGTACTAACATTTTCCCCAAAGGGGTGAATTCAGAGTTGTTGGCATCATGGATTATAGGGCAAAAGGAAATTTGTGCATTTCCTTATGATAGTATAATCAACATAAGGAATATTTTCCTTTTCCTTAAGAAATATTTGCTTAATTATTTGAGTCAAAATCCATGATTGGGGACAGCAAGGTAGCACAATAGATAGAGCACTGGCCTTGGAATAGGAAGGTCCCAGGCCTTGGGAGTTCGAGCCACTGACAGGGCCACTACAGACAATCCAGAGAAAGCTTCTAGCATTTCTTACTGGTTTTACTGAGTAATCCCTTGGAGTTTCAAATCCCAGTGAGCAAAGCCTTTAGGAATTTCCACACTGAAGTACTGCAAACCAGCCCCTCCCCCAATGCAAGACCCTAGGAAAAGGGCCCAAAATAAAGACCAGCACTGAATGTTACCTTGGAGAGAATACTAACTCAGAAAAGGTGGACAGAAGGGGTGGAGCTTCAGAGGAGAATATGAATTGATCTCCAATCCAGAAAGACTTCTTAGAAGAGATTAGAAAGGAGTTTAAAAATCAAATGACTCTTCATGATCCTGAAGACCATACTGTACATGGAATTTTTGAGGCAAGAATACTGGAATGGTTTGCCATTTCCTTTTCCAATGGATCAAGGCTGTTTAAGTATCCCCAAAAGAGAGGAGAGGTCCTCGCTAAACAGCCAAACCCACCCAAAATGGAGTTTTTTGCTAGACCTTACATAGCTTTGACTATCAGAAAGCAGGATCTGAAACATCACCTCCAATTAAAGAAGGGAATAGTGCCCCTCATCCATGGATGGGGGGGGGGGTCAGAATGAGGCTGGGAGAACCTACATCAGAATTCCAGTAAAAAGAGTTAGCTAACTAACCTTCAAAATAATGGAGATAGCTACAGAGGCTATCTTGAGAGGATTAAGGAGGCAAATCTATGTTTTGTTTATAATTAAGTTTTCTCTAAGCACTCTTTACAATTTGCTAAATTGAACAGAAGCTTTGGTACCTATGTGAAAGGTGATTTTCACCTATTAACTCTGCTCTTGAAGACCAGAAAAATAATTCAAATAAACACACACACACATAAAAAGAGTAAAATTCACTGTTGATAAGGCCAGTAACGACTGAGTTATTTGCCCAGGGCCAAATAGCTAATAAACTTCTGAACCCATATTTGAACTCAGGAAGACAAGTCTTCTTGATTTCAGTTCCAGCACTCTTACAACTGAACCATTTAGCTGCCTCCAATCACTGCTACAATGTTTTTCAAAAAGCTCATAAAATTTAAAGCAAGCTGCAGAATTATTGAATGGGTTGAAAACTCAGTTACTCTATCATTCCACTTCAGCCCCACAAAATTGTATAATAAATTCTATTTATAGAATAAATATTATTTTAAAATAATTTAAGGCAAGCCTAATCCTAAATAATTTGAAAATAACCTAAATTATCCCCCCCTCAACAAATAAAAAAAATAGTCCTAGACAGGTTGTTGTCCTTCATTCTCAAAGAGGATCATGACATAAGGAAGATGATGTCATGACTTACAAGTGAATTGGATTTATTTGAGGGAGGATTATGCAAAGTTGCCTACCTCATTTTCTCCTCCTGAGCCATCTAGGTCTAGTGGCAAGATGTAGAACAGGACAGTTGAAGATGTCTTGCAGAAGTAATGGGAGACCTTGGCCAAAATTAGCACCGTCAGCAAAGACTCAATTCTTACTTTGCTATATTTCAGCTTCAGAGGCTTTACTGAGTACATAATTATCTGTACAACACTCCTGCCACTTTAATCTTGGCTTGTAGCCTTTTCAAGTCAAATAATTTATCACCAGTAATAGCTGATCTTGATTCATGTTCAGCTTCATAGAAGGAGACTGACATATGGCTGAAAGTATCATGCTAAAAAAATAGGAGCCCCCATAGGTTTACTTCATGCCTTTGGTGATTAAGAAAACTCAAAAGGCAGAACCTGGACTAGCCTGCCATCATTAAACTGACATTCAATACTGAAGAATTTCTCCAGACATTTTCACATAATTTTCCAAAAGCTTTGACAACTGACAGAATCCAAAGCCTTGTTGAGATTGATTAATATTTTATACAGATATTTGTTCTGCTACCAGCATTTTTCCTGGAATTGTTAAGCAGTAAACACCATATTGATGATTCCTTAAGCCTTTTTTCAAACCACACTGGCAATCAGGGAGATGACTATCTTCCAGGTAAAGGATCAACCTATTAAGCAGAACTCTGGCAAGGATCTTTCCAGCAATGACAAAGAGAGATAACCCCCTGTATTTATCACAGGACAATCTATTTTCTTTATCTTTATAAAGGTGGACAACAGAAGCATCCTCGAACTCCTAGGGGATAACCCAGAAAATTTCAATCAGTTTTTGTATAAACAATGCCCCCCCTTATAAATTTCAATTGAAATAGAATCACCTAATGGCATTCAAAAACTCTTACTTATTGAAATTTAACTAGAGAGGGATTGACTTCAACCTGAGATCGATGATCAGTGACTTCAGCACTGATTGATGACCATCTATTGAGGACACTATGGAAGTGTTCAGCCCATCTCTCCAAGACCATGTCCCCATCATTAATCAATTGTGGTTCCATCAGCAATGAGTTGTTGAGATATTCCATAAGTTTTTGGCTCATAAATAGTCTTCAGGGCATAATAAAAGCACTTTGGATTGTTACTATCAGAGTAACCCTAAATTTCATCTGCCTTATTACTGAGTCAAGAAGCCTGCATCTAAATTTCGCTTGTAGTTTACTTTTGATAGTTGCTTCTTAGAGATAAACTATTCTGTTGGTAAACCCTGTGGAGTTCTCATTTTTCTTTTAGCAGTTTCTGACTTTCCCCATCATTTTTCATTAAACCCAGTGTCAATTTTTGTGAGAGCTCTGACCCAGAGTAGTAAATGTAGTTCTTTATACCAAATCTCTGAAAACTACCTACTCCTTTTCTGCTCCCTTGTTACCAATTATGTGTTGACTCAATTTTCGGTCCACATTAGCAAAACTCAGAGAATCATTCTATCTTGACATGAAGTCTTCTAGTAGTCATGTTACCTTAGGACCTTAAAGTGACCTAATAACTAAGTAGAAAGGATATTATTTTCTTTTTCTGTGTTTATGTTCTTTTTCTTGTTCAGTGATTTCAGATTCCAATTTACTGTTTGTTTTTAAGTTTATAGCATGTAACTGTTCACTTTATTACCATCTAATTCCTTTTCTTTTCCCTTAATCTTAACAATTCCATTCTGCAAAGCATTTGTGCCAGACTTATTGCATGGAGACACAAAGCCTGCAAGAATTTTCCTTCTTTTTACAATATGTGTACAAATAAATAAATATAAATCATAAGCAAATTATTTCAGGAGAAAGAGAAAAGCAGTAAAGAGTTTTAGAATGTATTTTGAAGAGTTATCAATGACCTATTTTTCCCCTGGGAATCTATAGTGGTGGGTAAATTAGTAACAAGAGGAAGAGTTGCTACCACTCCAACCTACAAGTTCTCAGAGGTATCCTTTGTTATTGTTCAGTAATTTTTGAGTCCAGTTCAACTTGTGACCCTTTTAGGGGGTTTTCTTGGCAAAAAAAAAACAAAAAGCAAAAAAACTGGAGTGGTTTGCCATCTTTCTCCAATTCACTTTACGAATGAGGAAGCAGAGGCAAACAAGGCTAAATGACTTGTTCAGTTGACACATGTCTGATGTCAGATTTAAACTTAGATGAGTTTTCCTGACTCCATGATGGGTACTCTTACCTACAGGATTACCTAACTGCCCAAGCTGCCCTTAATTCCAGTTCTAAACAACTTTTGATTCAGAAATAAATCATATTGTTTTTTTATAAGTAGGTAAAAAGAGTGAAGGAACTGGAGACATGAAAACCTAGGTCCTTCCTTGGATACTTAATGGTTGTGTGATCTTTAGCAAAGTACTTGATCTTTGTTTCAGTTTCCCTATCTGTAAAAGGACAACAATTACAACTACTTACCATGATTATTGTGAAGATCACAAAAAATATTATTCATAAGGCTTTTGGTAAACTTTAAAGTACTATAGAAATGCTAGTTATTATTACCATTTTTATTAGATGTGAAATCTTAGTAATTATCCTCATCTATAAAGTAGGGATAATATTTACATCTACCTCCCAGGGTTTTTGTGAGCATTAAATGAAATCATATTTGTAAAGTTTTGCAAGCCTAAAAGTATCATGCAAATGGTAGGTATTATATTTTAAATCATTTCTATATTTTAGTTATTAGTGCTTCTTCCCCAACCTCATTTTGTATATATTTTAAATTAATGTGTCCACATATATATTATGTTCCCCCAAGTAGAATATAAACTCTTTGAGGTCAAAGACAGTTTCATTGTTTCTTTTGGTAATTCCAGCATCTAGTAGGGTGCTTGATCTTCAACAAATACTTTTCAAAATCTTGTTAAATTGCACTCAATTGAAAAGCATCCCCCCCAAAAAGAAAAGAAAAGAACAAAGAAAAACACTTAGGAGACCTTTAGAGCCCAACTCTCTCATTTTACAGATAAGGAACCTGAGGCGTAGAGAAGTGAAGTGACTAGTACCAAGTTGTACAAGTAGCAAATAGTCTATCCTCAGACTCTAAATCCAGATTTTTTTCCATTATATCATTCTACTCTCAGAGATTTAGTAGAAAAAGTTAAACAAAGGCATACGATTTTTTAAAACTGTATTAAAAGCATTACAAAAAGTAATACTTCAAATACTTTTCTTATTTCTAAATCACATGAGTCCATTTAAACTGAAACAATACAGTACTAAAAATCTATTAAAGGGAATGTTATTTGCTCAAATTAATGACAGTGAGGAAGATTAACAGATCCCCTGTTGATATCAAGTCATTATAAAAAAATGGAAAGTAGTTAAAGATTTAGTTGGATCATAACCCTAAAAAGATAAAAATATACCTCATTAGCCTTCTATCTTACTTTAATCATGCCACAGGGTGATAAAGTCTGCTAGTATATGTAAAAACAGTCAAATGAAACTTACAGATTTTTTTCTTTAAAAGAAGTCATCAAAATTTCCTCTAATACTGTGGAAATGATTAAAGAAATGATATATTCCTGTTTTTAATTTTCTCTTATCTACAATACAGAATTCTATAGTACCTATCAAGGAAAAAATATAACAAGATAAGACTACTTTTCTTAACATTACCCATTTTGGGCTAGTGAGTGAATAGTTGTTGTCTTCTAGAAATCTGAATGCAGCTGTTTCAAATTATGCTTGTTTTGACATTAAAAATGAGTAAACAAACCAAAAATAGTTTAATATCTTGATTAGTGCAGTTCCTTGATGCAGAGGAAAAGTTTGTGGCTTTCAGGGCTTACATTAGGAGATGATGAAATCAGGATGTCAACATATAAATAAGAATAGTTCTCAAATACAATGTAAATTCATTATAAAATATTTAGATTTAGCTATAGTACATTCAAGTCATTGTCAGCAACATAATTTCCTATAATAGCATAGCCCATGAAGCTAGAATGATAACTGATAGACTAATAGTTGATAGACTAGATAGATGGTAGATGAAAGAGAGAGAGAGAGAGAGAGAGATGCAATGGAGATTTAAAGTAGGTATTTAAAAATTTCCCTGTGCAACCCAATAGAATAAGGAGTTACCTAGGCAACCTGATATTAGAGTGAAAATATCCTAATATCATTAACAAGGCCTTGGATGACAGTGCCTGACAGAGAATCACCGATGCCCATGGTGGTAGTTCAAAGGGCAGGTTGGTCCCATTGAATCTGTCAAAAAGTCAGCCAACTCTAGCAGTTTAGAGATGATTTCTATTTTTTCTTCTTCTCCCCATTGTTACAGAAGAAGCACATGGTAGCATGTGGCGAAGAAGTATCCAGTTTGGGAGTTTGATCAAGTCACTGAGAGATGCTGAGAGCTAGGACTGGAGCTACGATTCTGCTCAGGAAATGGGAGGCTCAAAGCTGAGCCATCTGTTTTTTAATTGTCCAGTGTAGATTCTGGTTCTTTATATCAGCTGAGCCTAAAGTTGGTTAGAGTTGATGGCAATCAAAGTCAAGCAAAGAGAAAGCATCTCAGAGCCTGGTCCAACAGGATTCATTGGGACAGTGACTGACAGAATCCATAAGACAAAAGTCAGTGGGATCATTGGAGGGAAGGAGGAAAAGGTACATTTATAATAGAGTCTACTATGATTCTGGCACTGTGCTAAGTATTTTTTTGCAGATATTATCTTAATTTAGCCTCACAATAATTATGAGTTAAGTGCCATTTTACAGTTGTAAAAACTGAGGCAAAAGAGATAAAATGAATTGCCCAGGGACATGCAGTATGTGACTGAGACTGGATTTGAACTCAGATCTTCCTGAGCACTCTATCCTTCTCTACCTACCTGTCTCATAAAGTGTGACAATGATGTTTTTGTATATGTATGGAAACAAGCATTTATTAAGTGTATAGTCTCACTTGGGAGTTTTATTTATTTATTTAAAGCAATGGGATTAAATGACTTGCCCAAGGTCACACAGCTAGGCCATTATTCTGAGGTCAGATTTTAACTCTGGTCCTCCTTACTCTAGGGTTGGTACTATATCCACTGAGCCACCTAGCTGCCCCCCAGGGAGTTTTTAAAATAACATATACAAACTAGGTGTATTGATAGAAATGACTATTAAATAATCACATATTAATGTTTGAGGGAAACACAGGATTTATCCCTTTCTGAAACCTAATTCTCTATCAGACCTAACCAGCAGTTGAAAAACTTTACTGATAATGGAATTGGATTAACTTTCTCCTCTATCTTGCTCAGACCCCAACCAGGTGGGGAAGCCCATTGTGTTCTAGTCTGATTTGAGTGGGGATAAATTTTTTGATTCAATTCCCTGGGCCAAAGGTGAATTTATAAATAAAAGACAAGATCAAAGTCATCAGTCCCTCATTAGAATAGGTCCATCTCTCATTAGACTAGATTAGATTAGGTTAGGTTAGGTTAGGTTAGATTAGATTTCTTTCTTAAGGATCTTAAACAAAAATCACTCTGGCTCTCACTGATGGGTCCCAACCTAGTTTCTCTTGGTCACTGTTTGGGCCCAGACTGGCTCAGAGTGAATGTAATTAATAACTATTTCTGTTTTGACCAGAAACCCTGAGGGTCTTCCCCTCTAAGATTGGGGATGATATTTGTCCCCCTTTCTTGAAGAACACACCAGGAAGATGATGACATGACATAAACATGAATTGAATTTGCTAAATCACTTTCTCTTCTGGAGCCATCTGGGTCCATTAGCCAGATCGGAATCAGGATGACTGGAGATGACCTTGAATGCTAGGCAATCAGGGTTAAGCATCTGAGAGTGTCTGAGACCTCATTTGTACTCAGATCCTCATGACTTCAGGGACAGTACTTCTACCCACTGCACCATCTAGCTTTGTGCACTCTTCCCTCACTTAAATCCTATGTGGCATATAGCTGGGGTAGTGACAGATTGCTAAACCGATAGTTATGAAGACATGAGTTCAAATTCGATATAATAAAGAGTCTGAGACATAATTTCTGGGAAATTAATCTTGTTATTAGTCAAGCTAGCCTATAATAAAAGGAGTCAGTGATACTCCAAAATGCCAAAGATCCCTCATGGAAACCACTCAATGTCCTTGGAATCATGGATATTCAGAAGCTGGCAATCAATAACAATTGGTTGGGGCAGCTAGGTGGCGCAATGGATAAAGCACCAGCCCTGGAGTCAGGAGTCCCCTGGGTTCAAATCCGGTCTCAGACACTTAATAATTACCTAGCTGTGTTGCCTTGGGCAAGCCACTTAACTCCATTTGCCTTGCAAAATAAATAAATAACAATTGGTAGAAATAAGATAACAGAAATAGCTATCTCTCAAATATTTTCCATTTTGCCTCAGTCCTTGCCTCATGTCCTTTCCAATCTCATTGTTTTCTGTCCTTTTTTGAGAACATGTCACATTTTAATTTGTTCTCTAATTATTTGGGTGTTTAACCTGTCACCTTACTAAATTTTATCAACATGCAATTTGAGAGTATGATCTTTGTTAATTAAAGCAAGTCACTTCCCCTTAATTCAGCCCCCCAACACTTTAAAAGAGATTACCATTTATCAGATTATATGAAGATTTAAAGAGCAAAACTCTGAAGGAATAGGTTAGGGGACAAGTAAATTTTGATAAAGAGATACAGACTATGAAGCACTGAGGAGAAATCTGGATGCCACACTACCACAGGGGTCCTGAATGGACAGAGGATAAAAATTTTTCCCCATTCCATATAATTTCACTTAGTTCTAGATATAATCTCAGGATTTACAGGGTGCTCCCAGATTTAGTTACCTAAACTATATCAGGGAGAGGCTATCTACCAATCAAAATTGCATAGAAGGAGATATTACAGTCTCATTTATTTGAAAAGTCAAACCATTTCATGAATTAACATTAGGATGAAGACTAATTGATTATAAAGATTCCCCTAAAAACTTTTTCCTGACTTCATAAGAATTAGAATTATTCTGTCTCTTTAAAAACTTTTTTAAAAAAAGTATTTTGCAAATAGCCCTATATACTTACTTGGGTGGGGGTGGAAGAGGAGGAGGAGGAAAAAAAAGAAATTTAGCCTTGTGTGGGGTATATGTAATGTGAACTTTGGACATGGATATGGATCTTTATCATTAGTAATTGTTCTGCTATTCAGGGGGAGGGGAGAGATGAAACTAGGGTTGAAAACAATTCAGGGATTGACCGGAGATTAAAGCACTAATCCCCAAGGGGTGGAAGATAGGATACAGAAATACTGGAAGGCTTTCATTTTCCTCACCCTGTGTCCTGGAACCACCAGATCAAGAGTTGGCAACTTTAGATTAAACATCATAACAGCTGGGATGAGGAAACTATTCACAGAAGGGCCACTGCAAAAGTCATATGATGAAAATATGCCAGAAGGATAAACACAAGGGAATCCCCCAGGAAAACATATCTGGCCACTGGGTGGGTATTTGCTTTGTCTCATATCTGATGAGCATTGAGATTTTCCTTCCTTTAGATTTAGAAATTTTTTTCTTTTCAGAAATTTGACAGTTTCTTAGAAATTTAGTCAGAATTCCTACCAACTTCAGTATTATTGAATAACATCAAATGAATGAATGAATGGAAAAGCATTTCTCAAGCATTTCTTATATTGTAGGCCCCTTATCCCTTGTATCTAGGACAGGAACACAAAAGTGAGGCAATTCCAGCCCTCAAGGAAGTTACAGCCTAATGGGGGAAATGACATATATGGGGTAAGGAAAAGATACCAGGGAATAGAGTTTTGATCTGGAAGTCACTATAATTGGTAACAATCCTAAACTTTCCAAAGGAAATGACAGTCCTCCTTTGATTATTGTTCCCAGAAAAAAAGAAAAAGGAAAAAGAAAGATAATGAGGAAGTAATGGAAAGACAGAAGGCAATATGGCAAGGATAAATGGCTGGATAGATGGGATAGGAAACATGGTCTAGAGTTGTTAGGTGTTTGCAATTATTTACTCACCAATAGTACCATCCAACCTTATGGTAGAAGCTCTAAAATTAAGTAAATTAATCTTCTCTTCCTTCCCCCACAAGGAGAAGAGGCATGATCTCTGGAACTCCAAACCAGAGGAGAGTGCTAGTCTAAACTGAAGGGTAAGAGAGGTGGATGAGAGGAATAGTGAATATGGTGATCAGTAGCAAGACAGATAACAAAATATTCAACTTGAATGGCTGAATGTATGACTTTAACTCTTTAATGAAGTAATTCAGGCTAATTTACTAACTATGGGTCAGAAGTCTGATTATCCACAGGCTATAACATACTTTCAGTGGCTTTAATAGTTAAGGGGAGCAGGCAAGGGGAAAGGTGAAGTAATTCATGTCTCCCCTGGATAAAAGCAGAGTGATTTTCTGCAAAACCATTTTATTTCTACTCCCTGGGGAAGCACAAAGTTACCATGCCAAGTCTTGGGAATTCTCCTGACAGAAAAGCAAGAGCCCTTATTTCATTCCTACACCACAACTCTATACATCTTGTTTCCCCAATCTTTCTAGTACTACTTCCTTTATTCTCCAATACTTATATTTCTGACATCTTTTTTTTCTGTGAAGAATTATAGCCTATGAAATGAATGTATATGGTCCATTTGAGTTCTGAGGATTCTTATACCAAGCCTGACTTTCACAAATGAGTCTCAGATTCTAGAGGAAAGCTACATCTCCCCTTCAGGTTCCTCCCTGAGAATTCAGTGGGGATTCTTTCACTCCTCTGGCTCAAACCCCCATCCAAATGCTTCCTTCTCCAAGACTGTTAACTGAGAATCACTTAGTCTTAAGTAGCTTTTAGAAAAGGGTATTTACTGAGGTGATATAGTAAGAACAGCTGGTACAAACCATCTCCTCTCCAAAATTCTCTCAAAAACATGTAGAATCAAAGAAAAATCAAATTTAGGCAGTACATATAGAAAAGGGTTATTGGAATCTTTTCCCCTAATCCTAGGATGAACAGCAAATTCTCTTAAGCATGTTGAGTCTATGTTTGGTTCCTAACACATATACTACTGCCAAACACTGCAGTCCCAGGGGATAATGCTAGGACACTGATGGGAATTTGAGAAATCCAAGATCCTCTGGACTCCTTGAAACTTGTACTGTCCTCTGCAGCAGCAAGGGGAAAGGGGAAAGGAGACTTAAACAAGTCCAAAGCAGAGTTCTCTTCTTTTCCTTCAGACATTTCCCCTTTAGGGATTTTCAGGAATGCTCTTTTTTCCCCTGGCTAACCATTCACTGAAACTCTCTGATTCCAGTTAACTCCATGCTTTTATATAGGACCCAAAGGACAAAATGAATCGGTCCACCAACTGAAAGTAACTTTCTCTCTGGTGTCATTTCACTTTGTCCAATGACTTTCAGACTTTCCCCATTTAGACAAAACTTATCAATCATCTAATATTTTTCCAGTCTCTGTGCTAAGTATAGGGGATATAATTAGAGGCAAAAGACAGTTCCTGTTGACAAGGAGCTCACAATCTAATAGGGAGACAATGCACAAACAAATATCAAATATATACAAACAAGCTATATACAGGATAAATAATGACTAATATTCATATAACTGTACTATATTAAAGCAATGTATGAACTAAGCACTTTATAATTTTTATCTCATTTAATCTTCACATCAACCTGCTAGTATCATTCCCATTTTACAAATGAGGAAATTGAAACAAATAGAGATTAAATGACTTGCCCAGGATCACAATTATATGTAAAGATAATGTATAACATTGACTTTTCTCCCTCTTGCCTTTCTCTCCCCAATCCTAGGATAGCAAGTAATCTGATAAAGGTTATACATGTACAAACATGTTACATATATTTCCATAATAGTCACTCTGTGAAAGAAGAAGCCAAAGAAGGAAAGAACCATGAAAATGAAAAAGCAAAAAAAAAGTTTTAAAAGATGAAAATAGTATGTTTATATCTGTATCCAGATTCTCTCCCTAGATGTAGATAGTGATGATCAACTATGATAAACTTAGCTCTTTTCAGCAATACTAAAAGCCCTTTGAAGGAAAATTTCTTTCCAAGCTTCCTTTGGGATTATTAATATTACTTTCATAATTTTTCAATGAATGTTTAATTCTTAATTCAAGTCCTTTTTTCTCTTTTGTTATACTGAAAGAGGCAGGCAATCACTCTGGCTTTCACTGATTGGCATATTGGTACTAGCCAAGCTTCTTTTGGTTACTTTGGGTTTTGATAGCTCAGAAGGTTCAGAATGGGTGTAAATAAACAACAATTTCTGTTCTGTCAAAAAATCCTGAGTCTTTCCCTCCCAATTTGATTTTTTTAAGATAAACTAGACAATCTTTTTCCTCATTTCTTACCTAGCCTTAAATTACTGAATAGGTGCTTGTCTCAGACATAGTGAGACCTAGGAAAGATCTTGGTTAAAAAGGCCAAGATCTCCCACAACATCTGGGATTAGAACTATGTCTTGCCACTGGACTCAAATAACCCTGGAAAAAGTGGTTGATGAGTTAGTACAGTTCTGTGTCACTTAAATTCAATTTACTTGCAAGTCAAGATTTCACCCTCTTAATGTCCTTGGTCCTCTTCAAGAATGTTGGACAAACAAGAAGGAAAGAGGAAGAGGTGCAGAATGTTGAACATGGAATCTGAAAGACTTGAATTTAAATTCTACTTCCAGTCTCAATTTTATTAGTAAAGTGAGAATAATGATAAATAACAGAATTGTTTTCAAGTTCAAATATGAGAATATATACAAATTACTACAAAAATATCAGGTCATGAATTTTTTTCCTTTAATTTAATTGTATTCCATATGTTTTAAAATATTGTCTTAATCCATTCTATTTAATATAATTATTATTTCTATGATTTTCTTTGAAAATTCTTTATTTACTGTTTTGTTAGACTCCATCTTTTGTTTATATTTTCTTATTGTTTATAATTTTATTGTATTATAATCTCAAAAGAATGTGTTTAATATTTCAGGTACCATACCTTTTTTTTAGGTTTGGTTTTTTTTTTTTGCAAGGCAATGGGGTTAAGTAGCCTGCCCTAGGCCACACGACTAGGTAATTATAAATGTCTGAGACTGGATTTGAACCCAGGTACTCCTGACTCCAGGGCTGGTGCTTTATCCACTGCACCACCTAGCCACCCCAGGTACCATACATTTTTACAAGAATTCTTAGAACCTTGTCTTAATTTCTATAAATGTACCATTGACAATAAAAAGGGGACCAGAGCCAAGATTAGAAAAAGCACTTAGCTAAGTTCTACCAACATTCCCCTCCACCAAACAACTTTAAAATAACAGCTCAGATCAAATTCTGGAATGACAGAGTCATAAAAGGTCAGAATAAAACATTCTTTTAGCCTAAAATAATTTAGGAAAGTCAGAAAGAAATCTGTGACATGAGGTTGGAAGCTGGTCCAGACCCACATATAGATGAAGTACCAGTGGTGAGACTGGGTAGTGGTGACAGAAACAGCTTTGGGAGCTCTCAAGTCAGAGATGGTAAGAAGACCTTGGAATGGGTCAGAAAGAGTTTATAGGGAAACTGTTGGACTGGCATTGCATGAAAGAATAGGTGGTGTTTAGCAAATCCATTACCTATACCCTTTTCTGACAATATAGGAAGAAATAGAAGAATGGATTAGAAATCATAATCTAACAATATGTTGTTTATAAGAAACACTTCAAAAAGAGAGACACAGAATTAAAATAAAGGTTTGGGTCAGAATCAATTATGCTTCAGAAGTAAAAAGAAAAAAGCAGGGATGGTAGCAATCATGATCTTACACAAAGCAAAAATAAAAATAGACTAATTAAAAGGGATAAGTAGGGAAAGTATATCTTGTTAAAAGGCACCTTAGACAATGAAGTTATATCAAAAGAAAATATTTATACACCAAATGGCATAAGATTCAAATTCTTTTTTAATGTTATTTATTTAAAGTAATGGGTTTAAATGACTTGCCCAAGGTCATGCAGCTAGGTAATTATTTAGTGCCTGAGGTCAGGTTAGAACTCAGGTCCTCCTGAGTCAGTATTCTATCTATTGTGCCACCTAGCTGTCCCAAGATTCAAATTCTTAAAGAAAAAGTTAAATGAATTGCAGAAGGAAATGGTAAATCTATACTAGAGGGGATCTCAACTTTCTCCTCTCAGAGCTAAATGAAATCTAACTATAAAATAAATAGGTAGTCAATGAGATGAATAGAATATTAGAAAAGTTAGATTTGATGAACTTCTAGAGAAAACTGACTGAGAAAAGAAATATACTTTTTTCTCAGCTTTGCATGGCACCTTCACAAAAACTGATTATATATTAGGGCATAAAGACCTCATAACCAAATGAAAAAAGCAGATATGTTAGACCATAATGCAATAAAATTATATTTAAAAGTAGGTCATGGGGCGGCTAGGTGGCGTAGTGGATAAATAACCTGCCTTGGAGTCAGGAGTACCTGGGTTCAAATCTGGTCTCAGACACTTGATAATTACCTAGTTGTGTGGCCTTGGGCAAGCCACTTAACCCCATTTGCCTTACAAAAAAAAAACTAAAAAAAATGTGGGTCATGGAGGTATAGATTAAAAATTAATTAGAAACTAAATAATCTAATCCTAAAGAATGAGTGGGTCATAAGACAATAATGGGGAGGGAGATTCAATAATTTCATTAAAGAATGACAACAATGAGACATTTCAAAGTTTATGGGATGCAATGAAAGCAATACTTAGGGGGAAATTTATATCTAAATGCAATAAAAGAAAAAATAAAGAATCAATGAATTGGGCTAGCAATTAAAAAAACCTAGAGGCAGAGTAGAGCTGGAAGTTGTTCTACCGCGGCGGCAGCCGTGGCGGCTGAGGAAGAGACAGAGGAAGATGGCAGATTTTTTGAAAGGATTACCCATCTACAACAAAAGCAATTTTAGTAGATTCCATGCTGATTCTGTGTGCAAAGCCTCGAACAGAAGGCCAACAGTCTATCTTCCCACAAGAGAATATCCATCGGAAACAGATAATCGTAACAGAAAAGACAAACATTCTTTTACGTTACCTTCATCAGCAATGGGACAAAAAAGAATGCTGCAAAGAAGAGAGATCAGGAACAAATAGAACTAGAAGGTGAGAGTTCAGCGCCCCCCCCCCCCCGAAAAATTGCCAGGACAGACAGCCAGGACATGAATGAAGACACTTAGGACACTCGCTTTTCCTCGACAACTTGTCTACAGGAGCTTCCTGTCTTGTTTCATCAGTGTGTAAGCCCCTTCCCTCTGCACTATGCAGCCCAAACCACTTCTGACTTCATAGGAGCCAGTGTATTTATTTTCATACTTTTTATTTATGTTGTAAAATGTATGGAGTGATGGTTAAAAGCAAGTCATCAGATGGTGTAGTGTAACATTGGTAGATGCTTTTAAAAAAAAAATACATGGTCACTTTTTTCCCCCCAGGTTTTACTAGATCTGTTACTTAATTAACTCGGAAGTAGCTGGGAAAGGTGGGAGCCAAGTCCAACCTTCTGTGTCTGGCCCCTCTAGGGCTGGGACATTGCTTAGTCCCAGGGTCTAGGGTGGGGGTGTGGTAACATTCGGCCTGAGCCTTCCAGGCCTTTCTCCACAAGCTTCTGGGACCTTGTGGAGCTCACTCTGTCTCCTCTCAGGGGCAGGGTCCATAGGAGGCCTTTGGATTTGCCTGCAGCTCCACCCTTAGCCTCAAAACCCTTGGGCCCCTCCCTGATAGAATTGGCCAGTTTAGAAGGCTCATGGTGGGCTTCTCTCAGGCCCCCTGGACCCTTGTCCAAGGCTGCATGTTTGGGCAGTATTGAGCGCCCCGTCTGCTTGGGTTACCATTCCAGGAAGCTGCAATTAACAACTTTTTTTTTAACTTTCTCCCCGACATCATTTTAATAAGGACTGGTGTGTTCAACTTCTCCAATCCAATAAAAGGATGTTTCTTAAAAAAAAAAACTAGAAAAAGAACAAATTAAAAATTCCCAATTAAACATTTAAATGAAAATTCTGAAAATCAAAGGAGAGATTAATAAAATTGAAAGTAAAAAAATTGAACTAACGAATAAAATTAAAAAGTTGGTTTTATAAAAAATTGATAAAATGTTGATTAGTTTTATTTTTAAAAATAGCATTAAACACCAATGAAGATAAAATTAAAACAATTATTAATTGTGTTGCCCAATTAGATGCCAGTAAAATTGACACTCTAAATAGATTACCTAAATATTTCCAAAAAAATACTTTCTTGATTAACAGAAGAAGAAATAGAATGCTTAAAAACCCCATCTTAGAAAAATAAATGGAACAAGCTACAAACAAGCCCTCTAATAAAAATTCTCCAGGACCAAATGGCTTTATTTCTTAAATATTTCTATCAAATATTTAAGGAAGAATTAATTTGAATACTATATAAAGTATTTGAAAAAATAAAGAAAGAATCCTACCATAATAATCTAATGTTTGACAAAACTAAAGATACAAACTTTGGGGAAAAGAACTTGACATTTAGGGGCAGCTAGGTGCGCAGTGGATAGAGCACTGGTCCTGGAGTCAGTAGTACCTGGGTTCAAATCGGCCTCAGACACTTAATAATGATCTAGCTGTGTGGCCTTGGGCAAGCCACTTAACCCCATTTGCCTTGAAAAAAACTAAAAAAAAAAAGAATTAAAAAAAGGAAAAAACATACCTGTCAGTATGATCAAATAAGAGATAGAGAGGAGTTCAGGAAATAGATAATTTTGAATACATGAAATTAAAAAGCTTTTGCACAAACAAAATATAGTAAAAATTAAGGAAAACAAGAAACTGGTGGGGAAAGTGATTATCCATCTCTCTGACAATGACCTTATTCCTCAAATTATTTAGGGAACTAACTATATCAAATTTACAAAAATTAGAGCCATTCTCTAGTTGATAAATGGTCAAAGGATATGAACAGTTTTCAGGAAAAGAAATCAAAGCTATCTATAGACACATGAAAAATGTACTAAGTCTTCTCTGATTAGAGAAATGAAAATTAAAACAACTCTTGAGATACTATCTCACATCTTTCAAAGTGGATAACATGACAGAAAAGGAAAATGACAAATGTTGAAGCCATACAGAAAAACTGGGACATCAATGCACTGTTGGTGGAGTTGTGAAGTAGTCTAACCATCCTGGAGAGCAATTTGGAACTATACCAAACTTCATGTCCTTTGACTTAGCAATACCACTTCTAGGTATGTATCCCAAAGAGATAAAAAATAAAGGGAAAGAGGACTATTTGTATAAAAATAGTTATAGCTTCTCTTTTTATGATGGCAAAGAATTAGGGGAGATTAGACATCTATTGGGGAATAGCTAAACAAGTTGTGGTATATTATTGTGATAGAATACTATTGTAGTATAAGAAATAAAAAAGAAATGAAGCAATCGAATATTATTGTGGTATACAAAATTTTTAAAGGATGGTTTTAGAAAAATCTGGGAATACTTGTATGAATTCATGCAAAGTGAAGTAAGCAGAACCAGGAGAACATTGTACATAGAAATAGCATTATTGTATGGAATACAATTCAGGCTATTCTGATCAAGACAATGATTCAAGACAATTCCAAAGGAACCATGATGGAAAATATCACCCAGCTCCAGAGAGAATTGATGAATTCTGAATGCAAATTGAAACATACTTTTTTACTTTATTTTTTTGCTTTTATTTTTGCATTGTGGCTAATATAGAAATGTTTTGCATGATTTCACATTTATAATCCTTATCAAATTGCTTGATTTCTCAAGAAGGATAGAAGGAAGGAAGGAGGAAATGTGGAATTCTAAAAATGTTTTTAAATTTTACATGGTTTTTTTTGGGGGGGGTTAGTTTTTGCAAGGCAATAGGGTTAAGCGGCTTGCCCAAGGCCACACAGCTAGATCATTATTAAGTGTCTGAGGCAGGATTTGAACTCAGGTACTCCTGCCTCCAGGGCCAGTGCTCTATCCACTGCACCACCTAGCTGACCCTTTTACATGTATTTTAAAAATATTTAACAAAATAAAATTAAAAGTAAGTATATTATTTCAGATTCTAAGAAGTTAAGCTATTTTGAGGGGTGGCTAGGTGGATAAAGCACTGGCCCTGGAGTCAGGAGTACCTGGGTTCAAATCCGGTAGCAGACACTTAATAATGACCTAGCTGTGTGGCCTTAGACAAGCCACTTAACCCCATTGCCTAGCAAAAAAAAAAAAAATTAAAATTAAAATTAAAAAAAAATGTTAAGCTATTTTGTTTGTTTTTTTTGTGGGGCAATGGGATTAAGTGATTTGGCCTGGGTCACATGGCCAGATTTGCCAGTGTTACATCCACTGTGACATCCTGCTGCAAGACTCAATTAAGTTTTTCTAACTCACTATTCTAATTCATGTGTCTTTTTTGCAGTTTTCTACATCCCACAATTGTCTTCTGTTTTATACGTATGATTAAGTTATTTAAATTATAAAATTTTTTTCTCTATCATAAACCCTGTAATATATTTTTTAAAAAGTACTGAGTACAGAAGCTTGTTTTGTCTGAAACAATCTGATTTCCATCTCTATCTTTAGTTACCATCACTCCACCTTTTCTCAGTCCAAATACAGATCCTATGATACTATCTATGCTACTGGAATCTTTTTTCCTCTTGGTAGTGAAAATAAATTTTTCACCTTGATGAATGAACTCCATTCTGTATTCAGCCAATATTTTATGATGAAGTGTTTTGATGTGTTTTTATAACTTGTTTTTAATATTAAAATAAGAAAAGGAGTAGTGTAAGCTAGTGAACAGCATATGTGTATTTATAAAGAACTGATAAACATATGGGACCCTCAGGACAGCCCACCAATTGGAAAACTTAGTTTAAAAATATCATCAGCTTATATTATAAGGTATCTATCAAATTAACTGGTAAACAAATAAGGTCACTAGCCACCAATCAAAACTTGGATTTAACCACTTAATGCCCATAACTGTAACTAAAAGAAACCTACTGAAGAACTCAGTCTTCAACCTGTTCCTGGGTCATAACTAGGACTGGCTCCAGTGTACCAAGCACCTTGGACTCTAGTATCTTGCCATTTGATTGAGGGGCAGCACAGGACTTGCCAGGTAACTGCCTCTCAGAGGGAGGTATATTGCCTCTAGTTGGACAGAGAAAAAATCTTGTCATTGAGTACTGGTACGAAACATGCTTACCTGAAAGTCCTAGGAATCTGATTAGTAGTTAATTCCTGGTATTTGTATTTTCTAATAGATAACTACAAATTACTATTAGTATTCTATTGGTTAATAGTGTATGATAGAACGCATTGAAAAGTCTAATTAGTGTTTCCACCACATTAGTTAGTAAACCAGTTTTGCAGTACACACTTCCCCGTGAATCCTATAAGCAAGGATGGTTCAGGTTCTTCAGTCCTCATTTACCAATTCTTTTTAATAACTCAATTCCAATAAATTTCACAAATATTTATGAAAATTATAATTAGAAAACAAAACATAAATGGACTTTACCTATATCACTCAAATTTTATATTTTTACCTTCCTTTCTTTGATCTTCCTTTTATATTTCCACATGGTTACCCTTCTCTTTGTTTCCAAGATGATCCTTAGATAAGGTGCCTCTTATAAGGAACAATATGCTTGTTTCATCCTTTCAAGCATGAAAATAATGGCTAATTACCAAGACTTTCTACAATTCCTCTTTTCTTTTTTGTTTTTATACCCTTATTGTTCAGTGATCCCATCAAGTCCCAAAGATATAATGATCATCTCTATGTAGGTAATTTTCTCTATGTAGATTATTTTCTATTGAACCTAAATCTCTCTCCTAAATCAAAGTCCCACATCACCAATTGCCTTTTGGGAATCTTGACATGTATATCTCATAGGTAGCTAAAACATAATATGAACAAAACAGAACATATTATCTGTCCCTCCAAGCCCTCCACTCTTGACAATTTTTCTATTACTGTTAAAGGCACTACTATTCTCAGTTGCTGAAGCTCCCAATCTTAATGTCATATTGAACTCCTCACTCACACTCACCTTCCATATTTAATCTACTGTCAAATCTTGGTGCTTCTACCATCACATCTCTTGTAAATATCTTTTCTCCATTCACATAGCCAACACTATTACAAGCCCTCCTTACTTATCGCCTCAGGGCTGTCCAACCTTACTTTTAAAAGTTTTTATTGATATAATAGACAATACATTTGGATTTGCTATTTTAGTGAGAGCTCTGTGGTACCTCCACTTTATTTATTAAAGTATTTAGTAAATCCACATGGGGCCATATAAAATCATATTGCTGGTCCTAGCCACATTTTGGACAGCCCTCTCTGCTTCAGCTTTCACCTCATTCCAATCCATGCTCCAACTCAGCTGCCAAGGGGATTTTCCTAAATGGCTGGTAACCCAATAAATTCTAGTAGTTATTTCCAGGATCAAATACAATGGCCTCTTTGGGGCATTTAAATCTCTTCAAAAATGTGATACCTTTCTACCTTTTTAATCTTATACTTTATACCCTTCCATATACTCTGTGATCCAACTACAATGCCCTACTTGCTAATCCTCAAACACATCCTCTCTATATCTTTGAACTAGCTGTTCCTTATGCCTATTCCCCCTCCTCATCTTCACCACTTAATTTCCCTGGTTTCATTGAAATATTTAGTTGAAAATGTAAGATTAGAAGTTAGCAAAGAGGTTAAAGCAAGATAAGTTGATTTAAGAATTTTTGGCATATAAATGATAATTAAATCCACAGAAAATGATGAGATCACCAAGGAATAAGAGAAGAAGGTTCAGAAGAGAGCCCTGAGGGACACCTTCAGTTACAAGGTATGATATGAATAAGGATCCAGCAAAAGGAACTAGGAAGAGCAAGTAGGAAGAGAACAAGGAGATAATGATGTCCTGAAAAACTAGAGAAAAGAAAGCATCAAAGAAGAGAGGGTGATCAGCTGTGTCAAAGGATACAGATAGAAGACAATGAGAATTGAACTGAATTTGTCAATTATTAACTTTGGAAAGAGCAGTTTTGGTGAAATGATAAGGTTGGATTGTAAAGGGATAAGGACAAAGTGAGGGGAAAGTAGAGACATTTAGCTACAAAGGGCAAATATATATAGATATAGATAGATAGATAGATAGATAGATAGATAGATAGATAGATAGATAGATAGATGAAAGAGAAAGAAAAGGAGTAGGAGGAGAAGATCCATTGCTTTGTTTTGTTGAGAACTCAAATCTTACAATTTTGTTGATTTTTGTTTTGTTTACTCTTATTTTTGTTGTTGTATCTCTGATTTAGGGGAATTGGTCCATAATTTTTTTCAGACCATCCAATGCTTTGTTAAGATTTTCACCATCTGTTCTATATTAGTGATTTTTGATTTTCAAATTCTATGAGAATTTGTATCTTTCTTGTTATCATTTGATTTAATTTTTGTATTAAATTTGTAGCTTACTCCAAAGATTCTTGCAATTGTTCCATTCCCATTTCAGGGGAATTTATTTTTCATTACTGAAATTTTATTCTTTTCTTTATTTTTCTCTCTTCATTTTCTACTTTTATTTCATAATATTTATAATATTAGGGATACTTTTTTTTTTAGTTTTTTGCAAGGCAATGGGGTTAAGTGGCTTGCCTAAGGCCACACAGCTAGGTAATTATTAATTGTCTGAGACTGGATTTGAACTCAGGTACTCCTGACTCCAGGGCTGGTGCTCTATCCACTGTGCCACTTAGCCTCCCCAAGGGATACTTTTTAAAAAACATTTCTTTACTTTTTTTCCTGCATGAATCCTTCGTGAAAGTATTTCTTTTCCTTTCCCTTGTTTTGTTGTTGTTTTTGTTCTTTTACTTTATTTGGTACAATTCTTGCTGTTTTGAAATGATGAAAGGAATATGGATCTATTCAATTTCCCCCAGTCAAGTATTGGAATCATAGATTTAGATCAATAGAATGCCTAAGAAGCCCCTGAATACAACCCCTTAATTTTATAAATGAGGAAAATAAAATTTGAAGAAGTTAAAGATTTACCCAAGATTAACAAGGTAGTAAGAGTCAGAGACAGGATTTTAATTCAGATCTTCTGATTTCAGATTTAACAGTCTTTCTCTATGCCATGCTGCCTTCAAAATTATTCTATCTATATCTTCAATTTTTCTATTTCACAGAAGCCCATCATTTTTTAGTTTAAGGGAGGTTCAAGGCAAGCCCCTTTTCCCAACATGTGCTTTCCAAAACAAAAGAAGCTAATCAAATAACAAACTTTTACCAAAGCATTAACTTAACTATGTTATAAAGAAAATATCATGTTCCTTAGACAGCATCAACAATGTATATACAACATCTACAATCTGATAGTTAAAAGTTGATGTGTAAACCTGAACTTTTCAATTTCCTGAATCTTAATGTTGATTTCAAAAATATACTAGGATTTTTTCATTTCTTTACTGTATTTAAAACAATACAAAAGAATGACTCAAATCAAAGCTATTAAAAATACTAAACTTAAAGTGGGAAATATAAGTAGAGAACAAGTATATTTCGCTCAAAAAATTCAGTCATATGTCATCTATGGTTCATTCCATAGCCCAAGTCCTCATCTGGCTTGTCTTTATTTTTTCCAACAGTTTTCTGGCAGATTAACCAACTAAAATAAATAGGATTTTTCCACTATCTAATTCTGAATTTGGCAGGGAAATTCAATGATGAATCCACTCCTACCTCAATAAATGCTTTCTTTTATACATTTAGTTCACCCAAATCTAAAGACTAGGGTTGAGAAAAAAAAGCACAAGACTTAATTGTGAAGGATATTTTCATCACAAGTTTTCTCTGAATTAAGTCCTGAATACAAACTCACACCCAATATATAGAAATGTGAAAAGGCACAATCAGTTCTCCCATCATTTTCTTTCTTGCTTTTTTTTTTTTAGGTTTTTTGCGAGGCAAACAGGGTTAAGTGGCTTGCCCAAGGCCACACAGCTAGGTAATCATTAAGTGTCTGAGACTGGATTTGAACCCAGGTACTCCTGACTCCAGGGCCAGTACTCTATCCACTATGCCACCTAGCCTCCCCTTCTCCCATCATTTTCTATATTGGATTCTTTCCATCCCACCTGAGAAGAAATTCCTTAAGCCTTGTCATATAACAAAGAATATTTTTTCATATCCTAAATTAGTGAAGGAGGCATGGAGTCATTCATAAATGGCAGGTATTGCTACAAGATTATTGCCTCATTTTATCCTTACCTGATGAATAAGAACAAAGTTGTCCACAGATCCTGATTTTAAACTAGCCTAGTCTTTTAAGGTTAGATGGGGACTTAGAGATCATCCAGTTCATTTTATCTTCATTTTATAGAGGATAAAACTGATGTCTTTAAAGGTAAACTCAACAGCCCAAAGTGATGCAGGTAGAAAGTAGCAAAACTGGGATTCAAAGCTAGGTCTTTTGATTGCAAATACAATGTACTTTTCAAACAGCCTATATGTCCTTATTGCATAAATATTCCATTGCTACCCCAACAGTAGTGTTGGATTGAATATAATTTCTAGAAAAAGTGGTAGAAATTGAGACAGGTAAAAGAATAGGAACAACAGAGCAGATGGCAAAATGATGGCAGAAATCAGATATGAGTTATGACTTCATATTGTGGGTCATATGAGTTTTCTCTCTTACTCTCACCAATCAGGTCAATACAGCCCCAGGTGAGGAAGTAAGTTCCAAAAATAAGTGGGTTAAATGTCTCAGGGTCTGATTTCCAGCAGGTTTAGTGCTGGAGAAAATAGGGGCAAGATATCTAGGTTAAGAAATGAAGTATGACTGGGGCAAGTTAGATATAACAGGCCATATGAGTTTGCGCTCCCATAGCCACCATCAAGATAATTTGGCTCCAGGGATTTACCTTGTGAGGTGACACAGAGAACTCCTAAGTGGTCCCCAGTGACTAGGGCTACACTGAAGATGACTGTCAATTGAATCAATTGAACTGCTATTAATGCTGCAGAAGGAAGAGGGAAAAAAAATCCCTCTCCAATCTTACTAGAAATGTAAGAAGAAAAACCTCTGGCAAAGAGTCCCCAAAGAAAGAAAAGTCCTTTATACCTGTTAATTTTGTTGTTGTTTGTCCTTCATTCTCAAAGACTATGACATCAGGCAGGTAATGTCATGAAAAGCACATGAACTGGATTTGAGTAAGGGTATGATGCGCAAAGTCACCAGCTCACTTTCTCCTCCAGAGTCATCTGGGTCCAGTTGCCAGATATGAATCAGGACAATTGGAGATGACCCTGGATGCAAGGCAAGCAGGGTTAAGTGACTTGCCCAAGACCACACAGTTAGTAAGTGGCAAGTGTCTGAGGCCAGATTTGAACACCCCATCCTTCTGAGTCCAAGGCCTGTGCTCTATCCCCTGCACCTGCTAGCTGCCCTATACCTGTTACTATTAAAACCCAGAAAGGGAATAGCTCTTCTACCCTCCTAATTTAGTTGCTAATAATCTCTGCTGCATACCTAGTCACTGAGGGCCAACCATGAATTCACTGTACTCCAGAAAGGAGCATGTAGATCAGAAAGGAGCCAAGAAGGCCCGATCAACTCTATGGAAGGTGTCCCAGTCATACAAATCAATTCCTCTGATTACCCTTGCTATATATAAAACCTGATTCATTATCTTCACATCCCTTGTCCCTTAAACATTCTCCTTCACAAATGCCCAACTTTTCTCACTAGTACCATCATTCTCTTCCAATCACTATAGCCCACAAAATTGGAGATATATTTTTCTTCTTCCTTTTCCTCATCAGATCATTCTTTGTTCATACTCCCCACAACCTTCCCATTCTAATCATTTACTAAGTTTTATATGTGGCATTTTCCAACTTGACATTGTCAAGGAAATCAGGATGCTAGAGAAAAATACCTGATGGATTTGGATAAAGATCTCTCAGAACTGGAGACTGGTGGAAAGGCTGCCTTTGACTTACAGATGGTTCCAACACCATTCTTTGCATTTGTGTGGAAGAAAAGTCAAGAAACCATGAGAAGCCCAGAAAGTCCCACAGAAGCCACAGAGGAGTGTGGCTATCAAGGAGCAGCACTCATGAATAACAACTTTTCACTTCTTCCCCTCTCTTCTTTGTCTTCCTCTCTCCAAAGACAGCCTAAGTCTGATATCTTCCCAACTCATTTTCTTTTTTTTTTAGGTTTTTTTTTTTGCAAGGCAAATGGGGTTAAGTGGCTTGTCCAAGGCCACACAGCTAGGTAACTATTAAGTGTCTGAGACTGGATTTGAACCCAAGTACTCCTGACTCCAAGGCCAGTGCTTTATCCACTATGTCAGCCCCTCAACTCATTTTCTTATAACTTTTTCTATGTAGAAATGTTTACTATGCTTCTTAAGCCATCAACTGTGATAAAATTGTTAACCACCCACTTTGATAAATTATTTGCATTACGATTTGAATGAAAAAGAGAAATAAGTAAGGAGCTTGAAGAAGAAAAGTAAGATTAATTTAAAACTGTAGTATTTGATAGAGCAAACTCTTTGCCTATGGACTCAAAATAGGAAATATGGTTATCAATTCATTTTTATAACTTCTCATAATAGAAGGGATATTCTTATCAGGAATTCCCTGGACAAATGATTCTAGCCAACTAACCATCTGTTCTGACATTGAAGCAAACAACTGCCATTTTTCCTAGCCAGGGATATGCTCAAGGATGTTTAACAACCAGCTCTCTGAAAAATAAAAATGAACACAAGATGCACTGTTGAGTTTCATCAACATTATTAGCATTTTCCATCCCTTTCTCAAGTCTAAACAATCAATAAAATAATAAATCAAGCAAGTCCTGATTTGTAACATTTGCTGATTTCTGAGGAAAAATATTCACATTGAAAATTTAGCAATCAGCTCACAATCACAATCAGCTCCTATGACTCAATTTGAAAGGAAAGTTACTAATGAGGGGTTAGGATTGGTTGAGAAGGTGGGGGAGCTGAGGAAATGGTTGAAGAAAGAGTCACAATTCAAGGAGAAGGGTAAACTAGAAAACAGAGAGGTTGGGGGGGGGGGATTGAAGTAAGAGTAACTGACAATCCTACCTCCATAACCTTACCACAGTGAGGTAATAGGAAAGGTCATACAGTCAGTAAAACAACAGAGGAATTTGAACTCAAGTCTTCCTGGCTTCAGGTCAGACCTCTAATTTCTTCTCTGACAGGGTTGTTTTGACTTTCATATTGGAAAATATATATAAAAAAACTCTATATAAATGTCACAATACTGAGAGCAGTGAGAGTATCTAGAACTGTTCTTTACAGAAGAGTAATTGTTGGTTGATTAACTAATTGCTTAGTTGATACATTGTGAACTTCTGGTGTTGAAATAAAAAAATATATATATATATATATATATATGTGAATTTATATTATAAAAAAAGAATTCTGGCAAGACAAATGCTAAGATCCCTAACTGAGCAATCCCCTAGGATCCCTAAGCCCAGTTAGCAAGGCCCTTAGGTATTTCAACTTTGAAGGTCTATGGACCAGTCCCTCCCTCAATACAAGACCCTAGGGAGGGTGGCTAGGTGGCGTATTGGATAGAGCACCCGCCTTAGAGTCAGGAGTACCTGGCTTCAAATCCGGTCTCAGACACTTAATAATTACCTAGCTGTGTGGTCTTGGGCAAGCCACTTAACCCCATTTGCCTTGCAAAAGCCTAAAAAATAAAAATAAAAAAAATACAAGACCCTAGGGAAAGGGCCCAAAATGAAGACCAGCACAAAGTGAGGTACATTGAATACCTTGTAGATAAGGATTCCCCACCTGGAAAGAAGATTCTTATAACTCTTGAAAATTGTAATTCTAGGGGCAGCTAGTTGGTGCAATGAAAAGGGCACCAACCCCGGAGTCAGGAGTACCTGAGTTTAAATCTGGCCCCAGGCATTTAATAATTACCTAGTTGTGTGACCTTGGGCAAGTCACTTAACTCCATTGCCTTGTAAACCCCACAGAGAGAGAGAGAGAGAGAGAGAGAGAGAGAGAGAGAGAGAGAGAGAGAGAGAGAAAGAGATTCCCTCTATTAGAGGGAATATACTTGGCCAAAAGTAATGGACACTCATGAAATGTTCATGACTCTGATGGAATGATTTAAAAATAATATCTCATTGAAAAAGGAGTCAGTATGGAGGCAGGAGAAAGAGGGAGATTGAATGGAATAAATTACATCACATGAAGAGGTGCAAAAGACTTATTGCAATAGAGGGAAAGAAGGAGGAGGTGAGAACCATCTGAATCTTACTCTCATCATATTTGGTTCACAAAGGGACTAGCACACACACACACACACACACACACACACACACACACACACACACACACACAATCAGTTGAGTTTAGAAACTTATCTTACCTTTCCAGCTATTAAGAGGGAAAGGGGGGGCAGAGCCAAGATGGGGACAGAAGAAGAGCTTCTCTTAGGTGCTCTCTCTCAAAACTTATAAAATAAGGACTCTAAATTTTTGAGACATAGAACCCACAGAGGGATCCAGTGAGGCACTTCTCCAGCCCAAGTAACCTGGAAAATAGCGGAAAGGCTCAGCTCCACGGGGTTGGAGGGATAGCCGCCAGAGTGAAGGAACTTCAGCCTCCTGGAGGTAGCCCCAAGGCACTGGGAGCCGCAGTTCACAGCAGCGGGGGCAGTCTCCTGACTTACAATCAGGGAGCACCAGGCACAACTTGGAAGATCAGCTGGGGTCCTCTGTGCCACCTGGCAGCCCCTATTATTGTTATTATTATTACTATCATTTTATTTACTTTGGGGGTTTTTTTTGGTTTTTGCAGGGCAGTGGGGTTGGAGTGGCTTGCCCAGAGTCGCACAGCTGGGTGATTGTTGGGTGTCTGGGGCCGGATTTGGGCTCAGGCACTCCTGACTCCAGGGCCAGTGCTCCATACAATGTGTCACTTAGCTTCCATTATTATTATTATTATTATTATTATATTTATTATATTTATTATTATTATTAATATTTTAATTTTTCCTCTTTCCTTTACTTTATTGCTCATGAGGGTCTATATTTTTTGGGGGGAGGGGGTATTATGTTTACTCTTAAACAAGAATATTTTAATAATACATAAAAAACATCATTTATACAAAAATAAAATAAATAGAAATAGAAAAAAGAAAAAAGGGGAAAGGGGGCAGGGAGGAAAGGAGGAACAGACAGAAGGAAAGGAAGAAAGAAGGGGAAAGGGAAAGGGAAAGAAAGGGGATGGGGTTGTGTAGAATGCGATAAATATACTGAAGGAGATGGTATTCAGAAGCAAAATACTGGGGGGGAAAGGATAAGGTGTAAAAAAAAGGGGAAAATACAAGTGGAGGGAAGATAGAATGGATGACAATAAAGAGTCAGTAATTATAACTTTGAATATGAATGGGATGAACTCTCCTATTAAAAGGAAACAGCAGAATGGATTAAAAACCAGAATCCTACAATATGCTGCTTATAAGAAACACATTCGAAGCAGAGATATATACAGATTTTTTTTTAGGTTTTTACAAGGCAAATGGGGTTAAGTGACTTGCCCAAGGCCACACAGCTAGGTAATTATTAAGTGTCTGAGACCAGATTTGAACCCAGGTACTCCTGACTCCAAGGTTGGTGCTTTATCCACTACGCCACCTAGCCGCCCCTAGAGATATATACAGATTAAAGGTAAAAGACTGGAGCAGAATATATTCTGCTTCAGCTGAGGTGAAAAAGGCAGGAGTAGCAATCCTTATCTCAGGCAAAGTAGCTTTGAAAGTAGATCTCATTAAAAGAGATAAGGAAGGAAACTATATCCTCCTAAAAAGTACCATAGACAGTGATACTAAATATGTATGCACCAAATGGTAGAGTATCCAGATTCTTAGAGAACAAGCTGAGTGAGTAACAGGAAGTCATAGACAGCAAAACTCTATTAGAGGGAGGCCTCAATCTCTCTCTCTCTCTCTCTCTCTCTCTCTCTCTCTCTCTCTCTCTCTCTCAGAATCAAATAAATCTAACCATAAAATAAACAAGAAGGAAGTTAAGGAGATAAATAGAATGTTAGAAAACTTGGACACGATAGACCTTTGGAGAAAATTAAAAGGGGATAGAAAGGAATATACCATTTTTCTGCAGTCATGGCACCTACACAAAAAATGAACACATACTATGGCATAAAAACCTCATAACCAAATGCAGAAAGGCAGAAATATTGCATACATCCTTTTCAGACCATGATGCCATAAAAATTACAAACAATTAAGGGCCATAGAGAGATAGACCCAAGATCCCTAAACCTGACAAAAGAAATGAAAAGAAACATCAAGAGATCAAGAGAAAGGAAGCCAGAACTTGTTACTATAGAAGGAACAAGAGTATACTAACATGTAAAAACATATTTGAACAGTGGAAAAGGATGCAAATCTGTCAGAGGTATTTAAACCACTCTTTGGAGGTAAGAATTGCTTATTAAATTCAAGGTAATACTTTTAACTCCTAATTGATTGTCTATGTCAGTGATATCAATAGAAATAGCATCCTTGCTGCCATATATTGACTGGGAAAACTAAAACTTAATATTATGTGTGCTACATTTATATTTATTTTGTTAAACATTTCCTAAACCTGATTCTATCATACCCCTGAGCTTGCCTGCTGGCAAATTAAGTTCCTAATACTATGTCATTCTCCACACATGGTCAGTGCTGTAACCACTGCAACATCTAGCTGTCTTCATTACTTTATACCTGGACTATGGAAATTACCTGTTGAAAATGTCTCCACCTCAGATCTCTCTCCTCACTCCAATTCATTCTCCACTCATCTGATCTTCCTAAAGTACATATCTAACCAGGTCATCAATCCCATCCAATAAACTCCAGCAGCTGTCTATCATCTCCTGGATAAAATATAAAATTAATTTTCTTACTTCCATGCAATATTGTTTACTGCTCTAGTTACAGCATAAATATCCTACAATATAGGGTTTTAGGGGAGCTTTAGGGAAAAAAAAAACCCGGAAAAGAAAAATGTTCTAATTACAAGTGGTTTTGGGTGTCTAATCTTCTTCCTCTGTCTGAGAAATTACCATTTCCCACAAAATACAAAATATTATTTGTTGTTGATGAAGGAGTATTGTTGTAAATGATAGTAATAGCTAGCATCCATACAGCCCTTTAAGACTTGCAAAGCATTTTGTAAATAATCTCATTTTTATTCTCACAACCTTAGAATATAGTTGCTTTTATTATCCTCTTTTTAATGGAGGTTAAATGACTTGCCCAGGTCATTAAACTAGTATTTGAGGAAAGTTTTGAATTCAGGTCTTTCTGACTCCAGGTCCACCACTGTATTCACTGCATTAACCACCTAAATACTTCTGTTAATAGAATCATGTCCAGAATTTTTCATTTAGACTACATCAATACTTTTCATATATCTTTAGATATTTCAAAAAGTAAATAAATATCCTTAAAAAAACCCTCATCATACAATAGGTCAATAATATTCAAATATTTTTTCCAACTTTTGACAATTAAAACAGATAGAGTTTCTAATTTTTCTATTACACCTTTAAGTTTGCATGAAGTATCAAAAAATAGTGTCAGTTCCTACTTGAAAACTCCAGGTTTTATCATCATCATCCTTAGATGTTTCATGAAGTTTCAAATCTCTTTGAAAACTGAGGGGGGAAAAGTCCCTTTAATTACCATTCACTGACAGGCCTGTCAAAAAATGTCTTGGCTTCATGCCAATGAGGGGAGGGTTGAAAAGGCCATAAATCTGAATTTCTGTTGCATAAACAATATAATTGTTTACTGTGCCTTTTGGTTCCACAATTCTACCAGATTCTCTTTATGTCTGTCTTTAATTATCAAAGTAATACTTAATAAATTCTGGCCTGGTTAAGACTTTTGGACAGTCTATTCCTAGTTATTAAGACTTACATTAGAAAATTGGATTATTAATAGTTTTAATGTCCTGATAGCCACTGTAGTTTTCTTAGTTTCTTCTCATAAGGCCTATTTTTCCAATCTCCCCCTCTTCCTCAAGTTTGAGTAGTAAAAAGCTTCTATTCTCCTACACAAACTACCCCCCACTCCTCCCTCCTTTTAGAAAAAATATTCAGTATGCTGGATCTGGGACCAGGCAAGATTTTTCTGCAATTTAAAATCTAAGAAATAAAATAAAATAGAAGGTTTGTAATTGCTTGTAAATAGTTTGTCCTTTGAAATTAACTTATTAGTAACACCATCAGTATTCATATGAGAACCAGTCCTACTCATCAACATGCTTAGAGCCAGCTAACTAGAGCAGTCCAGACTAGAGAACTGCACTCAGAGTGAGGAAGACTTGAGCTCAAACATTTACTATGTGATCCTAAGCAAGTTGTGTCTGAGCCTCACTTTCCTCATCAGTTAAGTGGGGATAATAACAGCATTGGCCTCTTATAGGATTGTTTTGAGGACCAAATGAGATAACATATGGAAAATACTTGGCAAATTTTAAATCTCTATATACATGCTAACTATTGTAAATATTATTAATTCAGTGCCATGAGCAATAGGTTAGAAATACTAAGATCTGGATTCTAATTCTGGCTCAACTACTAACTATACATATAATTATATATATATATATGCATTTATATATCTATTATATATACATGCATAAATATATTTATATACACACATTCACATACACATGTAGAGGCAGATAGATAGGTTAAGCTCTCAAGATCCAAGCATATTCATTTGTAAAATGATAAGTTTGGGCTAAATGGTCTCATGTTCCCTACATTTACAAAATTATATCTCTGCCAAATTATAGTAGTTTAATAAAAATTGTAATAACTCAAGATGAGTTACTTAAAGAATCTATAATATACCTACTTTTAATCCTTCAAATTTTGGCCAAATGCAAATAGAAAAGGTAATATTAATGCTATCTAAAACTTGAAGTGTCTTCATTTGACACTCAGGTGAGTTGCGTAACACCTGTGTGCCCTCTAGTGGTGAAATGTAGTATTTCAACTACTACATTGAAAATATCACCTCAAGTTTTATTTCTGCATCCTTTGAAGTCAAGGAGCATTCAACGAATTAAGGAAAATATATGGAGAACAAGGAAAGTCGTAAAATAGATTATGGAAATTTTTCTGATTGTCAATCAACCTCTTCGAAGTTCAGCATTTTAGTCCTACCTGCTCTACCTAGTTGACTCTGTTGTTCTATATTTCATATTTTGGGTATTACTAATAAGGAGAGGTATTGATTACAAAAATCAAGCTTTCAGCAATCAATTAAAAGTCCTTTTTTTTATCATTTATCATATTTTAAATTGAAGAAAATATGGTCCAAGAATTAGAACACTAATTGTATGGATTAGATAAAATTCCAGGATCTTCTCTGAGTTATGAACTCTTGGCTGTCCTTATTTCTTAGCGTTAAAATATTAACCTCATACCTTTTGATGCTACAATACTATTACTAGGTCTATATCCCAAAGAGATCATAAAAAAGAGAAAAGAACCTACGTATGCAAAAATATTCATAGCAGCTCTTTTTGTGGTTGCAAAGAATTGGAAATTGAGGGGATGCCCATCAGTTGGGGAATGACTGAACAAGCTGTGTATATGAATATAGTGGAACACTATTGTGCTATAAGAAATGATGAGCAGGCTGATTTTAGCAAAAACTGGAAAGACTTGAAGGAACTGATACAAAGTCAAATGAACAGAATCAGGGAAACACTGAACACAGTATCAGCAACCCTGAATTTTAATCAACTATGTGTGATGATCAACTCAGGTCTTCTTGGCCACACAATGATCCAAGACAAGTACAAAGGAGTCACAAGGGAAAATGTGATCAACATCCAGATAAGGAACTGATGAACTCTGAATGCAGATCAAAGCATACTTTTTTTTGTTTCATTCTTTTTCGTGTTTATTTTCTTTTAATCTGTTTTTTCTTTCACAACTGAAACTAATATGGAAATAATGTTTTACATGATAGCATATGACTAACCTATATCAAATTCCTTTCATTTTAGAAAGTATAGAGGGAAGAGAAAGAGGGAAAAAATGGAACTCAAAATATTGTAAAAATTCATGCTAAAAATAGTCTTGACATGAAACTGGGGGGGAAATACATGCAATTTAAAAATAAAATAAAATAATAGTCTCTTTTTAACCTTTGTAATATTTAGTAAATTCAAATCAACCAACCTTCATAAAGTATCTAAGATGTTCAATTTAATGTGTAAGTGATGGGAAAGATATTAATGCTAAATCAGGCATGGACCCTACCTCAAGATCTTTACAACCCAAAAGGTAGATTATAAAATTAAAGAAATAAAGATAGAAATAATAAAAACCTAAAGAACCATTTAAGAATAGAATTTGGTGTTATGTTCTCCTTCAATCCTTTCCTTTCTCCAGACCTTCTCCTCTCATCAGACCAGATAACCCAAATCAAGTCCATTCATTAAAGTTAAATTAAGTTACTACTGCTTTCTACTATTAACTAAGTATCTATTATATGGGTTCATTATGAAAAAGTTGAAGTTTTGAGACCTAAAAATTATTGTGGATTAACAGTTGTTTACATACAGACTACATATAAACAGTAATTTGATTATTGGTATACTACATATGAAATCCTTGGAAGAAGAGGCTAAAAGTTGGTGTGTATATAACAAAATTTATTTAAAAAACAAAAGATCTAGAATATCAAGGGAAATGATGAAAAAAGTTAGAGAAAAGAGGAGATAGAACTTACAGACCTCAAACTATATTATAATTCATCAAACTTTCTGGTACTCATCAAACTTTCTGGTATTGGGTAAGAACAGAAATAGGTCAATTGAACAAACTAGAAAAGGGAGATCCAGAAATATTCAACCAAAGTGAAAAGCATATTTATTAAAACTTCTAGGAAAACTGGAAAGTAAACTGCAGAAATTAGACTTAGACCATTATTTTTGTTGGGGGTTTTTTTGGCAAGGCAGTAGGGTTAAGTGACTTGCCCAAGGTCACACAGGTAGGTGATTATTATGTGTCTGAGGTAGGATTTGAACTCAGGTCCTCCTGACTCCAGGGCCAGTGCTCTATCCACTGTGCCACCTAGCTGCCCCCAAGAGATGTAATCTTAATCAAATGAGAGCAATTACAAAAGATAAAAGATCTAACTTTGATTTCTTGAAATCATAAAACATACAGCAACATTAACATGCCTGGGTTAAGAAAAGAAATGGTTGAATGAGGAAAAAAATCTTTGTATCAAATTTGTCTGAGAAAAATTTGGTATTCAAGATATATAAACAATCAAAGGATATGAACAAACAAAAGAAGAACTGCAACATATTCACAATAATGCTCCAAATCATAAATTTAAAAAAAAACAGATTTCATCTCACACCCTGAAAATTAGCAAAACCCACAAAAAGAGACAACATTCAATGTTGATGAGGTCATAAGTAGTTGTATATTTTTTTTAGGTTTTTCCAAGGCAAATGAGGTTAAGTGGCTTGCCCAAGGCCACACAGCTAGGTGATTATTAAGTGTCTGAGGCTGGATTTGAACTCAGTTACTCCTGACTCCAGGACTCTATCCACTGCGCCACCTAGCTTCCCCAATGAGGTTATAAGTAGATAGGGATAGATACTAGTACATTATTGGTGGGGCTGAGAAATGGCACATCCATTTTGGAAAGTAATTTGGAACTATGCAAATAAAGTGACTAGAATAACTAAGTGAAATAAGCAGAATCAAGAAAACAATATACAATAGAAAGAAAAATAATATACCAAAAAATCAAAAATAGATGAAACAAAATGATATATGAAGAGACATGAGAAGATATCCAAATTCATCTCTTCACAGAAGTGAAAGTTCCACAGATATGAACATTGCACATGTTTTCAGACTCTTTCTATATGTTGATCATTTTTTCCCTTTCAAAAAATGCTATTTGTCAGGACAGCTAGGTGGCACAATGGATAGAGCACTGGCCCTGGAGTCAGGAGTACCTGGGTTCAAATCCAGCCTCAGACATTTAATAATCACCTAGCTGTGTGGCCTTGGGCAAGGCACTCAACCCCATTTGCCTTGCAAAAAGGAAAAAAAAAATACTACTTGTCATGTGAGATGACTCTTGGAGAGGAAAAGGGGGGGGGAAGAATACATGGGATACTATGGTGATGTAAGAAACAGAAAATATCCATAAAAAGTTATAAAAAAAATTTTAAGTTAATGAGTAGAATTGTCTCATAAAATATCCAGTAATTGTGTAAAGAGAAGGAGTTGAGAATGGGACTGCAAAAAGTCTGAAATGATAACCATTAAGTATAACTATCATATTTTTTAAATACGTATACTTTCTTAATAAATGACAATGGAAATGTGGCTTCTAGGTGTTACTGTGGTATCCAGATGTCTGTGGAGTCAAAATCTTCAGAATGCCTCCTAGACTATTTGACAGTCAGACTTTCTTCTACAGTTGTACTTCTCACACTCCCTCTCCTTTCATATCTCTAAAGACAAGGAAGAGAGGAATGGTTTGACTTTAGGGGCCCAACAAAGAACCTTACCATGTGCATGCAACAAAGAGAAATGAAAATCTAGCTTCCTAGTCTCAGATGAGAAGCACAGCCTCTGTTCCAGTTCTGCTCTTGGGAATTCAGCTTTGTAACACATAATATAGATGGTTGCAAGACAAAGATGATTGCTTAAACAGAAGCAAAAGGAAACTCAGTTCACATATAACTATTCTAGTAAAAACCTAAAAATCACACTTGACCAAATGATGATCAAGAAATTCAGTGAGAAACTATTTAAGGAGTGAGTGATTTTCCTACCTGGAATTATAAAAATGTCAATCAGGGGGCGGCTAGGTGGTGCAGTGGATAAAGCATTGGCCCTGGAGTCAGGAGTACCTGGGTTCAAATCCGGTCTCAGACACTTAATAATTACCTAGCTGTGTGGCCTTGGGCAAGCCACTTAACCACATTTGCCTTGCAAAAAAAAAAATGTCAATCAGAAGTCCACTAGCAATGAGAAAGGAGCCACCAGAAAAACCAGAACCTACACAAACTGTTATCTTACCAACACTCTGAGAGAAAAGGCAGAGACACATGAAAGATCCTGTATCCAGAGGCATCAAAAATGGAGAAAAAAAAAGTTCCAGGATAGTTAGAAATCCAAAGTAGTGTCCTTGGAAGTGATGGAGACAAACAATGATAAGACTGGATTCAGCAGGGGTCAGACCAAGACAACCCAGGTCAGGGGTCTGAGGTCCCTAACACCCTATCCTGCAGTGTAATAGAGGGCTCTGAGGAGCCTCTGAATCTCAGTAGACATAGGGTCAACCTAATACCAGAAAATACACATCAACAAAGGAAGTCAGGTGACCCAACTCATTAAGGTTGACCACCTCTCCCAAAGCACAGCCCTAATAGAAATTAAGGCTAAAGAAAGAAGTGAACACAATTAATATTGTGCCCAGCATATAGTAAGTACTTGGTTGTCTGAATTAAAGATCTCCACAAAGGATTAAAATAGATCCATAGTTACCCATATCCAACTTTGAAAGAGATAGCAAAGCTAACAAGCAAAGTCTCAAAGGAAAAAAATGGAGTCTCTATAAGGACCACAAGAATATCTAAAAGATATAAAACAAGAAATTTTTTAAATTATAGAAAACTCTGAAGGAAGGGGGGGGAATGACTAACTTAAAACATACAGAAAATAATAAATCTTATTCATGTAATGGACTCCCTTAAATTAGAGTAAGTTAAAAAAAGAAATCAAAGACTACATGACACAGCAAGAAATATTAGGATAAAATTTGAGTTTAAAAATAAGAGAAAATATAAGGTGTCAAAAATAACTGATCTGGGAAATTGGTTAAGGAGAAATAATTTAAGAATTATTGACCCCCTAAATTCTATTTTTAAAAATGGCTAGACAATATATTTCAAGAAACCATTCACAAAAACTGCCCAGATTTGTTAGAACCATAGGACAAAATAAAATATGTATTCACTGATGCCACAAAGGAAGCATCTCAAAAATATCATGCAAAATCAAAAGTTTCTATGTTAAATGGAAAAAAATGCTAGAAGTTGACAAAAAGAAGAGTCCAAACACCAAATAACCACAATCAGGATCACACAAAACCTGGCATTGCCTATTGAACAAGAAAGCTTAGAATAAAATAATCCAAAAAGCAAAAGATATAAACCAAGAATAACTTGCAAGGCTAAATATAATTCAAAAAGGGGTAAAATTCTTTTAAGCATTTCTGATTTTAAAAAAATCAGAACTGAATAAAAACAAACACAAGATTCAAGAGAAAGCTAGAAAGGTAAATTTATTTGAGCAGTTTAGAAAGGACTGAATAATGATAAAGGGTTAGCATTCTAATGTGGCAATAAGAAAAAGAGGGTCCCTTCAGAACCCTCATGTCTTCATTGGGCATTGAGAAAGTTAATTGAGAAAAACTGAAGCTATTGGGATGAATTTGTTATGGTCTGAGGGTCTTAAGAACTAAAATAGAAAAGAATGATATAAAAAATCCACTAGTCTAGAAGAGCAGGGTGAAATAAAGAACCATTGGATGAATTTCTTCTGATTGACTTTTTTACAAGGAGCTTCTTAAATTATTTTTTAGGAGAGGGAGGGAGGATTTGGGGAAAAGGTAAAGTAGTAATGAGGATACCAAAAAAGATTAAAAAAAGGAGAGTCACTGAAGCATTTTTAAAAGTACAAAGAAGCATACAAAAGAAAGTTCAGAAGGAGCAGAGATAAGCAGAATAGTTTTGAAATTATTCTACATTTATCATATAAGTAATTTAAAAACAAGCAGTATGAGGTAGAAACATAATCTTATATTCTGTTGTCTACATGGAAATGTTCATTTTTAATATTTGATAAGTTAGAAATTTATTCTTTTTATCTGAGTTTTAATAGGAGAACATGAACAACAAAATATATAATGAGAAGTGCAAACAGGTCATAATCTGCACCACAGAAAGAAGTAACCACATCCATGAGATCACAGAAACATTAAACTACTAATATTTACCAGATCTATTAAACGTGTAAATTTTTTCTTGTTCAATGAAATAAAATCCTATAACAACTATGAATAATTAATTTTAAGTGCCAAGGTCTATAAAAATTCTTCATAATTCCTTTTCCAGGGTAATATAGGGGAATTTACTAAAATGCAGCTTATTCTAGTAGGTTCTTTTATTTAGTTAAATAATGGTGGGATGGGAGATGTCAGATGATATTATTTAGCAAGGAGAACTGATTGACTTAAACTGATAAGACTTCACATGTGGAGTGAAATGAACTCTCACATAAAACAGAAACAGATAGTAGAGTGAATTAAAAACCAGAATCCTACAATATGTTATTTACAAGAAACATATCTGAAACAAAGAAACACATACAGAGTAAATATAAAGGGTTGGGGCAGAATATAGTATGCTTCAACTGAAATTTTAAAAAAGCAAGGGAAGTAATTCTGATCTCAGGCAAAGCAAAAGTAAAAATAGATCTAATTAAAAGGAATAGGGAGAAAACAATATCTTGCTAAAAGGTACCATAGAAAATGAAATAATATCAGCATCAAGTGGTAGAGCATCCAAATTCTTAGAAGTGAAGTTAAGCAAGTTATAGGAAGAAATAAATAGCAAAACTATACTGGTGGGGGACTTCAATCTCACCCTTTCAGAACCTGATAAATCTAACAACAAAATAAATAAAAAAGAAGTTAAAGGAAATCAATAGATTTTTAGACAAGTTAGATGTGATAGACTTCTAGAGGAAACTTAAGGGTGATAGAAAAGACTATATTTTTTCTCAGTGGTACATGGTACTATGCAAAAAGTGACCATATATTAAGGGTATTAATAGCTTACAATCAAATGAGGAAAGACAGAAATATTAAATGCATCCATTTCATATCATGACGTGAATAAAAATTATATGTAATAAAGGGACATGGAAAGATGAAATAAAAATTAATTGGAAACTAAATAATCTTTTTTTTATTTACTTAAGACAATTGGGTTAAGTGACTTGACCAAGGTCACACAGCTAGGCAATTATTAAGTGTCTGGGGTCAGATTTGAACTCAGATACTCCTGACTCCAGGGCCGGTGCTCTATCCACTGTGCCACCTAGCTGTCCCAGAAGCTAGATAATCTAATACTAGAGAATGAGTGGGTCAAAAAACAAATCATAGAAATAATCAAAATTTTCAAAGAGAATAACTATAATGAAATAATATACCAAAATTTATGGAATGCATCCAAAGCTGTACTTAGGAGAAATTTTATATCTCTAAGTGCTTGTATAAATCCAATAGAGAAAGATCACATCAGTGGATAGAGGAAGCAAGAAAAAAAATAGAAAAAGAATAAATTAAAATACCCAATTAAACATCAAATTAGAAATTCTAAAACTCAAAGGAAAGATTAATAAAATTTAAAGCAAGAAAATGATTGAAGTAATAAATAAAACTAAGAGCTGGCTTTATGGGAAAAATAGATAAACCTTTGGTTAATGTGATTTTAAAAAAAGAAAGAAGAAAACAAATTAACAGTATCAAAACTGAAAGGGGTAAATTCACTACCAATTAAAAGGAAATTAAAGCAATGATATAGGTGAGATTTCCCCCAACACATGCCAAAAATTCTGACAGTCTAAAGTTGAAATGGAGGAATATTTACAAAAATATAAATTGCCCGATTGTTATTTACAAAAAAAAAGTATACACATGTACCTTGAGAATCACAAAATCATAGAATGAGCACCAAATGAAAGGTCAAAGGGTGGTTTCAGAAAGCCCACAGTTTAAAGATAGCAGTGGAAGCAAATGAACCTTATTGAAGGAAGGTCAAATCTTTGCTGGGTGAAAAGACACTCCAGCAGTGGATAGTGGAAAGAGCATGTCTTTTCTAGATTATGGGATATAGGAAGTAGATTGGTATAGTTTCTATAGGAATTGAGAGTTGTTTGAGGTCTCCATGGAGGATGTGAATTGTCACCAAGGTATGATTGAGAGTTGTTTGGAGTATATATATATGTAGGTTAGGATTCATATTCTCAGGAAACCATTCTCAACAGAGCTCACTTGGGCAAGACTGAAATCCAGGCTTGGATCTAATATTTAGAAACCATCTAATCCAATCTCCTCATTTTACAGCTAAGAAAACCAAAGCCAAGGCTAGTTAAGTGGCTTTCAAATGATTCCATTTGAGTATTTGAGAGTATATGAGACAGAATTTGAATCTAGGCCCTTTAATTCCTTATAATTATGAGAAGGAGAAAAAATTTTTTTCTCTCTTATCCCACCTTATATATTTGATTTAATCAAGCTGTTTAGCCTCCTACAGATCCATGAAATCAATAGTAGATAAATAATACATATTTATTAAATTCATATGATGAAGTTATATAGAACAATGGATAGAGTAACAGATTTGGAGAACAAAAAACTGAATTCAAATCCTGCTGCAGACACTAGCTGTAAAACCTGTGTGCTAAACCTGGAGTCCAGAAGACTTGAATTCAAATCCTGTCTCAGACTCTACTTATATGACCCTGAGCAATGGGTCATTTGACTTATTTTCCTTAGTTTCCTTATCTGTAAAATGGGGATAACAATATTATCTCCCAGAGTTATTATATTAGTAAAATGTTTAGCAGTCCCTAAAGCACATAGGAGATAATTATTAAATCTTAATTATTATAATTATTATGATGTTTATTACATAATCCCAATCAGTAATCTCATTTGAAAAATGCATTTAAAAATAACACCTACTCTCAGATTGTTGTAAGGATTAATGAGATAATATATGAACTACTTTGCAAATCCTTAAGCATTATAAATGCTAGCTATTATATTGAAATCCCTTTTGTTAGAGACAAAATCTATCTTAAGTATAGTAAAAATCTGATTTTTTTAATTATACTGATGCTGAAATTGGGATGAAGCTGATAGAGATAAATTGGTTTCCTTGCTTCTATTCTCTCCATTCTCTAATCCACCCTCCTCAGAGCTATCAAAGTCATCTTCTTAAAGCATAAATTTGAGCATGTCACTACCAGTTTAAGATCTTTTATTTATCTCCATTGCCTTTAGGATAAAATGAAAATTCTGCAACATTGCATTTAAAGCCCATCATACTGATCCCAGCCTAGTTTTCCATTTTCTTCATATCTGATGTAGTTCAGTCAAACATGTCTATGTACTGTTCCCCCAATTCAGCATTCTATCTCCCACCTCCATATTGTTGCACAGGCTGTCCCTAGCTCTACCTGAAATCTCCTCTGTTCTCATCTACAATTCTTAGCTTTCTCAAGGCTGACCTCGACCTCATCTCCTAAAAGAAGCCTTTTCTTTCTGCCTCACCATTAGTGTTTTCTCTCCTTCCTCAAATAATCTTGTATTTACTTCCATATATATATATATATTCTAAATCTCTAGCACAATGCCCTTAAACATAATAGATATACGTAAAGTTCAACTGAATTGAAAGGTGAGTATTAGCAATTTGGAACCATGTAAATTGGTGGCAGGAGAAAGGAAGTTAAACATTGAGAAATGACATTTAAGGGGTAGTAAGGGAAGAGTTAGGATAGGAATAATTAAGCATATGGAGGAGTTTGCTAGAGGAAAAAAAATACCTAAAATTGAGGAAAAAAGCAGGGCCCTAAGGAAGACCAAGAAAACCAAGCCTGTCACTCTTCCTGAGTTTCTTTCTGACTCATTTCATTTTTTTTCTGCTGTGGAGGGTGAAGATTGCAGTTTGCTAGGAGCAGCTAGGTGGCGTAGTGGATAAAGCACCAGCCCTGGAGTCAGGAGTACCCGGGTTCAAATCCAGTCTCAGACACTTAATAATTACCTAGCTGTGTGGCCTTGGGCAGCCACTTAACCCTGTTTGCCTTGCAAAAACCTAAAAAAAAAAAAAAAAAAAAGATTGCAGTTTGCTCACAACCAGGGTTGGAGGGAGAGAGATCTCCTTGAACTACATGGATAAGAGAAGAATGATTTCCTTCCCCCTGCTCTCCTTTACTCCAAGACTCCAAGAAATGGATCTGGAGGTGTACATTTCTTTTCCCTGCTATTTTTCTTCAGTTGGAGTCAAAACAACCAGGGAGCCAGGATTGTAGGTAGGGTCATGTTGTAGCCAATTCAGAAGAGAAGCTCTGAAAAAACATCAAGCTCAAGCAAGGTCTTAGAGTTGAAACCAAGACTGTCTCTATAGGAACTGAGCTAAACTATGAATGTCACTGGCTTATCCTCCCCAGAGATTGAGATAGTCCAAGGGATGAGAGGGATTATGCCTCCCATATGTTGGAAGGATAAGCCTTTATATTTGTGATTATACTTTCTGAAGTAAAGATTTCTATGTAAAAGTAGACTTGAATGTTAGTGTTAAATGAAAGGAGGGTATCTACCACTGGAGGAATTCCATCAGTTGGGTCTAGAGTCATTTGCAGAATACCTTCAAATCCCCTTAATGGTAGCAGAGAGATATGGAGGAGAAATGAACCTACATGGCCTTCAGTGGTAGGGGCCAAGATGGTCTGTATTACACATAGGAAGAAATAAAACATTTCTCCCTCTAAACCTAAGGTACACTTTCCCACAAATACACATATCATCACAGGAAGAATGAACACATAGGACATACATGTAGTAGCATGTTTTAAAGGTATATGTATAGAAAGAAACATGGGGAATACATGTAAGCTGGAGTTGGAAAAGGAGTTGGCAAACTCATCCAGGATCTTTGCAAGAAAATACCTAATAGGGTCCTGAAGAGTTGTTCATAACTGAAAACAACTGATCAACAAAATTCTCACACTTCTCCTCTTAGGTCTGCTTCCCACTAGTCTTAAGTGCTGCCAATTGGCATAGCATGCCTTGAACAAGTGATTTCTATAAGATATTTCTCCTTGCTGTTCTTTACACAGTTTCTTTCCTGGTCACCACTGGTCACTATCATGTGTGACTTCAATTTTTGCTTGCTGAAGTCTTTACACAAGCATAATCTCTCACCTATAGAAAGAATAGACTCTACAATGTTCTTTCATTTAAAAACCTATTAAGTTTTCTCTTTTAGAGAAAAAGGCAATCATTAACAGCCATTCATCAGACTTGGGGTGAAGGGTGAAGACAAATAATTCTTCCTAGAGAAACAAAAAATTACCCAGTTTTGTTTTGTTTTGTTTTGTTTTCCCTCAAGGTGTAATTTCAGAGCATTGGCTAGAATCAGCATTTACCTCAAAAAATTCTTTATCCCAGAAAAGTCCTAGATGTATTACCTAGATGCAGGTAATAGGACCTCTGCAGGTAATCCATTCCCCTTCTACACAAGTTCTTTAATCAATCAACTAGTCACTCAATTAACAAGCATTTATCAAATGCCTACTATGTGCTATTCGGGATAGTATACTAAGGGCTGGAGATATAAAGAAAGCAAAAAGAGAGTTCCTGCTCCCAAGGAACTAAAAATAATATATATACACAGATAATCAATGAAGAGAAGGAAGATCAGGGATAAGAAAAATGTGATTTGAGCTGGGACTTAAAGGAAGCCAGAGATGACAAGGGATAGAGATGAAGAGGAAAACAGAACAGAACCACTCTCAACTAGCTAATGTTTCAGTTTTAATTCTGTTTTTTAAACTGTAGTTCCAGATCACTGGGTTGCCTCCCTAGCTAAGGACCAACAATTACTTATGACTCCCTCTTTGCTTCCCAATTAAGAATCCTATGCTCTCAAACACATTTTGGGGAGCTCTGCCATAGAAACCCCACAGAACTCTTTGGGTCTAGTATCTTGAATGTTTCTGGTGACCAGCTACATAAATGAATCTAAAAAAAAGCACCAAAACCAAGCCCAAGATGCCTTGAACCTATTTGCACACTAAAGTCTCTCAAGATAAAAGGAAGGAAAGAAAGGAAAATGATCTTACAATAGAGAAAGGGAAAAAACCTTCATCAATGGAAAATCCCAAAGTAGAAAGTCAAAGCAAACCATCTTTGAAAAAATTGAATTTGATCAAATATCAATGCCAAAACCAAATTAGAACCATTCTAATGAGAACTAGGTATTAGGCCTAAAATAAAATTTATTTCTCCCCTTCACTGTTCATTTTCCAACTCTGAACACATTTCCAGAAAGCAAAGGAGGAGAAAGGAAAAGAAGATGGAGGAAGAAGAGAAAGAGGAAATGATATTATGGAAAACCAAAAAGAAGAACTAAGAATATCTAGGAGGATCCCAATGTAAATTTGGAAGGTCAAAGGAATTTTATTGTAAATTAAATAATTCATGAAGATTGAAAACCTAATGGGGGCAATCATTGAACTAAAATTATTTATTCACCCCAACCCCAAATTTTTTCCAATGTTGTTGATCATCCTTTGTTTTCAAAGAGTATTAATGACATCACAGGGGATGTCTTGAGTTGCTCATGAATTGGATTTAAATGAGGCAGAATTGCACAAAATCATCAAGTTCACACTCTCTACCAGAATCACTGAAGTCCAGGGGCAAGACAAAAGTCAGCATGAGTGATTATGGTCCAGGATAGAGGGGATGACCAAGCTCTAAACAATTCACAGGGAGCAGCTAGGTGGCGTAGTGGATAAAGCACCAGCCTTGGAGTCAGGAGTACCTGGGTTCAAATCCGGTCTCAGACACTTAATAATTACCTAGCTGTGTGGCCTTGGGCAAGCCACTTAACCCCATTTGCCTTATAAAAAAAAAATTCACAGCACCTGCTCCCACCACTTTCAAGAGCAATTGGAACAAATTGTTCTTATTGGTCCATTTCACCAGGTGAAGCCTTCACATACTTAAGGTAGACAGTCTTTCTAATTCTTTGGTGAGTTTGAGGTCTGTGGGTTACCCTCAACTGATTTAGCCCATCTATCAAAACAGTTTAATGTGGTGTGATCACATTTAATCAATCAACTAGTCATTCAATGAACAAGCATTTATAACATGCCTACTAAGTGTTACACTGGATAGTGTACTAAGAACTGGAGATACAAAGAAAGCAAAAAGAGAGTTCCTGCTCCCAAGGAGCCTTCTTGGTGCCACACATTAAAGTTAAGTGCTGTGTAGACACTAGAAGTGAATACCCAGAGGTGCTAGTCCTTCTTAAATAGCCCATACACATTTCTCTAATAACATTGAAGGATATATGTGTATATATATGTATATATATATATATATATACATACATATATATATATATATATATATATATATATATATAAACTCTTAACAATGTAGACAAGATGGAACAGTGAAGTGAAAAGATTTAATGTTTGTCCTTCATTTTCAAAGAAGATCACATCAGAGAGATGATACCAAGCACATAAATTGGATTTGACTGAGGGGATGTTGTACTAAGTCTGAGCCTCACTTTCTTCTCCAGAGCCATGTGGGCCCAGTGGACTGGGATGAATCAAGCCAACTGGAGATGGTCCTGGATTCAAGGCAATTAGGGTTAAGTGACTTGCCTAAAGTCACACAGCTAGTAAGTGCTAAGTGTCTGAGGATGGATTCAAACTCCCATCCTCCTGACTCTGCCAGTTATCTATCCACTGTCCCACCTAGCTGACCTGGAAAGACTTAGGAGTCAGAAGATTGAGGTTCAAAATCATTCTTCTCTAGTACTTACTTCCTAAGGACTATGAGCAAATCATTTAACCTCCCTTTGTTTCCAGCTCTTGACCTATAAACTATTTAATTTTTAAAGAAATCATTACAAAGCACATTGAATGACCTTTAAACACGCTCCAATTAAAAATAGAAAAACGTGTATGTAACTAGCTAAAGGGCAACAGTTTAAAGTGAGTCTTAGAGATGATAATCCCATGCCACCTCTGTAAACAATAGCTCATTTACTAGCAAATAGAGAGCTCTATGGTGATTCCGTGTTCCAAATACCTTATTTGTACTTTTGTACAAAAGTGTGTTATACTAAAACATTCTGGATATTGGCTAAAATAAGAACCAGTCTAGTCCAAATTCTGTTCAAAGATATAATTACTCCCTTCAGGAAACACAGAGCAACTGTAGAGAGCAACAAGAAAAAAAGTGAAGTTGAGTATGGCAATCATGCTGTGAATCAAACCAAGTCAACCAAAAGCTACCCTAAATTTTAATCCGCATGAATTACAAATGACAAAGTTAATATAAAACACAATAATTTAGCTAATTTGACCTCACATGTGGCTCAGTGTTCTCAAGAATGTGCTCATGCTGACTTTAAAGGAAATGCTGTGTTTTGTATAAAGTAACAATAATTCTACTGTCCAATAACAATTCACTAACATGAAAATAAGCATAGCATCACAGTGGGAGTTCAATATACTTAAATATATTCAAAGGTCTATGATGACCTCAGTCTGTTTATCTTTAAAGTTTGTGATTATGGTCAACTTTCAGCAATATTTGTCAACATCTAGAATTAACCATAAACAAAGGCCAGTCTTGACAAATCTATCTATCCTTGATGATAGTAATAGTGTAATATTAAAGGCTACAGTAATGATGGAAGGCAATATTATTTACTAGGAGGGAGGTCAGATTTGAGTACTGGTCCCAGTTCTAATCAATCTCTCTATCAATTGATATCCTGCCAAGGTTCTCCTTAGTAGGAGTTGGGGCAGGGTCTAGTCTCAGTTCTCAGAGAAATTTGAAGAGAGATTACACTGTTGCAGATCAGGCTGGCCTCTCCAGAAGCAAAATTAAGTGTTATTACCACCAGAGTACTCTGCTCCATAGGACAGAGATGGAAGATTTGGTCCATGGGCCAAAGAGGTGAGAAGAGAGCTGATCCCTAGAATCTAGTATTAGAGGGAAAGGGTTAAGGCTGTGCAGACTCCACTGAGATTGTCTATTTCTTCTTATTTCCATTTTATATGTATTGTCTTCCCTCAGGAGAAGTAAGCTTTTTAAGGATAGGACTGTTTCTTTTATCTTATGTAACAGACCATCCAGGCCCTCATTACCTGAAGGTCAGATGTGTTAGATTTCACCCTTCCCTAAGAGTCCTCTAGTATTCTTAAGAGAACTGGAAGGTGTCTAGGTTCTAGGCAAATGACCCAAGTCCCTGCCAATGATGTTGCTTCAATTGTACAGGATGGTCCTTTGTAACCCAGTTCCATTTAGCCGCTGAAATTAGCTTTTAAACAGATATTTACTTCAGAAGATATAATCACAACATATAAATTTACTCCCCCTAACATGTGGGAGACATAATCCTCCTTTGTGACACCTTCTTTGGGGAAGAAAAAAAAGGATTAGCTTCATACTTTAGCTCAAATTCCATCCAAAACAGTCCTAGTTACAAGTTCCAAACCCCGTCAGGCTCAAGTTCCAGTTACCCTGACTTCTTAGGGTTCCCAAGCAAGGCTGGCTGGCTGCACCATCTCACCTCCAGTCCTTATTCCAAGGCTCATGTCATCATAACTCCAGAAACCAACACTTCCAACTCCATTTCTCAGAAATGGGATAAAAGAGAGCAGGGAAAGAAAAGTCCTTCCCTTCTTACCAGTTCAGTTGATGATGCCCATGTGAATGAACCTTTACCCTCTGGACACCACAACAGATAATAGTGGCCAAAAAGAGAGCATCAGATAGAACAACGGAAAAGAGGACTGACTCAGTCTTGAAAGTTTTAAAGATACAGAAAGCCAATCAAAATCACACATGCCCCCATGTTAGGCCACCTGGACATGGTCCAAAGGCCCCTCCCTCAAGGGTACCTCCATGATGGATAAATTGGGCATGCCCAAATAAACCAACGTTATGTTTATATTTATATTCCCAGAACTTAACACAGAGTCTAGCAAATAGTAAGCACTTATAAATGTTTTATCTAGCTAACTATCAAGCTACATTAATTTGTTTACCCAAAGACTTTCATGCCAGTAGGAAGGAAAAGAGGCCAAAGGGATAATTGAAATTTGGAATTTCTCCAAGGACTGGCTGGGATTCTACTTTGTAAACAGGACTCCTGTCCCTTACATTGTTTGCCCCCTTCCCTCTGGCTCCAAAGCATTCTTTACAATAGGGTCAGTGAATGAGATTTTGAGAATTCTCCACTCCTTTCCAATATAGATATGTATGTATGTATAGTTATATGGGTAATTATGGGATAGCTAGGTGGCTCAGTAGATAGTATCAGACCTAAAAGTAGGAATCTTCCTGAGTTCAAGTCTGACCTCAGACACTATTAGCTATGTGATCTTGCTTGTCTCTGTTTCCTCATAGTACAACAACAATAATAGTACAACCCCAATTTCAATTCATGACAAAAATAAACTGAAGCAGGACTCCAAGCAATTTCAATTTATTAAAGAAACCAGTGGTCCTTAAGTAATGGATCCAAGACTCCCCTCTGCAGGCAAGCATGCCTCTACCCTGGTGTTTGCCTCTTTTATTGCAACTGATGGGATGTTAAAAATAGTCTAAAGTGGTATACAATTCTTTTATTGGTCAGTTCCCACAGGGGGGTTCCAAAGGGAAATATCCAGCAATCACCAAAGTTTAGTCATCAAACTTTCCACAAAGTCAAAGACTAGGCAACAGAATTCTGAAACTTTCATCAACAAGTTATAAATAGGCACAAAAGAACAATGGAGAAGGGGAAACTGGTTTTCTGGAAAACTGTGGTTTTTCTGGAACACAGACAGCATTCAGAGTATATTCATGGTGGGGAAGGGTGTGAGATAGAGATGTCTGAAAGACAGTTGGAGGTGCAAGACTGGAGTTCAGTAGAGATTTGTGAACAAGTTAAGGAGATTTGAGAATTGTTAGCATAGTGATGGAAATTAAATTCCCAGGAACTGATGATTTCATAGAGAAGAGGCCCAGGACCAAACCTATGGTTAGAGGGCATGATCTGGAAGTAGATCCAGCAAAGGAACAACAGGATTCTGAAACTTTCACCATCTCTATCTCTATTCCTATGCAAGATTAATATAGGTCTTTGTGATGGAATCCTATTCTGCTGTAAGAAATGATGATCTCAAAAATTTTAGAAAAATATGGAAAGAATTGCATGAAATACTGAAGATCAAAATGAGCAGAACTAAGAGAACACTGTATACAGTGACAGTGATATCACTCAATAACTTCTGCCATTTTCTTCTCCTTCACCCCTGTCGCACCTGACCCTATTCTTTATCCAGGAGAATCCCTCTAAAAACTCAAACATCCCATTCCTTCCCATCACTTCCAACATATTGCTCCCTCTGTCATTCCCACTCTGTCACGTATTTTCAAGCTCTCCCTGGCCACAGATTCATTCCTTGCAGCTTAAAACCTGCCTATGTCTCCATCTTGCTAAAACCTTCGCTTGATCTTTTCATCCCCATTAACTATCATCCTATATCTCTTCTGGCCTTTGTAGCTAAACTCCCTGAAAAAGAGTTTGTCTGAAAAAGGTTGTCTACAATAGGTGTCTCCTCTTTCTCCTCTCCCAATCTCTCACCAGTACCCTACAATCCAGCTTCCAACCTTATCATTCCACCAAAATTGCTCCTTCTAAATTTACTAGTGATACCTTAACTATCAAATCCAATGGCTTTGCTCAATCATTCTTCTTAATTTCTCTTCAGCCTCTGACACTGCTGATCACCCTCTCTTCCTTGATACTTTCTTCTCTCTTTGGAACACCACTATCTCCTGGTTCTCCTACCTATCTACTTCTTTTCAGGCTCCTTTGCTGGATCCACTTCCAGATCATGCCCTCTAACCAGGTTTGGTTCTGGGTCTCTTTAAGAACTCATCAGTTCCCATGAATCTAATTTCCATCTCTATGCTAACATTTCTCAAATCTCCCTGTCCTGTCCACAAATCTCTACTGAACTCCAATCTTGCATCTCCAACTCTGCCTCTCAGACATCTCAGTTTAGATGTCCAGTTGTCATCTTAGTCTTAAACTCAAAATGTCTAAAACCCAACTCACTAGGCTTTCCCCCTAAACCGCTTCCCTCTCCAACCTTCTCTATTGCCATAGAAAGCATCCCCCTAACTCTCAGATTCTCAATCTAGGACTCATTCTCCATTCTTTTTTTTTTTATTATTTATTTAAGGCAATGGAGTTAAGTGACTTGCCCAAGGTCACACAGCTAGACAATTTAGTGTCTGAGGCCCATTCTCTATTCTTATTATCTCTCACTCTCCTCTCCCACATTCCCTATATTCCCAAAACCCCACTGTCATCATTCTGGTACAGATTCTCATCAACTTATGCCTAGACTTTTGTTGTAACCTCCAGGTGGTTCTTCCTGCCTCGAGTCTATCTACTCCAATCCATCCTTTGTTAAACCATTACAAAGTCCAGGTTCAACTTTGTCACATAACCCCATCCCCCTTACTCAATAACTCTAGTGGCTCCCTGTTGCCTCTAGTATCAAATACAAAACTTTCTGTTTGGTTATAAAGCCTCTGGGACTGGTCCCTCACCTGCTGTACTAGGGCTAGGAGCTCTCCTTTGCTTTGTCTGGACACCACCTGGGCTGGGCTGTGTTTGTTTCCCTTTTACCTAAAGGAGACAGACCTTTCCTAAAGTACTTCTAAATTGGGCTGGAGAATGGATTCACTCTATCTTTTGGTGGATTCTGTGGAGAATTTGCTTAGAGGGAGCGGTTAGGTGGTACAGTGGAATAGAGCCCTGGAGTCAGGAGGACCTGAGTTCAATTCTGGCCTCAGATTTAATAAATACCTAGCTGCGTGGCCTTGGGCAAGTCACTTAACCTCCATTGCCTTGCGAAAACTAAAAAAAAAAAAAAAAAAAAAGATGAACACACATAGAATTTGCTTAGAGAAGTGATTTGAAGTTTTTGGGAGGGAAGGGAGGGAATTGGAAAGAGTTTGATCAACTTCCTGCCTTTTCTCTGCCTCCTAGAATTTTCTTTCTTTTCCAAGATCCTTTATGGGTTCCATTTGTTTAATGGACATTTCCCCAACCTTTAAATTTTGTACAAAACTTATCTCAGAAGATCATCAAAACTAAGCCGTCGAGGTAAGATATTACAGGAATTACAGCCTTTAATATTTTTAATAAAATTTAAATTTCAAATCAAAATATGAAAACATTTATCTTTTTAAAAATTTAAAATTTTTTTAAACTTAATTTAACTAAATGAATTTTTTAATTTAAGGATTTTAAGCATCTTCATTTTGCAAAAGAGTAAACTGATGCTGAGAAGTCATGATCTCAACAGTTGGCAACTGTCAAGGGAAGAATTCAAATTCAGATCTCATGAAAATCAGAGAAACGTGCCACAGTTTGCCTTTTTTTAAAGGATTGTGCAAGGCAATGGGGTTCAGTGGCTTGCCCAAGGCCACGCAGCTAGGTCATTATTAAGTATCTGAGGTCGCACTTGAACTCAGGTCCTCCTGACCCCCAGGGCCGGTGCTCCATGCACTGCGCCCCTACAGTTCGCCTTTTAGTGAAGTCTGTCCCTCCTCGGCCCCCGTGGGCCACCCCCCGGCGGAAACGAAACTAAGCGGCGCCCTCTCCCCGCCCACTTGGCTCGGCCAATCGGGAGGCGGCTCCCGCGATCCTCCGCGCGGAGTGTCATGGCAGCCTCCACACGCTGCTGCTTGTGCTTGCGGCTCCGGCCGCCGAGGAGCCGGCCCCTGCTGGGGCCGAGCCGGGCCCAGCGGCCGCCCCCGAGGCAGGCGCGAGCGCTCTGGGGGAGCACGATGCCCAGCACCGTGACCGTGGACTTGGGCAGCAGGTACGGAAGCGCCCGTGGGCACCTGCCCTGGCCGTCCCCGCCGCGAGTCCAGCTCCGCGTGCCCGGCCCGGCCGCCCCCCGCCTCGGGGACCCCGGCCCCCCGAGCCCTCTGACCTCTCCGGGCCCACGTGGGGACCCTCCCGGGCTCGCTCCCCCTCCCCCCGTCCTCCCTGGGCCGCGGGGGGAGGGGCTGGAAAGTCATCCCCTCCCCCCATCGGCCAAGTGCGGCGCGGCGGCCTGGAGGACCCGCATCCCAATGCTCCGTGGCCTTGACCACGCAAACCACGCCCACCTGCCCAGACCGAGACTGAGGTTGCTGTGAGGAGCACACCGTGAAGCGATGGGAACGAGCGCGATGGTTGGCAAATAGTGGGCACTCAGCGTTGACTGCTTAGCCTATATAGTGGGAAGAGTACCAAGTTTTGGAGTTCCTTACGGGGTTCTGATGTTTATCATCCGTGGAGAGTTTCATAATTTCCTTATATGTAAAATGAGGGAGTTTAATGACCTTTTCTCTAATGTTGTTCATGTCAAGTTCCAGTTTATCGTCCCTCCAAGTTTCAGATCATCTCTTACTTGATCTCTTACTTGCCAAATTCACGAACTTTTCCTCAGTCCACTTTCTTGGATGTCTCTTCCTTTTTTTTTTTAAGGATTTTTTTTTGCAAGGCAATAGGGTTAAGTGGCTTGCCCAAGGCCACACAGCTAGGTAATTATTAAGTGTCTGAGGTGGGATTTGAACTCCCGTGCTCTATCCACTGAGCCTTTTTGACAAAGTTGAACTCCTGTGGATTCATTGATGAATCAAACAGTCAAACAAATATCTAATCAATGAAGTTTTTACTATCTAACAAATCCCTGTGGTAGGCTACTAAGGAGAAAAAGACATCACAAATAGCAGCTGCCTACAAGGAGCTGCTATTTTCTATGGGAAAGAGTATGAAACAGCGGGTCTGCATTTTAGACCCAAAATTCATATGTAATCAGAACTAGGCAGCTAAAGCATCGTAGGAAGTTTTAGCTTGAATTAAAAAAGGTCTCATGTTGGAATTCAAATTTAAACTGATCTTTAAAAATAATTAGGAATCTAGGTAAAAAGCAGAAATCTGAAGGAATTATGTTTCAGGTACAAAAAGGGGAGGTGGGAGCCAGCTTATTGTCTATGAGAGACATCAGTCAAACTGAATCGTAGTAATGAGAAAAATGTCTTAAAGGGTTAGATGGAGCCCATTTGTGAAGGACTTTAAATGCCAGTGTAATGGTGGCCATGGAGAGTCATTGGAGTTTCTTTTGTTGGGGAGTGATATAATGAGGCCAGTGCTTTACCATTTTATTGTACCTGGGTAGAGTATGGATAGGAAGGGAGAAGTTGGAAACAAGGTGACTGATTTAGGAGTGTCTTTTTGGATTAGACAAGAGATGTTAAAGTTCTGAAGGTCTGAACCAGGATGCTTCTGAGGGGAGAGTATGAAGACAGAATTCTCAAGATTTGGTAACCAATTAGATTTTGGGGAATGGGTTTAACCATTGTGGGTTGTAAACCTAGGTGACTAGAAGGATGGTGATACACCAGGGGTGGTCAATAGTGTCATTCTGCAATAGATCAAGAAAGAAGAGAATTGAGAATAGAGAATCCTGGTGACTTTAGATAGGGCAGTTTCAATGAAGTGGTAAAGAATCAAGTCAGAAGTTTTATGAAAGACAGATAAAGAATTTAGTTTTAGACAAGTTGAATTTAAGGACATCCATTTGGAAATGTCTAGTGGGAACTTAGTGATGATTGACTGGTTTTGAGCTCAGAGTCATTTGCCTACAGATGAAGACATAGGATGGTATATACTCATAGTTCCCTCTCTAGGGAAGAGAAGAGAGACATAAATAATGATCCAGGCAGGTTTAGGCTAAGGAGTAATCTGACTAGCAGGAAGAAAGGAGAAAGCAGATATTAATCAAGACCAGAAAGCAGTAAGAAGTGCCAAACAATAAAGAGAGGTCAACAAGAAAAATGGGGACTGAGAAAGTCCATGAATTTGGCTATATTAGATATTTAAGGGAGCAGTTTCATTTGAATGATAAGGTTGTAGGCTAGATTGAAGAGAAATGAGAGGAAGTGGAGTCAGGATAGTGAAACCTGACCTATAGGGCCTTTTCTGTGTGTGTTTCTGTGTCTGTGACTGTGTGTGTCTGTCCTACCAATCACAACCAAACTACTAGAAAAAGCTGTCTATAGTCATTGCCTCCATTTACCCACCTCCAACTCAGTTTCCTGCCTTTTACAATATGGTTGCATTTTCTGCCACTTGGTAGAAGCTCATCAGAAGTCAACAGTGTTCTTTTTCTTGGTAAACCTAATAATAATCTTTTTTCTTAATCCTCTTTCTTCTTGACCTCTGAGGTATTTGACATTATTGAGCACCCTTCCCTTTGAAAGACTCTTCTCCTTGGTTTCCAGAATACACACACACACACACACACTCTCTCTCTCTCTCTCTCTCTCTCTCTCTCTCTCTCTCTCTCTCAGATATCCTCTTTCCTGTCTGATCATCCCTTTTAGATCTTCTGTGTAAGATCATTTTCCATGCCCAGCACCTTATTTTGAGTGGGCCAAAGGGCCCTCTTTTCTCTTCTCTCTCAGTGATCTTTTCAGTCAAAAAGTGCCTACAATGTTCAAGCTTCTGGGGCTACAAAGAAATAAATGAAATTGGCTAAGTCTCCAAAGAGTATATTCTATCAGACAATACAATGTGAACTTTAATACAAAATAACACTATTTAAAAGGTAAATTTGGGGGACAAAAGGGCAGTTCCTAGGGGAACGGGAAAGACTGCATGTAGAAGATGTCATTTACCATGGGGGAATATTAAAAGAAGCCAAGGGTTTTAAGAGCCAGAAGTAAAGTAAGAGTACCTTGCAGGCTGGGGGGACAGTATCTCTATGCAGATGAATTGAAAAGCATCAAGGTATAGCAGTGAACTTGGGATTCAAGAAAACCTAGATTCAAATTCTACCTAATGTACTTCCTAGCTGTGACATTGGAGTAAGTAACTTAACCAATCTGGACCTATGATTCCATAGGAGTTTGAATTCAGTGACATTTGAGATTCCCTTCTAGATCTAAATCATATCCATTTTTTATCTCATGAGCTCCCATCTTCATCCTATCCTACACTTAATAATTGCTTAGCTGTGTGACCTTGGGCAAGCCACTTAACCCCATTGCCTTGCCAAAAAAAAGAAATTGACAGTGTTCAAAGTCACCTCAAACTAAACATATCCTCAAGAATTCAACTTTTCTCCTAAACCTTCCCTCTTAACTTCCCCTTTCATAGGATCATGGATTTAGGGCTATAACAAACCTTAAAAGGTAAAGATCCCACCTTCTCTTGATGAGAAAATGTCTCATGGCTAGTAAGTATCCCAGGTGGGACCTATATATATTTAAATTTCCTCCCCCAAAACAACTCATTGTGTGGGCAAATTGATTAACTTCTTTCTCAGTTTCCTCATCCATAAAAATGGGGATAATAACAGCAAATGAGATAATTGTAAAACACAATGCCTGGCACATAGTAAACACCATAGAAATGTTAGTTATTGCTATTATTATACCTCACTGCTTCAAAGTAGCATGCCCCTGAGGTTTGCAACTTTGTCACTATAACTTTCTCCCATATATAGTCATTCAACCTTGTCAGCATCTCTAGCATCTAAGCTTTTTTTTCTTCTTAACATCATAGCCATCCTAATTTGTTCTGTCATGTCCAACTCCCTGTGACCCCATTCAGGGTTTTCTTGGAAAAGATGCTAGAGTAGTCTGCCATTTCCTTTTCCAGTCTATTTTACAGATGGATAATCTGAAGCACACCGGGTTAAATGACTTGCCCAGTCATACAGCTGGTAAGTGTCTGAGGCCGAATTTAAACTCAGGTCTTCTTGACTGCCAGCCCAGACCTCTGTTATTGTGCCACCCAGCTGCCCAGCTTAGACCAGGCCCTTAATATTTCTATCCTATTGGTCTCCCTGCCTCAAGTGTTTCCCCTTCTAAATATCTTGATATTCCTAAAGAACAAGTTCAACTATGCCATTCTCTTACTCAAGAAGCCTCAGTGGTTCCCCTCTATGATAAGATGCAGATTCTTCTATTTAGCATTTTAGTCTTTCATAATCTGGCACCAGATGGAGTTTTCCAAACTAATTACACATTACTTTCCCCCTTCATATTATTATCAACAAAATAAACCTTCTTCTAGTTGTTACTTACATGCAATATTCTAACTTCTCACCTTTATTCCTTTACATAATCTGTCTATCATATATAGAATGCTCTCCCTGATTTTTTGGAAGCCCTAAACCTCTTCAAAATGCAGCACAAGAGACTTTTCCTTATTTTCTCAGATGTTCATCTCCTATGTCCATCTCTTTTCTGTATTTTAGGTTTTATCTTGGTTTAAATTATGTGTGACCACCATGACCCCAGTAGAATGCAAGCTACTTGAGAATAGGGACTCTTTCTATCTCCAGTGTCTCCTACATAGTAGGCTAAAATTAATACTTGTGGATGAATTGTTTGATGGGTATAATTTCAATAGGTAGCAAGGAAGAAAGATGGTGGTCAAGGCAGAGAAAAACCTGAAGAAAGTTCCATAATTTGTAGAAAACTGGGTACCAAAAATTATTGAGCTTATTGGGAAGTAAGGTTCACTGATGGTATCCAAAATACCAAGCAGAGGAATTTGGATTTGGTGCAGAGAGAGAACATTTGTAGGTTTATAAGCAGATTATATTTGATGTAATCTGGTGGTATAGAACCTGAGGTCTGTGAACTTCAGGTATTTTTTCAGTTTTGATCATTATATTTCAATATATTTGATCTCAGTCCTATGCATTTTTTTGCACTTAAAAACATTCTGAGTAGGAATCTATATTCTTCACTATACTGCTGAAGGGTTAAGAACCCCTAGTGTAGTTTTGCAAAGAGTAATCCTATAACTGTCAGACTAAATACTTGGAGGGTAGCCAGGAATGTTACTGTAATTCAGGATTGAGGTGATAGGATTAAGGTTGTAGGAATGGGTGGATACAACAAACATTTCAAAAGAAGAAATATTAGAAATTTGGAGATTTCAAGAATTTAGAAGTTCTAATTTATTGCTTTATTCTCATTCAGCCTCAATTTCCTCTTGTATAGAATGGAATCAAAATTGTACCTCCCTCTGAGAGTTTAAACTAGAACACATAAGCAAACACATAAAGCTCTCTAAAAATTACTAAAAGCTCTGTATAAATTGTTATTATTACCATTATTTAATAAATATGCTGTTTTCTTAAAGAGAATTGTGTAGGCTGTGTCAGAGCTGTCAATTGAATTATTCACTCAAGTTCTTTTGGTTTTGTTTTAAACAGAAAACTAGAAATATCCTCTGGAAAGCTGGCTAGATTTGCAGATGGCAGTGCTGTAGTGCAGGTAAAACATTATGGTTTTTAATTTTTAGTTTTTTTAAAAATGTTTACTAGACCTGGTTTAAATTCTTCCATAATAAGGAATAATTTAAATGAATAGTCTTGGTAGTGGAAGCCAATTCAGAAATTGTTTATAATTATCTATTATATTAAAACTGTTCCAGAATGGTACCCTTTCTTATCTTTGAGATTTCAAAATAAAACAATTATTTTCCTGCATTAAATATTCAGGTATCTTAGGAACCTTTATAGTTCCATCTCTTGTTCTGCTTCTAATGATGGTAGAGAAAACTGTAGGCTTGCTTGTTTCAAATTGACTTTGTTCTTGTTTCAATCATTGCTGCTTAGTAGGAGTCTGCTTTTGGCCACTTAAGATTAATTAAAATCACTGTTATGAAAAAAACAATAATCTTCCCTTGAGTTTAATTGAAATAAAGTAACAATCTTATTTTTTTAACTCTCTTAAATAATTGAAAGCTATTGTTATATTAATAATTCCTGATGTTAATGCTACTTAATTGTTGTTGGTAATTTTGTATTTTTTTTTAAGTCAGGTGAAACAGCTGTGATGGTCACAGCAGTTAGTAAAACAAAGCCTTCACCCTCTCAGTTCATGCCTTTAGTGGTAAGTATCAGATAATTTGTCTGAACTTGAAAATGTGATAGTTTCTAAAGAGTACAAAGGAAAAAATGGGGAAAATTAGTCTCCTATTCTTGTATTATTTGGGACAAAGTATCTTAGCCAGAAATGAGTCTAAGTCAATTTTTAAAATGGGTAACTCGAGTCTTTTTATAAGTTCTAAAGGTCTCTTTGCATTTATAGTAACAAATTTGCAAAGTGGTGGCTTTTATTTCAGCCTATAAAAGCTTTTCATAAGTAGCATGATAAGGTAGTAGCTAGAGTGCCAGGCCTAAAGTCTCAAAAGACATCTTCCTGAGTTCAAACCTGGCCTCAGACACTTAATATTTGACCCCTGGGCAATTCATTTGACCTTGTTTGCCTCAGATTCCTCACTTATAGAATGATCTGGAGAAGGAAATAACAAACCACTCCAGGACATCTGCCAAGAAAATCTCAAATGGGATCACAACTGACTAACAACAAGTTGTTATTCTTGAAGTTATCCAAGTAGACAGTAGGAATTTCTCCTGTACTCATGATAGTTAGGGAAACCTTAAAGTGTCTGTAAGAGATTCTTCACCGGATAAAACATTAAATTAGATGGCCTTTAAGATCATTTTCAGCTCTTAAGCTCTAGGGAACCTTTTTCTGATTGTAAATATATAATAACATTGCTTTTGCTTAAAAGAATAAGGCTGTCAGTCCTAGGTAATTATTTATAAGGCAATGGTAGGTGTTACGAGTTTGTAATTGGGGAGGCTAGGTGGCGTAGTGGATAAAGTACTAGCCCTGGAGTCAGGAGTACTTGGGTTCAAATCCGGTCTCAGACACTTAATAATTACCTAGCTGTGTAGCCTTGGGCAAGCCACTTAACCCCATTTGCCTTGTAAAAAAAAAAAAGAGTTTGTAATGATAATAGGTGCTGTTGGAATTGATAAGAACACTTCCATTTTCCTTAAGGTTGACTATAAACAGAAAGCTGCTGCAGCAGGTAGAATTCCCACAAACCATCTTAGAAGAGAGTTTGGTTCTTCTGATAAAGAAATTCTCACAAGTCGAATTATAGGTAAGATAAACAAATACCAAAAAATGGCTCCAATCTCATTTTCTAAATTATTTGTCAGGGTTGTCATGGGATGAGGAAGAATAAAGCAAAGATCATACTAAGGTTATGAACCTGAGAGCCCAGGAAATTTAGAAGAGAGTAGAGAGAAGAGTTTCAGATTTAGCTATAAAAAGTTAAAGTTATTTCTGGAACATCCAGTTGAAATGTCCAGTAGTAGGGAACTGGTGATGTGCAGTTGAAGCACAGGGAAGAGCCTAGAGCTGGGTAGAGAAATCTGTGAATCATTTATTTAGAAATGTTAATTAAATCCTTGGGAGCTAATGAGGTTACTAAGAGACAGATAGGTAGAGTAATGTGAGATTATGGGATTTTTGAATGGAAAGCAAAGAAGTTTTAAGTTTATTTAGCAAACAGTAAAGACCCACGTGAGATTTTTGAGCAGAAGACCATATGTGTGTGTGTGTGTGTGTGTGTGTGTGTGTGTGTATACATATATATGTAGAATATATATATTTGTAAGAATGATTATTCAGACAGCAATAGAAAAGATGGATAGAAGCAAGAAGAAAGTAAATAATGTTTTCATCCCCCATTTTCAGAAGTCTTTACTTCAGTGATTTCTAAAAATGCTGTAGTATTTTTCTACTAGATAGAAATAAATTCTGTTAATTTATTCCTAAGATCTTCATATCCCCAAATATAAATTGGTGCTGTTTTTGAAATGTCTGAAGTTGAATTTCTTGGAATGGATGGGAGGGATATACAACTGATTTTAGTAATACCAGACTCATAGATAACTATAAGCACAGTTAAGTGGCATTGACAATAAAACTGAAAGAATTTTTCTCTTGCATTAGTGTTCAGTTTTTATGTACTTATCCTCAAGTTTTACTTTTGACTCATGACTTTGGGACTATAATGAAGAAAAATTCTCCTTTCTACTCTTTTTGACTTTTTGCCAAAAACTCTAACCTGAATCTTTTCACTTAGTTATTTGTAAGACCATGAGTTCCTTTAATGCTTATATATCATACATACCTCTGGCAAAGCACTTAGGCCATCTACATTATTACTCAGGATGGAATAAACAGATTTAGGTGATGTTGTTTCATTTATTTGTGTTTTGCTTAATAAGTCAACCTGAGAAAATAGGAAGTTATTCATATTCAACAATTCTTTTATTTCATATTTTTATACAAATACAAAAAGCCTATCAATACATTTATGATAGACCAATATCCCCACAAAACTATTTTAAAACCTCCCTTTTCCTCCCCAGATCGTTCAATCAGGCCTCTCTTTCCATCAGGCTACTTTTATGATACACAGGTAAGTTCTGTTTTAGTATTTTTTTTTAAAGTCTGAATTTCTGAATCATCTACTACATTTTCAGCTTGTCACAAGAAAATAGATAATCTTCTTGGTAGTATTTCCTTTTAAACTGAAGAAGTAACGAGTAAGTACAATGATCATTTCAAATGGTAATTGGAGATTTACTGAAAAGATGTTTTGATCAATAATAATCACAGAATTGCCCATAAACTTCCAAAGTGCTTAAAATTAAGAATGAACAGCATGAAGAGTTGCATGAATTATTTTTGTCATTTTATAGATGAGAAAAATGGTGGCTTAATAAGTGTCAAAAGTGAAATTCAAACTCACTCTTTTCTGTAAGTTCAGTGATCTTTGTATTATACCATATTGGCTCTCTAGCAAAACAAATTTTTTTTAGAGAGAATTTTTAGGGCACAATTCTGTTAATTAAGTCTTGTGTTCTTTCTGGAGAAAAAAATATGATTATTAATAAATTTGTCGGTAAAGGTCTTTATTGATAATAATACAATTTATCAGTGATTTAAGTATTTTTGAATATATTCAGAATGTTGCCTGAATAACATCCCAGGAATATTTGTTTAAATGTTCTTGAATTTCTCTCCTTGTACAAAAAACAAATAGTTTGAATTTTAGTTCTTGCCAAATGAGAGCGAGTATAGAAAAGTAAGAAAGATAATTTTGATGTCTGTCTCCCTTTAGAAAGATTATTCATAATATATTTATGTAGAAAAGAAGGATTTCTTATCTCTTAAAGTATGCCTATACATACATATGATGCCCTATGCTTCAATCTTAAATTAAAATTAAATTAAAATATTAGCGAAGGTCTAGAGGGTTGTCGTAATTATAGTAGAATTGTTTGACTTAATAGATATCTAGTATTTCTTTTTTGCTTTAGTTGTTTCAGTCCATCAGGCAAAAAATATTTGTTAAGCACTTATGTTCCCAGTAATATATTAAATTTTGTTTACTCTGAGTCTGATTTTTAACTTTATCAAATAAATCTTAATGTACTACTTAGCATAATACCTTGTCTATAGATATTTGTACTTTCAATAAATATTGATTGGTTGATATAATTTATCCTGGAATGTAGTCTAATGAAATCATTGTAGGCTTGATTCTTTAGTTTTGCTTTGTTCTCTGGCTATAGACTGAATTTCTCAACCTAGCTTGCTAGCTAAAATATATAGCCCTTAGTCTCAAAAGGTAACAAGTATACGTGTGATTGACTTAGTGCAATCATCATTAGTGCTCTGGGCTTAAATATATGGTACAATTCAAACTTCTTAGATAACAATTTTTATTGGATTTTTCCAGTAAACTTACATCTTTTTTTGGTAGTTACCTTTTCAAATGACTGGCACTCTTCAAATAGTTTGTTTTATACAAATTGATTTCCACTGTTTTCTTTTTCCATCCTTTTGCAAGGATATTTCAGCCTCAGATAAATTTTGTTATCTATTGAGTTGTAATCAGTTACCAAAGACATGTTATTTGTTATTATATGACTTTAAACTAATGTTGATATAAATGGTATTCAAAGTTTTTCATTTTTTTCCTGTCACATCAGGTTCTTTGTAATCTTTTAGCAGTAGATGGTGTTAATGAGCCTGATGTCTTAGCAATTAATGGTGGTAAGTCCAAAATCAGAGATTTTTAAAATTAGTATTTTAGTTATTCCAAAAGCTAAAAAAGAAATTATATTTTGTCTTGTTTTTAGCTTCTGCTGCCCTCTCATTATCAGATATTCCTTGGAATGGTCCCATTGGTAAGTCAAGATTTCAATATAAGAAATGTTGTAACAGGTTATGTTTACAAAGTAAATATGTAATTTGTACAATTATTACATGCCTTTTGTGTCACAGCACTATATTAGCTAGTGGGGATACAAAGATAAAAGATTACAGATGCCCTGCCCTCAAGGGCTTAGAGCATATTAGAGAAATAATCCATTTTTGACTTAAGTATGATATAAGTTAGAATGTGATGGGAGCAAAGGAGAGATCAAATCAAAGTACTCTTCAGAAAACTTCAGAGAGTAGAAAACACTATGAAAAGGGGAAGAAAAAAATAGATAAGATTTTACAAAGGATATATTGCCAAAGAGGTGTCTTAAAGACCGAGAATGATTTTGACAGCAAAGATTACATGTTCTAGAAACAGAATGGCTTACATGAATTCAGAGGCAGGAGACAACAGGCTGAAACAGCTAGCTAATAGTTCAGATGAACAGGAAGATAAGATAAACATGAAGAAGTTAAGTAAAATGACCAAAAAGATAACTTGGGAATTAAATTATAGAGGGTTTTAAGCTAGCAGGAGGCAGTTGCTCCAAAAAGGTCAAGGAATAGAAAATTGAGGAAAAGTCATTAGATCTAGCTTACTGGGTTACTGGGGACCTTTAAAAGAACAGTTTCAGTAAATGGTGGAATTAGAAGCCACATTTCAAAGGATTACAGGGCAGATTGATAGTGAAGAAGTGGAAGCAATGGGTATAGACTAGACATTTAGAATTGAGTAGTGGACATAAAGGGACCTTTAAGCTTTGAGGGAATTGCAGAGTCAAGGGAAGATTTTTTTTTCAGGCTAGAGAACTAAGTATGTACTTAGGAAAAAGAGGGTCAATAAATATAACTTGAAGATATGTGGGGGGGGGGGCTAGGTGGTGCAGTGGATAAAGCACCAGCCTTGGAGTCAGGAGTACCTGGGTTCAAATCCAGTCTTGGACACTTAATAATTACCTAGCTGTGTGGCCTTGGGGAAGCCACTTAACCCCATTTGCCTTGCAAAAGCCTAAAAAAAAAAAGATGAGGGGGGATGGATCATTGGAAAAGACTTTTGAAAGAGCGAGAAAGAAAAAGATAGAAAGGAATGTATTCAAAGGTGCAGATAACAGAGTAGTCCATCTTGACAAAAAGAAATATCAGTTTGTCTTCTGGAAGTAGATTGTAAGTAGAGAAGATAAGTAAAAATGTAGAGGTTTGGAGATGAGGCCGCTCATGACAGATAGACTTTCTTGAAAGAAAGCAAAGTCATTTCTGAGATGGTGAGAATTATATTGAAGGGTTTGAAATGAGAAACTTAGGAACAGCAGAGATGTATGATAGGGGAACCAATCAGAAATAAAGAAAAAGCTTACCATATAGTAGTGAGAGGGAATTTGTAGAGAACTCATCTTACATTATTATGTGACTCCTCCTTTGTTCAGCAATTCCTGTGTTGCCACAGGAAAATTAGATTGTAGTTGTGATTGAGGATGGTTAAGGATAATCAGAATATATTAAAGGAGAGGAAATAAGGATTTAAATGTCAAGCAGTGAGAATCCATTTGGACTGGGGGGGGTAGTAGGAGGGGCTAAAACAGAATTGATAAACTAGAACCTGGTAAAGATTGATGAATTGGATGTTGGTAACAACTAAGCACAGCTTTAGGAATGAGATAGTAAGAGAGGTAGAATTATACAAGGTTGTGATCCAAACGGGACATTTGGTGGTAGTAGACAATTGCAGATGGAAGTGATGCCTAAACAATGAATAGGAATCATCTCCATTGAAGAACTTATGAGGTCAGGGTGCTAGAAGGGAGATCTACATAAATAGGGGAGTCAACAAAGATTAGGGCAAGAGGAAAGTTTTGAGCCACACTCATAGAGGAAAGCTTATGTGACTGAAGAATTGGTCACTCAGAATAGCACAGTGCATATGTAGGGTTTCATTATGAAAATACTTACAATTAAAACTTATGTTAAAAGATGTTAAAGTGAAGATACTTGTTAGTTTTTCAGAAAATAAAATATGTTGAGATCAATAATTTTGAGTTTCAAAATATCATTAATAATTGAAATCCTTTTTAGGTGCAGTACGAATAGGACTAATTGATGGAGAATGTATTGTTAACCCAACTCGAAAAGAAATGTCCTATAGTACTTTAAATTTAGTAGTCACAGGAGCACCTTGCAGTCAAGTTGGTAAGTTGTTTGGGAAGCTGCCATTCATTTTCTTATAAATTCAGTTTTAAATCTAAATATTTGTACATTTTGTGAAATTGTTTTATGACCTAGAAAATAATACTTTATTTCTGAATTGTTTTGTAGATGTATAGTATTTATTTGTCCATTTCATTCTCTCCCAATCTTTAAGAATGTATTTGACAGAAAGGGTAGTCTATGAGGAAACTTAATCAGAAAGAGAGAAATGAATTGACCTTGAGTCACCTGACTGCCAACATAGGAAGGAAACTGGCAAGTTGGAGCAGCGTAAAATGATAAATGTGCCACACGATTATGCCACATAAGTACTGTTCGAAGGTACCTCAATTCAACAAGTATTTATTAAGTGTCACACACTGTAAAAGGCACTAGGGATGCAAATAAGAAAAAGAAAGGTAAGTCCTGCCCTCAAAGCATTTTAAAACAAGGGAAGACAACATATAAAAGGAAGCTAGAAAGGGGAGTGAGAAAGGACATCAAGGGGTAACTTCTAATCGGGGGAGAGGAGGTATAGGAAGTTGGAAGGTGCTGAATCTCCAAGGTTGAGTTGAACAGCATGAGGCAATTTCCAGTGGGAAGTCATGTGTAGACTGAATTCTGGGATGGGTCGAAGGAATCATAATAGCTGCCTTCAAGTATTTGAAGGGTATAATGTGGAAGAAGAATTTAAACCAGATAGGAAAACTAGGAATTATGATTAGAGATTACAAAGATAAGATTTAGGCTTTGTAAGGGAAAAAAAACTTAGTAACAATTAGGACTATGCCAAAGTAGAATAAATTAGAGATATCTTGAATCCCTTCTCACAAGAGCTCCTCAAGGATGGTCATGTAGAGATTTTGTAGAGGTCATTCTTGGACAGACATGAAGGTAAATGATGACTTTTAAGCTCCTTTCTCAAACTGAAATTGCTTTTGCGACCTTCACACCTCAGAGCTAATGCTTTTGTTGTATGAACGTACCCTAAGATCCAGAAATGATAAAATCGTCCTCACCTTCATACCAAATTCAACATCTGCATCATAGCTTAATGTCCTCTTGCTATACACTAGGGGTATAAAGTGCCCACTTTTTGTGTCCTTCATGATTGATAGTTCATAATTTCTTCTCATAGTGATCTAGACTGTTTTCCATTTTTTCTTTTCTTTATAATTAAAAACTTTTATTTCTGTCATTGTAGTCTAATCATGATAATTTGAATATAGCAAACATTTGATAAATGTTCATTGAATTCAGCCTCTGACCTGTTTCAGTTCTTTTTCTTAATTTTTTAGTGACTCCAAATATTTTTCCCTATTCTTTTCCTAAAATTTTTATTGATATCTTTTGTTTTTATATTACCTTTACTTCTGATTTTTCAATCTTTGTTCATAGTGTTCTTGGTTTTTCAGTCTTTGTACATAGTCTTCTTGGTTTTGCATATTTCCAATTTCATCAATTGATCTAAGTCTTCCCATGCTTCTTGTATTCTGCATTTTTGTCATTTCTTACAGCATAGTGATATTCCAATACATATATGTATCACAATTTTAGACATTTTCCAAAAAGAAGGATATACACTTTCTTTTGAGTCCTTTGCACCTTTAGAATGTACTGCTATAAATATTTTTAATATATGTGGGATCTTTCTGTTGTCTTTGACTCACTTGATCATATGCCTACCTTGATTTCTGAGTCAAAGTATGTAGATATTTAAGTCACTTTTTTTGACATAATTCCCAATTCTCCCTTTCTATTGCTCTTCTGAGATTGAAAAGGAAAAATAAAAGACTCAGAAATTCTTTCTTCCTTGATTGATACTGAAAGGAGAATTAAAGCTTTTCTCACTAACTGGAAGAAAAATTAAAAATGGGGAACTATCAGAAGTAAATAGTGTAAGTCCTAGAATGATTCACATTAAGCCTAAGTAAGCCACTTTTATTAAAATCAGTCTGTATCTAATGATTTACATAATGTCCTTTTTCTAGAGGCAGTATTTTATTTTGTGGGGCTTTTTTGCTTGGGGCTTTGTTCCCCTTTGTTCAAAGGGGAAGGGCGGCTAGGTAGTGCAGTGGATAAAGCACCGGCCCTGGAATCAGGAGTACCTGGGTTCAAATCCAGTCCCAGACACTTAAAGATTACCTAGCTGTGTGGCGTTGGGCAAGCCATTTAACCCCATTGCCTAGCAAAAACCTAAAAAAAAAGACAAAAATTCTGGACAAAAGGGAAAACTTGTAATTTTAGAAATTTAGCAGGAGATATGCAAGAATACAAAAGCTTGGGAGTTGACAGTTCAAATTAGATATCTTTTAAGATGAAACCTTTCATTTCTTCTTTATTTTCATTTTCTAGGAAATGTATAGGAAATCCCCAGTTAGAATTTAATTCAAATGTGAGGACCCCATGGTTCATCTACACATTACTAATCATTTAAAAATTGAAACTCTTTTCACTTTGCTTAAGGAAAGGAATAAGGAAAGAGGCTATAGTAATTGGAACTAAAAGCAGTTGTTTTATGTATTAAATTTGTATTAGGTCATCACTCAAGAATTTTATATTCTTGATCATGGTAGTGTTAAAACTAAATGACAGTGGGGCAGCTAGGTTGCACAGTGTATAGAGCACCAGCCCTAGAGTCAGGAGGACCTGAGTTCAAATCCAACCTCAGACATTGAATAATTGCCTTATCTGTGTGAGCCGGGGCAAGTCACTTAACCCCATTGCCTTAAATAAATAAAATTTTTAAAAAACTAAATGACAGCAGAAATGGATTTAATGGAAATTGATTCACTATTTTTTTATTTTAATAGTGATGTTAGAAGCTGCTGCAGAGAATGTATTACAGCAAGAATTTTGTCATGCCATCAAAGTTGGGGTGAAGCACACCCAACAGATAATCCAGGGTATACAGAAATTGATGAGAGAGAAGGGTATTGCCAAGAGAACCCCTCAAAAGCTATTTTCTGCATCACCAGAAATGGTGAAATTTGTTAATAAGTAAGTACATCCATTTATACTATATACATTGTGAAATTAGTGCCAGATTTATCTTCTTAGGAAAAGAAAAACTTTCTGTTGAAACTATGGTTATATTTATGCAGTCTTGCTCCTTAACAATGCTATTCTGACCTAACAGTCATTTTCTTAATTTTATTGTTGTTCACTTGTTTCAGCCATGTCCCACTCTTCCTGATCCCATTAAGGGCAGACTCTCATTTTACCTGCAAAGTGACCTGCACCTGACTTCCCTTCCCCGTGCTCGGTTTTTCTGCCCCATACCAATAAGCATGGAATTCCTCCAGAAGGATGGATGTGGTATTGTAGGATTCAGTGTGGGGCCCAGATTTCTGTTCCTCACCAACCTGGGTTAATGAGGAGAGTAGGTTTCCCAAATGCTTTTTGAAATTTCAGAAGGAATAAGAACTGTCTCTTTGTCCAGAGCATGTGTTGGGTGTTAATGGCTTTTGAACTTCCTTTAATTAACATGGGACAGTGTTGGACCTTGAACAAGTTGGTGTTTAATAAATGTAAACTGATTTGAATTAAAAATTAATTTTATGGGGCATCTAGGTAGCACAGTAGATAGAACACCAGCTAAGTTTATATACTTAGGAAAGAAATCTATCCTAGAAGTTGGTTTCACCAAGTTAATAATAAGATACATTATTATTCAGTCATTGGTAGACAGATACAAAGTATAATGCCAGACAAACACTTGACTAGGAACTAGACTAAAACAATTAATCAGATTTGTATATATTCTTTTACATGAGATCACTCACTTAAGGATATTTAAAGTGACCATTCAACTAAGACAATGAGTGTAAAGTACTTAACAAAATTAAAAGTGCTAAATTAAGTGGCAGCTATCATTATCTAGAGACTGCTCATATTAGTTTAAATGCCAAGTATGCTCTTTTTCTCTTTTTGAAAGACTTTTTTTTCAGATTCATCAATTTTATATTTATTTCTTCTGTTCTTACATGACAAGTATGGTGGCAATTCACATTTCCTTTAAGGTAGAATCAGTATTTGAGAAAGTGACTTTAAAAAAATAAATATGGAAGAAACGAATGATTTTTACAAATAAAACATCATATGTTTCTTGTCCTTAAAATAGACATGCCATGGAAAGGATCTATGCTGTTTTTACAGATTTTAATCATGACAAAGTAAGTATACTTGAAATATCTCTTAAGAATACTATTCTTAAAGGAGTTCCTACATTATATTTTACTTAATAGAAATTGAGAATTTTTGCATTTGTTTTCATGAAACACACACATGAGTGTTTAATGCTTGTGGCATTTCCTCTGTCTGTCTCCCATTCCCTGACCACCTTGTCTTTCTTTTAAGTTAATCAACTTATTATTATGCAAATATCATCATATACCTGATACTTTAAGTCCCTACCAAGACCTTCTGTACTGGAAGCCTTATCCAACCCCTCTTAATCCCAATACCTTCCATATGTTAATTATCTCCTAATTATACCTTGCTTTGTAGATATTTTTTGCATGTCATCTCCCTCGTTAGATTATAACCTCTTTTTAGGGCAGGACCTGTCTTTTCCTTTTTAATGTATCCCCAGTGCTGGCACATATTAGCCACTTAAATGTTTCTTGATTGATTGATTAATTGAAATATCTTGAAACTTTCTCTTCTCTTAATGTTCCTTCCTCCTATTCCTATATTTGTTAATGTCTCAGTAAGTGTAACTATAACTGAATGAATGTCAAAAGGAAGATTTTGTTTTTATTTATGAATTTATTTACTAATCCTTGAAAAAAGAGTCCCATTATGGAATCCAGTAAGTCTATACACACTTGACAATTTGGTCATGGTTGTGAAACAATATAAAACTATTTCTGTCATACTACTAGTAATAACAGTTCATACTAACAACTGTAACTTTTTTTTAGGTTTCCAGAGATGAGGCTATTAACAAAATAAGATTAGATGTTGAGGAACTACTAAAAGGTACTCTGCTATTTTTATTAAAAGTTTTGATTTATTTTGAAAATGATGAAATTTTATAAATATTTGACCATTATTAATCTTTATTGTACAAAAGTCTAATCCCCAGGTGGAAAATTCTATATTTCACAGTTTGGAAATTCTAGGTTTTTTTAGAATTAATTTTCTTGGGCACTTTCCCTTGTCCCAGATAGTCAGGTAATCTTTCTTTTTCCTTTTTATATAAAAAATATAGAATGAAGCACAAATTTGAATTTCTTACAAATATACAATTATTCTTTGGTTTGGTTTTTGCTCTCTTCAAAACTAGTGTAGTTGTTAGAAGTTACTTTCTGTCAGGATTGAGACTATCACCAGTTGCTATTGAAAAAAATTTAGGGGGGCAGTAGGTGATGCAGTGGATAAAAGCACCAGCTTTGGAATCAAGAGGGGATCTGAATTCAAATTTGGCCTCAGGGTCAGGCTAGGTGGTACAGGGGATAGAGCACCAGCCCTAGAGTCCAAGAGGACCTGAGTTCAAATCCAGTCACTTCATAATTACCTAGCTGTGATCTTGGGCAAAACAAAACAAAACCAAAAAAGCAGTAACAAATCTGGCCTCAGATACTTACTAACTGTGTGACCCTGGGCAAATCAGTTAACCCCAAATGCCTCTCCAAAAATAAAAAAGAAAAATTCTTAGAATTCTGTCTTAGCAGGTCGTAGGTAATTTAAAAATTAATAAAAGAATAAAATTATTTTGAATAAAGTTATCACATTTATTACCTTATTAAGAAATCTTTTTTAAAAGTCTTTATATTGTCTTATATAAGATTGTACACGTATGCTCATATATACAAAACAACTTTTCTGTAACACCTTGGGGATAGAAGAACATTTAAAAATATTCTTCATTCTACTTTACTTATAACATCTAAGGTGATAACAAAAGTTGAAAATATCAAAATAAAGCATAACATTGAAAATTACTTTTTAGAGTATTATGAATAAATATTTAAAGGTTTTTTATGATCACTTTTTGTACCATTATACTAGAACAAATGAGTATTTCTGGAATATAATATAAAACATTGCAGTCAATTTAATGTTATTTTCAATTGATGAGGATTTAGGCATATTAACATAAAGGTAACTCATTGATTCCCTAATTTACAGGTTAAGATAAAGTTGCTGAGGCAAGGAAGTAAGGATGACTACTTTTGAGGTGATATGTAATATGTGATATTATGTAACAGTAGTAACAATAATGACTTAGTAAAATTTATTGGTAATTATCACAGCATAGGCAACCCTAATATATCATTTTCAGCTTAAAAGTGCAAGTTATGGGGTCGCTAGGTGGCACAGTAGACAGAGCACTGGCCCTGGAGTCAGGAGTACCTGAGTTCAAATCCGGCCTCAGACACTTAATAGTTACCTAGCTGTATGGCCTTGGGCAAGCCACTTAACCACAATTTGCCTTGCAAAAACCTAAAAAAAAAAAAGTGCAAGTTATTAGTAGTCAATACATAATGCAAGGAGCACCCAAAACATTTAGCACTTTATATTATAGGTATAGGTAGTATTATGAGCAAAGCTATAAAGAGAGATGCACAGGGTATGAGCAGTCTGGTTTCCTGTACAGTACAATAGATAGGAAATAATGTTTAAGTAAAACTGAAAAGAGAGGTTGGCATGGGACTTTCATGTTCAGAGCATACTCTCTGAGTTGGGAAATAAAATCCTCTTTTGACAGTTGATCTACCTATAAAAACCCAGCCTCCTCAATAGATTTTTTCTTCTGATTTATGTTTCATCTGTAGAAAAATTTCCAGAGGCTGATCCATATGAAATAATAGAATCCTTCAATGTTGTTTCAAAAGAAGTTTTTAGAAGTATTGTCTTGAATGAATATAGAAGGTAAATATATCCTTTCCCTAAAAATAAAATTTATTTATAGTTATTTAGTTATTTATTTATATTGATACTTTAAAAAAGCCTTTAAAAGTGACTTCTAAAGTGAGTAATTTTCCCCCCTAGGTAAATAGTAAAGAATGCTGATATTTTATACTTGTAAAGTAACATAGTCTATAGAATGCTAAACCTGGTGTCAGGAACACCAAAATTCAAATTCAGCCTCAGATACTTAAGCTTTGTGACCCTGAGTTTAACTTCTTAACCTCTGCCTCAATTTCCTCATTTAAAAATGTGAATGATAATAGCATTTTTCTCTTAGAATTGTTGTAAAGAAGGGTGACTAGGTGGCACAGTGGATAAAACACTGGCCCTGGAGTCGGGAGTACCTGGGTTCAAATCCAGTCTCAGACGCTTAATAATTACCTAGCTGTGTGGCCTTGGGCAAGCCACTTAACTCCATTTGCCTTGCAGAAAACCTAAAGAAAATTAAAAAAAAAGAATTGTTGTAAAGCTAAAATGAGGTAATATTTGTAAAAATGTTTTGTAAATCTTAAAGTACTATATAAGTGATAGATATTATTAATATATTACCATTATATTATATACCTAAAGGAGAGAATATTAGGCAGAGAGAGGGAGAATGACATCTTGTTTGAGTGTGACTTTTTCCTGCTTTCAAATCTTTTTACTTCATTTTGTTTATTATTATTATTATTATTATTATTATTATTATTATTATTATTATTATTATTATTATAGATGTGATGGACGAGATTTGACATCACTCAGGAATATTAGTTGTGAAGTGGACATGTTCAGAACCCTTCATGGATCAGCACTGTTTCAGAGGGGCCAGACACAGGTAATATTTTCTAATCACCACAGCTATTTTCTGATTCATGATTCCTTTATTCAAGGAGAAATTGATTATAGTAGTTAGCTCCCTAATCTTATATCTTGTCATTGATACTTATTCCATAGACAGCATGTATCTAGTGTAGGGAGCCCTGAGCTGAGAGTCAGAAAATTTCTAGCCATGTGACTTAGACAAGTCACTTTGCCTTCTCTGGGTCCCTTGTAGCATGAAGGGGTTAAACTAGTTAAACTCGGAGAATCTTCATTCCACCTCTAAGATTCTATGGTGGTGGTAATTTTTTTTTGATGGGAGGATACAGGCTCCCATAACTTCTTTGGAAATAGGGAACTCCCAGTGAGGAAGCTTTCCTACCAATGCAGTTAGTTCCCCCCAAGCTATGCATCTTACTGTTTTAAAAGATTGTCTAATTACTCAGGCTAATAACTGGCAAAACTTAGGGACAATATTTTACATATATTTCTTATGACAACAGTACCCTATATATTAAATCAGCATGTACTTTGCTATTCAGTAACTTCAATACAAAGATAAGAATAGATGAGCAATATGGAATGAGAGATACTGGCCTATTGTTGGCTACACAGAAGCCACACTCCTTTTTATTAGAAATACTTTTTCAAAGAAAAGAATTGGTAGGCACAGGACATAGGACTACTGAAGGATATCACATAAATTGATATATGTATGGGGTGGGGTTTTTTTAGGTTTTTTTCAAGGCAAATGGGACTAAGTAGCTTGCCCAAGGCCACACAGCTAGGTAATTAATAGTGTCTGAGACCAGATTTGAACCCAGGTATTCCTGACTCCAGGGCCGGTGCTTTATCCACTGTGCCACCTAGCCGCCCCCACTGTGCCACCTAGCCGCCCCTATGGGGGGTTTTTTGATGGACTTTTGATTTCACCTGTATTCTCACTAAAGAGACTCCTTCTAATACCAGGTGGCACCAGTTCTGTAACTTAGAATATTGGAAACTTTCCCAGGCCACTGGAGACATTAAGTGACTTGCCCAGTCATATATAAAGAGGTTAGACTCTGACACCTTTAGTGAGTTCCTTTAGTGAGGCTCTCTCTCTGTCTCTCCTTCGACCATATTGCCTTAAATTAGTTCTGTTTTGACAGACTGCTTGTGAATATAGGAATTGTTACTGAATCAGCTATCTTTGTTTAGACAATTAAGTCACATCAGCAAATATTAAGTGCATGCCAAGCACTATGAAGAATTCTGAGGATATAAAGTAAGTCTCCAACGACTAGGTACATATGAATTTCGAAATGTCAATGAGAAGTGATCTCAGAGAGAAGGCGGGGGAGGCCACAGGGAAGATCTCTTGCAGAAAGTGACCTGAGTCTTGAGAGAAGCAGCAATAAGGAGAGAGGATATTCCAGACCTGGGAAATAGCTGGTGAAAAGACTTAGAGTTAGTAGAACACACAGCAAGTAGGTCAGTGTTGGAGTTCATCTTGGAGTCATTGAAGTCTCTTGAACATGAGTTATGGGGAAGTGATATGCTCAGACTTGCACATTAGGACGCTCACTTTGAATAGATAATAGACTAGTGTGGGAAGAGATCATAGGCAGGGAAACCAAACATAAAAAAGGTTATTGCAGTCATCCAGGCAAGAGAGAGTGAAGTCCTACACCAGGATTGCAGCAACAGGTCAGTTATATAGGATAAGTAAGAGTGTGAGGAGTCAAGGATGATACCAAGGTTATAATCCTAGATGACTAGGAAGATGGCTGTACTTTGTCTGTACAGCAGTAGAAAAAGAAAATTAGTTAAGTTTTGAACATGCTGAGTTTCAAATGTCTATGGGACATCTAGTTCAAGATATCCATTAAGCAATTGGTGAAGTAAGACTGTACTGATGATGCTCAGGAGAGAGACTTGAGCCAGATATCTAGATTTGAGAATCATCTGTAACATGACAATTGAGCTCATGTAAGCTGATGTTATTACCAGATGAGATAACATATAGGGAGAAGAGAAGGTGGCCTGTGACAGAACCTTGAAGGACTCACAATAAGTGGGTATGTCCCAAAGGAAGATCTAACAAAAGAAATTGAAAAGGATTTGTCAGAGAGACAAGAGGAGAACCAAATATGTTGCAAAAGCCTAAAGAAGAGAGAATATAAAAAGAAAAGAGTGTGTCAGAGGCTTCAGAGAAGTCAAGAAGACTTGAGATTTTTTTCTCATGATTTTATTAATTTACCCTCTTTTGAGATATATAAATATTGTACTTTACCTTACTTTCCATACAACACATTCCTTTTGTAATAAAGATTAAAAGCAAAAATATTTTTCAGTTATTTGTCCCATGTCATATTGGAAAAGTTAGAATTAAATATCCCATCATCTCTTCTGAATGCTAAAACTTATCAACAGTGCATGTGATGTGTCTTCATATTCCTGTTATTAGTACCATTTATATGCATTTACTAGATTCATGTTTATGTAAATAAGGGGTCTGGTTAACTATTCTGATTATTTATTTTATATTTTTTATATATTTATATATTATTTTATATATTTATATGTTATATATTTATATATTATTTTATATATTTATATATTATTTTATATGTTACCATTTTTCATTTACTTCCATTAAAGTCCTAATCCTTTGCACCATTTTGACTTGGACATGGACTTGGGTTTTCAATAACTAGATTATTAGAGGAAACTTTATGATTGTCCCAACCAGCTGGAAAGAATTTAAATTTTTAAAAATTGTCTTATGTATTGTCATTTTTTCTCTCTCTGTTTTCTTCTGTTTGAATTTAATTCTTCTCTCACAACATGTTCAATATCGATCTATGTTTTAGCATGGTTATAAATGGAGGGCCTACATCAGATTGCTTTCTGTCAGAGGAATGGGAAGGGAAGGAAGGAGGTAAAAAATTGTAAAACTCAAAGCCTTGTAAAAAAAAATGATTGGTAAAAACTACCATTGCATGTAGTTGGAAAAACTAATAAATAAAATAGTGAAATTTTTAAAAATTATTGAATATATTAGTGATTTCATTATTAGGTACACAAAGGTTCAGTTCTTGTCCTTCAAAGATCAAAATGACATCACTATGTTTGAAACAAATCAAGTGTGTCTGACTGTGGCTGATCAGACCAATACATTGTGTCACTATTTCATGTGTCACTTGAAAATAATGAAATATTGATTTTTGTTTTTTATATAAATAGTACATTTTCCATATTATAGTACATGTGATATTTTTGCCTATTAAATCTAAATATCTTCATGTTATTTTTTTTTACATATTGTCAACCTGAAATAAAGGATATTACCAAAGGGAATTCCAACTGGGGCCACTGGAAGAACCAAAGTTAAGAGATTTTTTTTTTATTTTAGGTTTTTGCAAGGCAATGGGGTTAAGTGGCTTGCCCAAGGCCACACAGCTAGGTAATTATTAAGTGTCTGAGGTCAGATTTGAACTCGGGTATTCCTGACTCCAGGGCTGGTGCTCTATCCACTGCGCCATCTAGCCTCCCCTAGTCAAGAGATTCTTATAGGATGGTTTTTGTCCTATATTATGGAAAAAGATTAAAATGATATCACTATGCTTGAGACAAATTACAGTGTGTCTGACCATGACTGATCGACCCAATATGAGCTTAGAATGCTCTATCACAGGTCAGGCACAAATAATCCATGTGAACAACTAGGGTGTTTACTCTAAAATTATGTATGTCATGTTTCTCTTGAGCTACTTCCATTCTGCCTTCCTCATAGAGTGCAGGACCCATGCTGTACAATCAGTTCTAAAGTTCTTAGGAAACACCTTCAAGGTGTCCCAGTATCGCTTCTTCTGATCCCCTTGTGAGCACTTGCTTGGTGTATTTCCCATAAAATAGTCTTTTTTTGGCAAGCATACATCTGGCATTCTAACGTGACCTACCCACTGTAGTTGTACTCTTTGTAGTAATGTTGGAATGCTAGGCAGTTTAGTTCAAGGAAAGACCTCAATGTCTGGTATCTTTTTCTGTTTTTTGGGTTTTTTTTAGGTTTTTGCAAGGCAAATGGGGTTAAGTGGCTTGCCCAAGGCCACACAGCTAGGTAATTATTAAGTGTCTGAGACCAGATTTGAACCCAGGTACTCCTGACTCCAGGGCCGGTGCTTTATCCACTGCACCACCTAGCCGCCCTCTAGTATCTTCTACCAAGTGATTTTCAGATTCTTCCTAAGATGATTTAAATGGAAGTGATTCAGTTTCCTGACATGGCCCTGGCTAGATTGTCCAGGTTTCTTTCTTTCTTTGGCAAGTTAATGGGGTTAAGTGACTTGCCCAAGTAGGCAATTATTAAGTGTTTGAAACCCGATTTGATTTCAGGTCCTCCTGCTTCCAGGGCCTGTACTCTATCCACTGTGCCACCTAACTGCCTATGATTATCCATTGATTGTCCACATTCATACAGCAATGAGGTCAGCACAACTCTGTAGACCTCCAGTTTGATAATTAGTCTAATATTCTTCTCTCCCACACTTTCTTTTGGAGCCTCCCAAATACTAAGCTAGCTCTGGCAATGCATGTGTCAACCTCAATGTCAATGTGTACCTCCCTGGAAAGGACACAGGTAAGGGAATTTGTCCACAGTACTGAAAACTTCTCCATTTGCTGTAATGGATGATTATATATATGGATGGTGTGGTGCTGGTTGATGGAACACCTGGCTTGGTGTTAATTGGTAGACCAAAATTAGCACAAGCAGCAGAGAATCGATCCATGCTTTGTTGCATTTCAGCTTCAGAGGCTGCATTGAGGGTACAATCATCTGCAAACAAGATCATGCACCAACACTCCCTTCACTTTGGTCTTGGCTTGTAGCTTTTTCAAGTTCAAAATTTGCCATCAGTGTGGTAGTTGACCTCAGTGAAGGTGTTCGAAAACACGACTGAAAGGACACATCCTTATTTCACTCCACTGTTGACTGGGAAATCTTGAGAGTATTAGCCACTCTCCAGAACCCAGGCAAGCACGCCATCATGAAACTAATGTACAATACTGCTAAACTTCTCCAAGCAACTAAATTTTGACATAATTTTCCAAAAACCCTCAAGAATGATGGTATGAAAGGCCTAAGTCAGAGCTACAAATGTTGCATCCAGACCTCTGTATTGTTGCTGGCATTCTTCCTGGAGTTGTAGGGCAGCAAACACCATGTTGATTGTTCCTCGATCCTTTCTGAAGCCACACTGGCTCCTCTCAGAGGTGACCATCTTCCAGGAGAAGGATCAGTGTATTGAGAAGGGCTCTGGCAAGAATCTTACAGAAGTGACTAAAGGAGAAAGACACCTCTAATTGTCACAGGACAATCCTTGAATTCTTGGGGGATAACCTTTTCATGCCATATAACCTGGATAGTTTCAAGCAGCTTTTGGATGAGCAGTGGACCCCCCCATCTTGTAGATCTCATCTGGAATAGAATCAGCACCAGGTACATTGCTACTTGAAAGGAACTTAATGGCATTCAAACACCTTCTCCTTTCTTCAGTTGGAACTTCAGCTAGGAACTAATTGATTTCAATTTGAGGTAATCAGTCAATGGTTTCTGCATTGATTGATGATGGGTCTGTTAAGAACACTGGAAGTGTTCAGCCCATCTCTCTAGGATCATGTCCCTATCATTAATCAATGTGGATCCATTAGCACTGAGTAGTTGAGATGCCCCATAGGTATTTGGCCCATAATTAGCCTTCAGGGCATCATAAAAGCACTTTGTTTCTGTCTGCATAAAACTGAATTTCATCGGCCTTCTTACTGAGCAAAGAGTCCTGCATCTGTCTAAGCTTCACTTGTACTTTATTTTTGATGGAATTAAATGATGCCTTAGAAATGGATGAACTATCCTGCTGGTAAATCCTGTGGAGTTCTTGTTTTTCATTTAGCAGCTTCTGTATTTCTCCATCATTTTCATCAAATGGAAGTGGTAGACTTGGTACAAAGTTACTTATACACAGGATGTGTCCTCTGCTTGCTTACTATGCTTCTCAAATGCTTTTTTATTCTGTGTACTTAGTATAACAATAGCCAAATCATGTTTTGTTTTGTTTTTTTAGGTACTCTGTACAGTTACATTTGATTCTTTAGAATCCAGCATGAAGTCTGATCCTATTACAACAGCTATTAGGTGAGTTGAAGGACAGGAGACACTATTTTAAAATTAATTTTTATATTTAATGTCTTTAATAGCACTCATAATTGCCTATCTTTCCTTATCTCCCCATGCCTTATTTTTCCTAAGCCTTTCCTTATCCTCACCTTGAGCTCTAGTTCCTCCATCCCTCAATATTTTATCCAACCATTATGCTTGCTGTGGCAATCCTTTCTTTCATTCCTAATTTTGATCATTTAGTGAACTCTCTACATTTGACTTCTGTTGTCAGGTCCTTTGATAACTTGTCCTATTGCCTCTTTGGCCTTGTCACACATTCCAACCCTGAATTGTTTGTGCTATTTATCTCTTCCATTTCTTGGGTGTGGTTGAATGGAACTGCAGAAAATTATAACTCTTCTAATTAGATCACTATAAATTTATGCTAATTTTCCCTGGGTTCTCAGTTCAAAAAGAGAATTATTCCTTCCGAACTGATTTTCTACTATGTGCTTCATAATAATTATTCCAAAGTTCTCATCTCCTCAGACTTCACACCCTTCCCTTCAACCTCTCTGCTGAGGTTTTTGTCTCATACTTTTCCCAAGAAAATTGAGTTTATTTGATGCAAGTTCCTTCTCTTTGATCCTCCTCATATCAGTACCCCTAGGTATCATCATCACTGTTCTTCCTTTAGTGTGTGATTAAGAAACAACCACAGACTTAAACCCTCCTGATATATCCTTTGATCTCATCTTCTCAAGCCGATTGCCCCCCACTATTATCCGCTCTCTCTAATCTTCATTGTCTCCCTAGCTACTGGTTCCTTTCCTACTGTCTACAAGCTTTCCCAGGTCTCCCCAATTCTTAATAGATTCTCACTAGATCCCACCATCTCTGCTAGCTATCATTATATGTCACTTCTAATTTTCCCAGCCTCATCACTCAGCTGTAACTTCACAGAAGTACTAGTTATCTGCTAATTGCCACACCTAATGGACTTTTCTCAGTTCTCACCCTTGAATCACTCTGCAGTGTTAAACAATAAGCCTCTCTTCCTAGGGTGGGTATTCCCCCAAGATAGTCCTTCATCCTTTTCTCTTTGTGGATCCAATTATTATTTATATGCAAATGGTTGTCAGATCTATTTGTCCAGCCCCAACCTATCTTCACTCTCTTATCTCCAATTTCTTTTGGCACCTTAAGCAGAATATTCCACAAATATCTTAAACTCAACATGTCCCAGACAGAATTAATTTTCTTTTCCACCAAACCTTCCACCCCAGGGGGCAATGGGGCACAACTTTCTCCTGGTTTTCTCTGGGTCTTGCTAACTGTTTCTCGGTCCCTCCTGCTTATTCATTGTCCATGTCCTGCCTAGTCCGTCTGTCAGGCAAGAATTTATTAAGTACCCATTCCTTTCAGGCTCTTTGCTAAGAGAAAGATAAAATATCATCCCTGCCCTTGAGGAGCTCAAACAACTCTATATAAACAGGAGGTAGACAGTGTGACTGGGAGGTCACCTCTAGAGGGAAGGTGCTGCCATGAAGGGGACTTGGGAAAGGCTTCTTATATGATAGTATAGAAGGTGGACTTCTAGCTGGGACTTCAAGGAAGCTGGAGACAAAGATGACTAAAGAGAGAGAAATAGGAATGGGGACAATGCCTAGAATTAGAAGAGAGGAAGAACACTGAAGTCAGTGTCATGGAGGGGCAGAAGGATTGAAAAGGTAGAGAGGTTGTGAAGGACATTAAAAGACGAACAGGCTAATTAAAAATTTTACAGGGACAGAAGGGGTGAAATACTTGGGGCTGGGATACCAAGGAGCACTGGCTATGACAATAGTGTAGCCATAGGATCATGAGGGCCTGCACCAGGGTGGTGAAATGTTAGGAAGTTTGAATCCACAGAACTTGGCAACTGGTTGAATATGAGTAGTGAGAGAGTAAGGAAGGAGTCAAGGATGACATCAAGGTTTCAAGCCTGAATGATTAGGAAAGTAGTGGTACCCTTGACAGTAACAGGAAGGTTAGGAAGAGGGGAGGATTTTTGGGGGGGGGGGAGAAAATTAATTATGTCTGGGACATATTTAAGCTGTTTGTGGAATATCCTGCTCAAGATGTCAATAGAAATGGGAGATAGAAGAATAAAGATAGTTTGGGGCTAGACAAATAGATCATCTGCATAAAAATAATTGATTCCACAAAGAGAAAAGGATGCAGGGCAGTCTTGAGGGATACTCACAGTAATAAGCAAATATCCAGCAAAGGTAATTAAAGGATATTCAGGCATGTAAGAGGAGAAGAAGGAAAGATCAGTGTCATGAAAAGCTAGAGGGAATAGAGGATCAAAGAATAAATGGGGTCAATTGTGTTAGAAGTTGTAAAGATATCAGTAAGGATGAGAATGAATTAAAGGCCATTAGATTGAGTATTTAAAAGATCATTGATCACTTTAGAGAAAACAGTTTGAGTTGAATGATGAGATCAGAAACCAGATTGCAAAGAGTTTAGACAAAACTGAAAATGAAGTCGTGATATCAATTGTAAATGGCTTTTATCAAGGAATTTACCCACAAAAGGAAAAGAGATACAGGAAAAATAGCAACTGAGTATAGACCTATCAAGGGAGAGGTTTTTAAGGGTTAGGGGAGACATGAATCTGTTTTTAGGCAATAGGAGAACAAGAGATTAAAGATTAGTGAAGGAGTAGGGATGATGGGGGCTGCAATCTGTTAAAGAAGATAAAAATGGAATTAGATCTCTTGTGCATGGGGGTAAAGAGGTTGCCTTGGTAAGGACTCTTATGTGAGACAGGAGGAAATAATGGGAAGTAACATCTGAGTGATGTCAGATTGAAGCAGTTAGAAGGTCCATTGGACCCTGGATCTGGAGAGAGGAAAATTTGATTTAAAAATCTGCCCTCTCATGCATACAGCTGGGCAAGTCATTTAGCCTCAATTTTGTCATCTGTAAGATAGGGATAGATAATGATAGTATCTATTTCATAGGATTTTTTTTGTGACAGTCATATGAGAGAATATTTGTAAAGTGCTCACCACAGTGTCTGGCATGTAGTACGTACTATTGAAATGCTTATTATTCCTTTCCCTTCCCATACCCCCACCCCCTGAGAAAGAAGGGAAGTATTGGGAAGTTTGAAGAAGAATGAAAAAGTTTGAAAAAATCCACTGGGGGTGAGTGACAGTAGAGTGAATCTGTGAGAGAGGAGTTAAAATTTCTTGACCCAGTGAGGGTCCAGTTTCAGTTATAAAACATAAATTTGTAGTTTACCCCATCAGTATGATACTGTACTTTTTTCTTACTCCATTCTTCACTTAGCTAGGAGCAAAGGCCACAGATAGGTGGAATAATCCAAGCTTGGGGCTTGGCAAAGTATGTCAGAGCTCATGACTATAAAATACTTGTAATTGATGAGAAAGATCAGGAATATAACTATATGTATTGCTAAAGTGGGCACAAATGAGCTGGATCTAGTTAATGTATATACTGAGGAAATGGAAAAATGAGGTGTTTCAGTGAGTGTTGTGTCATGTACTGGAAGGGCAGGAATTGGGGTAGAAAGAAACACTGAGCCAGACACTGAACCCAGTGAAGAAGAGGCAGTAAATAAAAAATAGTAGGATCTTCATAGTGATAGACTCTTAAGGGAAGAAAGATTATTGCAAGATGGTGGTAGAAAAGGATCTGGAAGTAGTGCAGGGAAGCAAGGGATAAGTAGAGACTAATGAGTGTCAAGGTGTAAATGGAAGGACTATGCAGTGCTGGAAAGGATGGCCAGGAATCTGTATCATCGGAAAGGAGCCAGGTCTCATTGAGACTCAGAAGGTATAGGGAGTGAGAAAGAAAAACGTTTAAGATGGAGTTTCTTAACTGGTGCAAGTTATCCAGAGAATACAATGGAAGGGGGTATGTAGATATAGAGGGACTTTAGTAGTTAGGATTGAGGGGGATAGGAATAATGTGCTGAACAAGTGTATTCACATTTCATGAATTTTTTTAAGACTCTTTTTTTAATTTTTAGTGGAATAAAAGAGAAAAATTTCATGCTTCATTATGAGGTAAGGTAATTCTTTAATTTTGAAATCTTAGTACATATATCAGAAATGTAAACAGGAAGATAGTAGCATTATTATCTAAAATTACTATTCTGCTTCAGAAATAGAATTGAGATCTGAATAGCAGATATAGTGTTCCTCAAACATTGCTTGAAAAAAGATCAGTTCCTACTTCAAAGAATTGGGACAACTGGTTTAAAATACCTGAATTTACAAAACATTTTTACCTTTACAATAAGCTCATCTTATGAGACATTTAAAATACTAGGTTATTATTCAGTGAACCAGTAGCAAAAAGACTCCTGATTTTTTTTCTTCGTGTTTCATTCACTGCTTGCTTTATTAATAAGAAAAGTATACAGGCAATAAATTATAGTTTATAGGAATTTCTTAATTTTGTGTGGTTTTCTTTTCTAAAGTTTCCTCCCTATGCAACTAATGAAACTGGCAAAGTCACTGGTGTGAACAGAAGAGAACTTGGACATGGTAAGAAAACTTTATGTGATATTCCCAAAATACCTTAAGTATACTTTATTCTTAATGTATTATATTTTGTATTTTAGGTGCACTTGCTGAAAAGTCTTTATATCCAGTTATTCCCAAGGATTTTCCTTTTACTATAAGAGTTACATCTGAAGTTCTGGAGTCAAATGGTATTCTGATCTTTTATTTCATATAGAAAAGACTAAGTTTATCTCTTAAGTCTATCTTTTCAAATGTCAATCTCCCATTCTACTTGATGTACTAATGTTTCTATTTCCACTGGCAAGGTAAAAGTTTTTATTGATAAGATTTAAATAAATGTTCACTCTTATCCTTCTCTACTAGTTAAATAATTGCCCATAGAAATATATAAATTGTGCCCTTTAATGATTGTTCCCATTATAATCAACATACCCAAGAGGCCAGATCTGTAGCCTTAGAGTGCTATACCCAGGGATGTGGACCTAAGAAGGTAGGATGGTATTTAACTAAGGCTGGGCAAGGTGTCATGTCAGAATAGGGGTGGTGAAAGTATATAAAGATAGACCAAGAGGAAGGATCTGACAAAGGCCAGTTCCCAAAATAAAATAATTCTAGAGAGTTTTGCTAAAACAAGATGAGTTGGGCAAGTCTTAAGATTCTTCTCTATAGAGGGTCTTTATTTCAACAAATTGAATCAGAAATGATCTTCCTAAAATAAGAAAGATACACAATTAATGTCTGATCTTGGACATAATATGCTTGGTTTCTTTCCTCTTTAAATCATTTGGTATATTGGGTGGGCCAGAGCCAGAAAGGGTACTAACTACTCTTGGGACAATAGAGCTTCAAAAATATTAATAGTTTTCATAGTAGAGCCTGGGACATAGGTAAATATTTCGGACCTCTTTAATGATTCTGATAGTCATTTTAATTCTTTTTATACTTCAAAGCTAGAAAAATTGACTTTGGTGGGGAGTGTTAGGGTTGTATTTGTTTTGTTCCAAAATTTTAAAAAACCTTTTGACATTAAATATTATGACATTTTTCAACTAAAATGAATATTGTCCTTATAAATTTTTAACTTAAATTTTCTTTCTACAGGTTCTTCTTCTATGGCATCTGCATGTGGTGGAAGTCTAGCATTAATGGATGCAGGTAAAAAAATTGTGGCTCTAATATAGTGACTGGCATTCTTTAATTATTTAATGGGTATAAAAAATAATAAATATAATAATAATAAATATATAATGTAATATAATAGTAAATATAAATATAAAAATAATAAACTGGACTGTAATGCAATCCATTTTGAATAATTTTGATTTGTCATCCAATCATATTTGAGTATATATCTATTATTTTTAATGCAATTGAATAGTTTACTCCATATTCAGGGAGGTTTGTACCTTTGTATATAGTGTGTACACTTTTTTTCTTTTCTAATAGAATGAAAGTTCTTTGGCAATAAGGACTATTTTGATTGTTTTTATACCTACATCAGTAGGTATATAGTGTAGGGGCTTAACAAATACTTATTGATAACTTTATCAATTTTATTCACTATATTTGTGATTTCATTATTGTAGATAGTTTTTGGTGAGGATATTATAGTCTTAGAATATCTCAGAGATGAAATTTAACCCAAATCTTCCAGACTCAGAACACAGCCTTCTATGTGCTATGCCCTACTGTGTATATGTGTATCTGTACTTACAAATGTTTATGTGTGTGTGTGTGTGTGTGTGTATAATATGTAAATGTGATATATAGCCTGTATTTCTCCCTCTTGTTCTTTTATTTATATATTATGTATTTATGAACGTGTATATATATATGCATCTCTTATATGTGTGTGTTTATATATGTATATATACATATATAATATATATATTCCCTGAATTTAGAATCAACTACAACTGAAAATGTCTGAACAATAGCCAAAAACACCCCAACCACATTAAAAATAATATGCACATGTGATAAACAATAATTGTATATTGTAATTATAACATTGTAATAGTATGATTTTCCCAGGTAGACATGTTTCATCATTTAGTTACCTCAGTTTTCCTGAACAGTTTAAAACACTTGTTCTTAATCTTTATTCCATGAATATAAAGTAAACAATTCCATTAAAATGCAGTTGTTATTATAAGAGGAGAGAAAGGTTCATGTTCTTCAAGTTAAGACCCCCCCCCAGTTTAAAAAAAAAACTCTAATATTTTGCATTGCTACAAACAGAGGGAGAGAAGGCAAATGTGGTATTATGGATAGAGAGATGGCATTGAAATCAGAAAGACCTAAGATCCAGTTCTGCCTCTGATATGTGTGTAGCAAGGGACTGCTGAACTAGATCCTCAGAGTTCTCCAAGCCCCCGAGGCTCTTAAATTGTAGAGCTAATGCTGATCTGCCTTGGTAAAAGGAGACTTCCTTAATGAAATCACAGGTTCACCCATTCCCATTTTAATCCCATATGTGCACAAATAACTCCTCTGAAATCTTGTTTCACCTAAAACTGTTCATAAAATCACTGGATGTTTATAGATACACATACATATTTATGAATTCTCTTTTTAATTACAGGAGTTCCAATTTCATCTGCTGTTGCAGGTGTGGCAATAGGACTGATTACCAAAAATAGTTCTGAGAAAGAAGGTGAAATTGAAGATTATCGTTTGTTGACAGATATCCTGGCAAGTATATAAAGCTTTTAAAATATTTAAAAGACTTAATAAAATTTTGTAGCATCAATTAATAATATAACTTCTCATAACATATTCAAACACGTAATAAATTATTGGTAACAGATTTGAAAAAAGAATGCAATTTTTTATAGTGAATATATATTTATTTTGTGAAAATATATGGAGTTAAAAGGGTCACAGCATTACTTGAGGCATTGGATATAACATCTAATAAAGGAAAGGTAAAGGAGGCATATTCTCAAGACATACCTAAAACTGCTGTTTGACTCTTCTATGAAAGTGTTATGAATTTTGTTTCAAAATTTAACTTTAAATTTTTTTAAGGGAATTGAAGATTATAATGGTGACATGGATTTCAAAATGGCTGGAACAAATAAGGGAATAACTGCATTACAGGTATTTTTTAAAAAATGATTTTGAAAACATTTTGGGAAATAACATGTCATTTGATTCAATATGAATATAAATTTTCTGGCTTCTTCATGTTAGGCTGATATCAAATTACCAGGAATACCAATAAAAATTGTAATGGAAGCAATTCAACAAGCTACAGGTAAAGTGATATCCATAATTCTCTTTATATAAACTGTTCTTCAATTTTGAATTAACTAATAGGAAACATATTGTGGTTTAATAAGCAAATTCTTAATTAGAGGAATTCTTGCTCACATTTACTTCATTCTTTCATTTTAAATAATTTTTTAAGTTAGAGACAGTTCTTGCCTTATATAATTTCACATTAAACAAATTCAACTTTACCTAAATAATTCTGAAATTCACATTCCAAAAGAAACTCTTTTAACTTTACCATGCAGTACTCTGCTCTCTCTGTTCCATGTCCTCCCCCCACTCACCCCCTAAAACAATAATAATAATAATAATAATTTAAAAACCCTCCAAATTAAAGCAGTAGAACAGACCCACAGAGAGACTGCTTCCATTGCCATTGGATCTGGGGCTTGGCTTAAGATCTCCAAGTCCTTTGCACTATTCTACTCACATGTCCATATCTGGCTGTCTCCCTCTACATGTTCATCCTCCTGCTCTCACTACTCTTTCCTGCCCCTCCTCCCACATGTCTTTGATTATATGCTAGCCCCCTTATTCCATGGGCATGTGGTCTCCTCTTTCCTTCCTCCCTCCCTTTCCTACATACACAGGCAAATTCACTTTACATAAAAATTGCTTAGCATAGAGGGCTGTGGGAGAAGTCTACTTATGGAAAACCAGAACTATCTGTATATCATTTCCCCCAGTACTGTCTTGTGGTTATGAGAAATTTTTATGTCACATACTAAAGCATAGCATATCCTACATAAGAATAGTAATCAATACAATATAATCAAATCCCACTGCAACACTTTTCAGCCAGTTGCCTGATACCCAAATTGAATGTTTATTAAATGTTGCAGTATAAAGCACAGTGGACCTAGAATCAGAAAGACTTTAGTTCAAGCTTGACCTCATATACTTAACCAGCTGGGTGTTCTTGGACAAGTCTATAAAATGGAGATAGCAGCACCTATCTCTCAGGTTTGTTGAGAGGATCAAATAAGATAATACTCTTTGAAAAACTTTAAATTGAAATAAAAATGTTAACTTATTATGGTTAGGAATAAGCTAAGGAAATATTCGATTTCTCATGAAAATAACTCCCTTAAGTTTCATTCTAATAATGGTTCATCAGTTCACAAGCAAATGAAGCAACTCCTCTTGGCAGAGACTGTTCTAGATTTGGGGGATTAAAAGACAAAAACAATTCCTGCAACTTTTATTCAAAGTGCTTCTGTTCTGGGTAGAGAAATTACTGTACAGACACTTCTAAATGAATACAAAATAATTCAAAGTGATTTCAAAAGAAGATAGTGCCTAAGTTTATGGAACACATTGTCTTATTTAACCCTTGAAACTTGAGACAGTGGTGAAGCAGGAAGACAACTGGATTGGGAGCAAAGGGAATCTTTATTTCCATCTCTGCTTCTTAACTGCCCATATGCTTTAGAAAAGCCACCTCAGCATTTTCTTGGCTTTTAAAAAATTGTGTTTGCAGTTTGGGAATTCGCTTTTTCCAAAGGTCAGGATCACTTGAGATTAGACATGAGTTGGAAACCCAATCCCTGGAGCTGTGACTATGATTGGCAGACTAGCATCCAGGGAAGCTATTATGGGCAATCACATCCAGGGTCAGACTCTAACATTGTCTATGTCAAGGGTACCTGCAAAAATAATGGAAGAGAAGGGGCACAAGGAGGTATTGGTGTCCACTGGAGATCAGAGCATGGTCTAAACATAAGTGATAGGTATTCTGGACGACAGACAAACCAAAGTGCATCATTAGAAGCAGCAATCAAAGCGGTTGAGCAAGCAAAGGTCCAAAATAAGGACAACATCGTAGTGTGCACAGACAGCCAACTTGTCACCAAGGGTATGAATGAGTGGATTGACAACTGGAAAGGAAATGACTGGAAAACAAGTAAAAATAAAGATGTTGTCCACAGAGAGCAATTCATTAAACTGGATAATCTGACTCGGGGCATGAATGTTGAGTGGAATTACGTCCCTGCTTATTCAAAAGATGGAGGTAATGTTGCAGCTCAGAAATTAGCAAGAAAAGCAACTGGGAAGAAGTGAAAATACTTAATACTTGCAGATATTGAAATTTAGATTATAGTGTCACTGTTTCTTCTTTTTTTAATGTCACTGTTTAATCTTGCAATATAATAATCTCCAAATCATTTTCTCTTTAGCTTTCTCTTCCCCCCCCCCCCCTTGTTGGAGTTCTATATTCCAAGGCTGTCTTTGGCCATTTTTTAATTTTTCTTGGTTTTTCTATGTGCTATTTTAATTTTTTGTTTAATACAAACCAAAAAAGAAGCGTATATTAAAAAAACAACTGTAGAAATTGTTAAAATAATAAGAAGGCAGATAGTTCCATCTCTGTCAGATCCAGAAGAACTCTTGACTTGGCTCAACTCTTGCTCCAGACCCTGGAAACCAATCTAGACTGCTTGATGGCTCCCACAATTTAGTTATAAGGGAATCATCAACTTTTTCAGATAGTACGTACATGAAACAAGACTTCCCATCACCCCAACAGTGCTTTCTAAGGACTTCTACCTTTTGCAGTTACCTTGTTTTGTATGCTCTAAAGTTTCCCATTGTCTTCTGATTTTTCTGGCAATCTAAAGATGCTTGCTTGGACCATTCAATCTGCCTCTCTGGGGTGCATGTGAGTGTTTGATATTCTTATCAATAATGACATTGAATAGTTCACAGTTCAAATTTTGTTTTTTTCTTAGTAAAATGTTCTTTACTCTTACAATTCTAGGTATTGGTTGCTCTTACAAGTTATTTAGAGATTCTTGATGTCTAAGTCAAATAATTAAATTGTTCCTGTTTAAAAAAAAAAGACACCTCATCTATAAAATGAGGGGTTTTATAAGCTAGGTATGATTCAGGCAGTATATGTCTAGGTATACAGGTAGATACACACATACACATACATACATACATACATAGTGTATTGTATAGAGTATCTGTATATTATTTTGTGTATACATAGCATTTAGAAAGAGAAGATAAAATTTTAGTCTAAGGATTTAAAATCACTCATGATGAGTCATTTTTACAGTCTAAGGCAGTCTAGGCAGATAGTGAATCTGTATATTGAGGAGGGGTTCTAGTCAGGAAACATGAGGAATTCCAGTACAGGAAAAATCTTTGTGCCAGGGCAAAAAAAGGTCCCAGATCCAGCATAGAGGTCCTAAACTTGTGTAGGGTGCTGGAAGCAGCTGGCAATTTTATCACCCATTCCCCAATTTCAGGTCATAGATCCAGGGTAGCCTGTGCCAGGACCCTTACATCTGAAGGGGCATTCCAAGGTGAGGAGACCCTAGGCTTTAAACCAAGCTAGGAGCAAATTCAAGACAAACGGCAGCTGTGGGTTCTAACTCCAAGAGTGGAGTGGGGTCTCAAGCCCATAGAAGAATAACTAGAGCAAGAATCTCAGACCAAAAGGAAACCTGTTAAAGCTTTACAACAAAGTTTTCCAGCTGACTGACAGTGTTTGAATCCAGCATCAGTTTACTGAAACTCAAAATGGGACGAGCCCAGGCCTGTTGTTGCTCAAACTCCAAGCCAGGTCAGGACCCTGCAAAGTTCAAACCAGGAGGCCACCAATCACACTTGGCCCTTGATCAGACAACTTTAGAAGCACCGAAAGCTTTGCAGATCTCTAGCCTAAGCCATCCCTGAGATCCAGAAATAACAGAATACTCAATATTGCAAGAAAAGAAGCAATCCAGTACTAACCCAGAGCTTTCCTCCAGAAGTGCCTGGAGCCTGACCCTAACAAGTCTGAATCAAAAAGTAAGCTGGAAGAATGAGCAAGCAGATGTGAATACCACCATAAAAGTGGCAAACCCAGAAGACTATGACTCCAGAACATCCATAAGTAAAGTCTCTGGAAATTTTAGCTTGAACACAAGTTTTGCCTAGAATTCTTGGAAAAAATAAGGAGTTCAAAAGTATATTTTTATAAACAAAATGAATACTAGGAGAAAATGTTTAAAAAGGCACATTATAGAAAAAAGAAGTAGAAAGGTAACTAATATCTTGGCAGAAAACATACAATACCTTGCCTGAGCAACAAACTTCCTGAAAATTTGTGTGGACCAAATAGAAGCAAATGGCTCCTGAGACCAAAAAAATTAAAGTCAGAAGACTGAAAAAAAAAAAAAGAATAAAATGTAAACTCTCATAGTAAAAACAACTGACTTGGACAATAGATCAAGGAGATTGTTGAACCACTTGAACAAGAGCCTAGCCATCATATTTCAAGAAATTATCAAAGAAAACTTTCCAGATCTCTCAGAACTAAGGGGCAAAACAGAAATCGAAAAATTAATACATGCAGCCAGAAAGAAGGAATTCAAATAATGAGGAAACAGGATCGCACACAGTTTAGCAAGTACAACAGTAATGGAGTAGAGAGCTTGCAACATTCCAGAAGGCAAAGACTTACAACCAAGAATAAAATTACTTATTAATTATAATCCTACAGGAGAAAAATAGATCTTTTAATGAAATAGAGGACTACTAACTTTAATGAAAAGACTAGAGCTGCATAGTCACTCTGAAGTTCAAACACAGGAGTTAAGAGAAATAAACAAAAGTAAACAAAAATGAACAATGATAAAGAAATAAACATTCCTCTTTGAACTCTTTCATCATTAGGGGTCACAGAGATATAAGACTGATTAGAAAGAAAACCTGGTAATGCTTTTGTTAAGTCTTGATGATTTTAAAAGAAGAAAAGGGAAGAAAAAGGAAGGTTAGGGGAAATTATCTCATCTGGGACCTCAAGAGAGTCTAGACAAACAAGGAACAAGGAGTAGGAATGGCGTAACACTTGAACCTCACTCAACCGAATTGGTCAAAGAAGAAAAGCACACATACGCAGAATTGTGTACAGGAATTTAAAAATGTGATTCAACAAGAGAACGAGGAATAAGGAGTTAGAGAAGATTAGGAAGAAAATATTCCTAAGCAAAACATACAAAGAATGTACAAATATATTAATAACAGAATGAATCTTTTTCTTTTAAAAAATCAATAATTATGGAAATTTACTTTTGACTATAAATATCACAGGTTTTTTCTCAGTATGGAAGAGGGGGGAGTGGGAAGGAGAGAATGTGATTTTTTTTTTCTTTTGCTGTTTGAAAAATCAGAAAATGTTTTTAGTTAAGAAATAACGTATAGAGGGGCAGCTAGGTGGCACAATGGATAGAGCACCAGCCCTGGAGTCAGGAATACCTGAGTTCAAATACGACCTCAGACACTTAATAATTACCTAGCTGTGTGGCCTTGGGCAAACCACTTAACCCCATTGCCTTGCAAAAATCTTTAAAAAAAAAAAAAGTACAGTAATGAGTATTAAGCCTGTAATTTCATTGATCATTTTTAACTTCCATGAGAGGAAACACCTACCTACCTACCAATGTGTATAAGCATCTTTTCTGCTAATTAGAGACCTGCTTAGTAGAACACTGAGAGGTTAAATGACTTGATGTTGTACAGTCAGTTGGTGTCAGAAACAGCATTTGACCAAGGTCATCCTGGCTTCAAGGCACTTTTAATGCCTACCATATCATGTTACCTAAAGAAATAGGTAGAGGTCAAATTGTAGAAGATCTGAGTATTTCAGACTTTTATGCTGTATATAATAATGGGGTTTTTTTTTTGCAGTAATATCTTTATTTTTCCTCTTTAGTGGCAAAGAGAGAAATATTACAGATTATGAACAAGACAATTTCAAAACCTCGAGAAAGTAGAAAGGAAAATGGACCAGTTGTAGGTAATATCCAAAAATTATATTAATTTCCTCTTTTTACTATTAATATTAGCATGTTAAATATTCTGAATAATTTTTACTTTGAAAATATTTTTACCTTTATATCAAACTTCATCAAATTAAAAGATTGAAAAAATTTTAGGTAATATGAAATTCAATAGTATCTTTGAATTTTAAGAAAATTTTTTACATGAATATGCAAAAGTTCAATGAATATACTTTGGCATGACTCTCTGTATGACAACTATTTCCATCAAAGTAGATTAGAACCTTTCCACTTCTGTGACTTAATATATAAACTTCAAGAATAATTTGTTTGCAAAAACACAATGAATAAAAGCTTTTTTCTGATTTTATTTTTATATTTTTTTGTACCTCACTTTGCAATAAAATGAAATATGACCCAGATTTCCTCTGGTTTTCTGTCTTTGGAATATGGCCATATATTTTGTATTTCTGCATTTTAGAAACAGTTCAGGTGCCTTTATCAAAAAGAACAAAGTTTGTTGGACCAGGTGGATATAACTTAAAAAAACTTCAGGCCAAAACAGGTGAGAGATACTTCTTTTCTGTTTGTGTGTTAATGGAGTATAACTTCATTCTTTAAATCTCTTCTGGTTTGAAAATGAAAGAATAGAAAAGTGGAATGTGAAGGTTTTCTTGGCAGTATGGGTTTCATTATAATAGTGAAATATCCCAAAGTAATAAATGCTGGATCATCCATAATAGACTTCATGATTGGTTCCAAAGATGTGGAAATTCTGCCTTTCAATTTAGTTGGGTGATTTCGTTTTTTTAGTTATTGGGGGAAGGGGGAGACACTAACAACTGACATAATTATCCTACTACAAAATTTCTTGTTTTACTATTAAATATTACTATTATTTTCACTATGACATAAAATTTCCTTTTTTTCCTACTTTTAAATTATCTTATTTAAAAGACTATTTTTGAGAAGAGTTATACAGGTAAATAAAACACTTAAAATTTTCATCAATAAAGTTATTTATATTACATATATTACAATTTTACACCTACCTAAGATTGCTTTAACCTATGTAATCTATGAATATGGAAAGAATTTGATGAAAAGAGCTACTAAAATGAGGGCTTTTAAAGGACTAAACTTGATCACATCCCCTACTCCAACTGTTGTCCACTTTGTGGGTAAGAAGGAGGAAAAAAACAAGAGAGAAAGGTAGAAATCCTTTTAATCATTCAGTAAAAGAGTGAAATTAAAGGTTTAAAAATAAGCTTATTGGTTGACTGTTATTGATAGCAACTGTAGTTTGCCACCCATCTGCTTCCCTTTCTCTCACCTAATACACTTTTCAGAACAGCCCCAATTATGCCTAACTCCTTTTAGATTCCTGCTACCTACCCTTCTCTGTTTAACAGACTGACACTTTCTGGCATAAATAATTAAACTGTGCTTTTAATAAATTCAATGTTATTTTGAAGTATTAAACTTTTAATCTTTTTTATGAAAGGGGTAACTGTTAGTCAGGTGGATGAAGAAACATTTTCAGTATTTGCACCAACACCTAGTGCTATGAATGAAGCAAAAGAATTCATTACTGAAATCTGCAAAGATGATGTAAGACTACATCTTTCATTATTTTTTATAGACTTTTTATTTGTTTACCTTTTGAATCTTATCTTTATGATTTAATTTATTTTTACAGCAAGAGCATCAGTTAGAATTTGGAGCAGTTTATACTGCCACAATAACTGAAATTAGGTAAGTCACTCTTAATTTTATGTAAAATGGTGGTTTTTAGATCACTTTAAGGGGCAGCTAGGTGGCGCAGTGGATCGAGCACTGGCCCTGGACTCAGGAGTACCTGAGTTCAAATCCAGCCTCAGACACTTATTAATTACCTAGCTGTGTGGCCTTGGGCAAGCCACTTAACCCCATTGCCTTGCAAAAAAGCTAAAAAAAAACAAAAGAAAGTAGAAGAAAATAGGTCACCAAGAAACCTTGAAGTATCTGTAGCCTTGGCTGTGTCTCATACTAGTGTTTTGACCTCAGACAACACTACTGTCTCTGTTTCTAAGCCAGTTAATTCATTTGTAATAGGAAGCTAGATGTAGTAAGGCCCTTTCATATCTAAAATTCATATTTAAAAAATTACAATAAATAGCATTTCTTCACACTTGGAATTATATAGATTTCTTTAAATGTTAATCTTCCCCAAAATCCAATTCTATTTTGATCTAACTTTTTGTCTTCTAAAATGCTTAATTATAATTTGTGGTCTTGGTTTCAGTGGTACTTCATGCCATTATTAGTAGTCAAATCAATAAGTAATATATGACTATGTCCAGCACTGAGGTTATAAAGAAAGGCCCAAACAAAGGGGAAAAAACACAGTCCCTGCTCTCAAGAGAGTCCATAATCTAGTGCCAGCAATATATATATAAACATGCTATATACAGGATTAATTGGAGATAATCATAGAAGAAGAATGATAGGGAAAGCCTTCTTATTTATGGTAGGATTTTAGCTAGGACTTGAGGGAAGGCAGGCATCGGAAGCAAGAAGAAAAGAATGTCAGATATAGGGTGAAGTCAAATAAAATATCCTGATCCTGAAGATAGTGTTATGTGCAACAAGGAGGCCATTGTTGCTGGATCACAGAGTTCTTGGAGGGGAAGCAAAGTATAAGAACACTGAAAGATTGGATTTTGAATGCCAAACAGGGGATTTGTATTTTATATTGAAGGTAATATGGAACCACTGGAGTTTACTGAGTCTTGGGGGGAGGGGCAAGGGGCTGGGAGAAATCAATTAACATGATCAAACCTGTACTTTGAAAAGATCAGTTTCATAGCTGTGTGGAGAATGGACTAAAGTAGGGAAGAACTTGAGGCAAGGAGACGCAGTCTGCTGCACCTTCTGCCTCAAGTTCTTCCCTACTTCAGTGCAGTATTAACAAACACATTTAAGAAGACACTATAAGTCTTTTAGCTCTAATTTCTTCAGCTATTTGTTCTGTTTCCTCTCCTGTTTCTCATTCATGTCCAAAACTGAAAGATACTGAAATTTGTTACCACTGTTATATAGTACTGTCTATATCTTCCTACAGTTCAATTTTTTTCTTTATGAATTTTAATATTAAGTCATTTTGAAACATTTAAGTTTAATGCTTGATTTTTGTCAATACCTCTTTTCATTACAGTGGAGCTTGCTTTCTTATCTCTTTTTGTTGTAAATGTTTATTTGTGCTAGATCTGATAGCATAACTCAGAAAGCCTTCAAAATTTCCAAGTACTAACTACTAAATACCTATATAAGAAATACTTTTGTGAGAACATTTAAGTGAGACCCAGTATTTTATTTACTTAAAGATAAAAAAGCAATAAAAATATTTCATTCTGCAAATAAGAAATTGAGTTTATCTTTTTATTATTGAGAGGTTGAATGGAGGAAAGTGAGGTGTTTTTTTAATGTGATGTTCTATAATCCTATACAACCTCAAAATATTAATTATGAGATTAATTTTATGAAGTACAACTTATATTTTTTTCCAGAACAAGCATGTTTACCTGTAAAGGTAAACCAAAAAAAAAAGAAATATATTTCTGAAAGCCTTTATTGATGCTTTCTGCTTTTCCTATGGGGTCCATTTCCTCTTTGCTTTACAAAATAAATAATGGCAAGTTCTAAAGTCCTTTAAAAAACTTTTACTTAAAAATTAAGCTTTTGAAGACATACTATCAAGTTTTGTACAAAATATGCTGTGAAAAGCTTTTTTTTTTTAGATTAGATTTGTTCTTTGAAAAGCCCCAGTTTCATTTTCAGTTAACACACAAAAACAATATTGAAATCATCTTGGTTCTTTTTTGCAGAGAGACAGGAGTAATGATAAAACTTTATCCAAATATGACTGCAGTACTCCTTCATAACACCCAACTTGATCAGAGAAAGGTAAAAAATAAAAGGGGGATTAGGGGTGGACACAACCAGAAACTGGGGTTATTTATTTTAAAATTTTAAAACTTTCCAGCTACATGGAAAAGAATCATTCAGTGGCGCAGTGAATAGAGCAGTGGCCTTGGAGTCATGAGTACCTGGGTTCAGATCCAACCTCAGACACTTAATAATTACCTAGCCATATGGCCTTGGGCAAGCCACTTAGCCCCATTGCCTTGAAAAACCTTAAAAAAAAAAAAAGAAAAGAAAAGAATCATTCATACATTTTTTGTCTGAAAAGTCATGGAATATGTACATAAAATAAGGCAGAAGTGTTACTAATGGAAAACATGCTTATATTCTCAGTGCTTAATGCTTATACCATATCCATGTGATAGATATGATTCCAAGTATTTTTTTAGGTTAAACCAGACAGATGTCAAACCCAGAGAGCACCCCAGGAGCCTTAATGCTTAGTTACAAACTCGGTACAATTCTACATTGACAATTAAACACACAAAGACATCTTTTTCAGGTAAAACATCCAAGTGCCTTGGGATTAGAAGTTGGTCAAGAAATTCAGGTATGTAGATTGATATTCTAGTCTTGAAATTAGAATTTGTCTATAATATCTCTTTCTGGAAAGTAAAACTAAAAAGAAAAAATACACTTATGCTTAATGTTAAGTATATTATTCATATGCATTGTTCCAACAGATTTTTCTTAAATTATATATCTATAGGGTGGCTAGGTACAGTAGATAGAGATAGAGCACTGGTCCTGGAATTAGGAGTGCCTGAGTTCAAATCAAGCCTCAGACACTTAATAATTACTTAGCTGTGTGTCCTTGGGCAAACCACTTAACCCCATTGCCTTGCAAAATAAAAAATTGCATATCTATTATGTGTAACAGTATATCAGTGTAAATCCTCTTTGTGTTTATTTGAACAACTTCTATTTAAATCAAATAAACTCAATTCAGCATACATTTATTAGTGGCTTTTTCTGTGCAAGGTATCTCAAGTTGATACAAACAAATAAAAGATTTAGTAGGAGAAATAAGGCATTAAGACTTTAAAAAGTTAAATATGTGAGTTAATATCAGAAAAAAAGGTGGCATAAGACTGCTCAAAATTAATTGCCCAATGAGTAGTTTGCATTTAGGGAGGAAAGATTTCACTGTTAGGGATAAAGAACCTAGAAAAGTTTCATGGACAGAAGAATTGAGCCAAACCTTGAAAGATATATAAAAGTTAACAAGGGGAGTGGTGTGAGTAAAAGCTTGGAAAAACTTTTAAAGCACAAAAAACATTCATGGGGCAGTAAGTATTCTGCTTTGACATATTCAGTAGGAGAGTAAAAACTTAGATGATGAAATCCCCTAATGATAAACTGTTTGGATTTTATTTTGTATGCAAAGGGAAACCATTGGAAATTTTTTGACAAAGGATGGGTGTTAGTATAAATGATATGTTCAAGTCTTTGGTGTGTTTTCATAATATTTTAAATAAATTACATCCTTGCCACACTTTATATAGCAACCCTCAAAGAAATATGACACCTGGGACATCTTTTTCTATAATTTCTTCCAAGAGAACAAAAGAAATGTAGTAATAGGGAATCAAGGCCAGGCCAGATATAGCCAAAGGCTAGAAGATCATAGGACCAAATGGAGAAGACTTTCCTGATAAAGCCTTATGTCATTCCACTAAGATAGAAAGCCTAAGGAATCTGAGATTGGCATAATACAGTTAAATCAGATTATATCCCAAAGTAGATTTTGGAGACTGGGAGAAAGTAGGAAATGAATGACTAGGTAAAGAAATATTCATTACATATTTTCTATATGCAGAATACCACTAAGTAAAGAGGATACAAAAAAAAGGTTGATATTCCCTCTTCTCAAATTGTTCACAGAAAATACAAACAGGTAATTTTATCTTCAGTTGAAATGGAAAGATCTCATGGTCCCAGGGTATATTCACAAAGCAAATTTACCAGGAATGCATCTTCCTTAGTATCATTTTCATTCATAAAAATCACATATATATATATTTCTGATATTAAGATAATGATATTAGGTTACTCATTTATACAACACTGAAGTCACTATCTGTAGAAAACTATGCTTATCAAAGATATCTTAAATTTAACTTATTTGATTTGAAAAGATAGTTTTTAATTCTGGTAAATCTCTGTCATTATCCAACAACAGGTGAAGTACTTTGGACGTGACCCTGCTGATGGGAGAATGAGGCTTTCACGAAAAGTGCTTCAGGCTCCAGCTACAAATGTTATCAAAACTTTAAGTGATAGAAGCAGTATTGTAATGGGAGACTCTGTTCCACAGTCATCCAGTTCTTCTTCCCAGTAATAATGTGAAAAAAAAGTTATTTATATACCGATCAAGATTTCCAAAGTTCCTGAATGTCTGTTGTTCAGATTTATATGTAACACAAATACATGCCTATAATTTGTATTTAAATTAGTTTGATTTTTCCAGTTAATACTTAATTTTAACAGGAGTCCATATCATTTCCATTTTTTTAATTTAGGAGGTTTTATGGATAGAATGCCGACCCTGGAGTTAGGAGGACCTGCTGAGTTCAAATCTGGTCTCAGACACTTAATACTTATTTAGCTGTGTGACTTAGGCAAGTCACTTAACCCCATTGCCTTGCCAAAAAAAGAAAGTGATGTGTTTATACTCTAGGATATGGTTGTCCAACCTTACTTTCAAAAGTTTTTATTGAAACAATTGACAATATATTTTGATTTGCCATTTTAGTGAGAGTTTTGCAGTACTTCAGCTTTGTTTACTAAAGCTTTTAGTAAACCCAAAGGGGGCTGCATAAAATCTCACTGCAGACTGCATTTTGGACAGCCCTACTATAGGACATACTTAGAACTACCATAGAGAGAAGTAGTATGAGGTCATTGAAAAATATAACACTGGACTCAGGACCTCTGTTCAGATCCCCCTAATGACAATACTACTATGACACTGGGCAAGGGACTTTACCTTCCTGGGCCTCAGTTTCTTCATGTATATAATGAAGGGATGACTTCTGAAGTTCCCACCTCAACATCTATGATCCTTGAAACACTTTTACACATGGGTAGTAATAAGAAATTATAGAAATAGAAATTTCCATTTACAGTTCTAATGGGTCTCAACACAAACAAATCTTATTCTTTAATAATCAGTATCAATGAACCCACTTTTTATTTGTAGCCAATTCAAGTTAGACCAGTTGCTGGTTCGAAATGAGTCTGTAAAATATTGAAGCTAGATTTTACCAAAAAAAAGTAATCAACTTTCCCTTTCTACTCATTTTTTTTTAATACTACAGCTATCCATTCCACATCTTGGGGATTAGTGACATAGTTATCCAGAAATCTATGTAAAATTTTTTGGTTCTCCCTTCCTACCAGAGAAGATGTCTGAACTAGCATCGTATTAAATTATAAAATATGTTGATGTTACATCTTGCATATATTTTATACATTTCTGAGCTTGATGACCTTCCACAAAACTTCCAAAATATTCCCATTTAATTTTTTATGCCAAACCACAGTAAAGAAAGTTGCAATGTATCACAGACTCCTTTGCCATTCTGATGTAGTATTGATCCCTTCTCTAGATAAGGATATATAAAATAAAATAGGATTATAAAGGGAATCGATTTCACCGAAATAATTTTCAAAATATTTTTTATAAACAAGTTAACAGACTCTGCCCTAGCACTAAGCTTTTGGAAATGAAGTTGCCTTTTTAAAAAAATATATTTGTATACAAACTTTTGGAATAGTACTTAACAGTTTATATTAATGCTCATCAAAAGTTTTATATATTTAGACCCAGAAAATAGTTTGTTTATATAACAAGTAAGATTTGGATCATTTCTTAAAAACTATGTAATCTTCAGTGAAAAGAAAAAATGAATCAGAGGTGAAACAATCAGATTTTGGATCCTAGCTCTGGTACTTTATATGTGACCTCCACCTCTCTGGGCTTCATTTCCTCACCTGTAAAAAGAGAGGGTTGAACACTATGACTCCTGAGGTCCCTTCCAATGCTATCTTGATCATTCGACATGTGTTTTGCATATTGTCCTAGATATAAGATGTAGGAAAATTAAAAGGTTGCCAATAGATATTAGTCTTAAGTACCCAAAGATGTAAATTTTGAATAGATCATAATCTGAGAAATCATTTTCTAGCTTATTTCAAGAAATGTGCAAATAAATCATGGGTAAAATTGTCCACATCAAGAAAAATATCAAAATGTAAAATTTTTATGTGTTCATTTTAAAGTGGAGAATACATACTATGGATAAGGATTAAGATTTAGGAAAAATAAAAGATTTACAAAAGTTTGACCCACAATTTAAAAACTAAGACTATACAACATCAAAGTTCATGGAATATTAAGATTGTCCTAGCCAAACTAAGCCTTTTTTTTTAAATGTCAGTATTAAGATCTAAAACTATAGTAAGAGTAATAATGCTATAGTAATAGTTTACCTACTACTAAAATTTTGGTGTATCTCATACTATTCTTGTTGAAAAAGTAGAGAAGTAGAAATTATATAATAATGCAATCAGGTGAATTTTTAACTGGTAGGATTCCTAGATTCAAGGGTAGTTTCTAATAGTTCTGTGTCAATAGGGCAGGAGATCTCTAGTTGATTACCCCAGTTATGTTTACTTGCCTCATTGCTTGCTAACATTTTTGTCAGTGACTTAGACTTAAATGCTAGGTTCATCAAATTTGCAGAAGTCACAAAACATGAAATTTGGTGAGGATAAATGTAGTCTTGCATTTAGGTACAAAATGTTTAATTTCACAATTCTAAAATGAAGGAAACAGACAGCAGTTCTGGAAAATATCTGACAGTTTTAATGACTACAGTCTCAGTATGAGTCAGTAATGTGATATAACAGCCAAATCTCAGGTTGCTTTTGGAGGGGTATAACCTCCAGGTAATAACACCACTACACTCTTTGTCAGATCTCAACAAAGGCATTATGCTCAGGTCACAATTTAAGAAGCACATGAATAAAGTTGGTGAATGCCCCAAGAGCAATCAGGAAAAGTTTTTATAAAAGTTCTTAACAAAAAAAAAATTGGTTGAAGGAATGGGGCATGTTTAACCTGGAGAAAAAAGTAAGGACTCCAGAGGGATATGATAGTTCCAAATATTTGAAGGCTTACGTGAGGAAGGATTAGTTTGTTTGTCCTTAAAGGGCATAATCAACAGCAATAAATGGAAGTTACAAAGAGATGAATTTGGGCTTGATGTCAAGAAAAACTTCCTAACAATTAGAGCTGTCCAAAAATGGAAAGGATTGCTTCCAGGATTTCCATTTGTCAGATATAATGAAGATTCCTTTGGATATCAGCTGAACCAAATGCCTGCTAAGCTTCTTTCATACTCTAAATCCTACAATGCTTTATATTTTCCTTGAAAATAAATAGGGTGAGGGCAGCTAGGTGGTGTAGTGGATAAAGCACCTGCCCTGGAGTCAGGAGTACCTGGTTTCAAATTTGACCTCAGACACTTAATAATTACCTAGCTGTGTAGCCTTGGGCAAGCCACTTAACCCCATTTGCCTTGCAAAAACCTAAAAATAAATAAATAAATAAATAGGGTTTGGGAAAAATGAAACTTTGTATAGTCTTTATGGTAGAATATAGTTTTATTTTACAAAAGCACATTCCCATCTTTCTTGACCTCATTTATTGATGCCTCTCTTAAAAAGTCATATTTCCTAATTTTTAGATACCCATTTTTCCTTTTGTCATAGAGAACTACTATGGCTGAAATGAATTAACAGTAGCAAGAAAGGGAAAAATAGGGCAGCTAGGTGGCAGAGGATAGAGCACTGATTCTTATCTAGAGTTCAAATCTGGCCTTACACTTAATTACCTAGCTGTATGACCTTGAGCAAGTCACTTAACCCCACTGCCTTGCTAAAAAACAAAGGGAAAAGAATTCAGTATAAAGCATAAATATAGTTTTTCTTCTAAAGTCTTAGAGAATCCCCATTTCTTTCATAGGTTGAAGGCTAGCATCAACATGTTAAAAATGTATGTCTCCTTGATCTATTATTTTTCTTTTTAAAAAGTCATAAATTTTACCTCTTTGTATGCTATAAGCTTGTTTGCTTAAGAGAAATTTAACTCAAAATCCATTGCCTAAATATGGAAGTCACTTCTTCACAGATGCCAAGCAACATCTACCACCTTTAGAGATCCTCTTTCCTATTGCTATCCTTATTTTATTTTTAGTTACTTTACTATATTCAAATCCACATTACATCTTTCCAGAAATAGACATCACAAATAAAGGAAATTGGTAGCTGAGACAAAGAAAATGGTTAAAAGTCCTTTATACTTATTTTTATTTAATAAATGCCATGTAAATTAAGTATATTTAACAAGTTTACCACAGGAATGCTGTCCAGAGAGCATTTGAATTAGGATCACACACACACACACACACACACACACACACACACACACACACACACACACACACGTACTTTCTTTTTTTTGTGTCTTGATTTACTATGTGTAAAATTCCTTTTTTATCTCTCAGCATGATTATTATTGTAAAACAAAATGTCACCATCTTTGTGACAGGAAACCAGACCAAGTTCCATCACAAGTCAAACAGATTGTACTTGTTAACAAGGAGAGACATAGATTGCTCTAAGTATTGTTCTAATTATGCAAAGCCTACACACCCTAATTGTGTGAGTTACTCTATCAATAAGAAAAATATGTACAACAAAAAACATTCTGTGAGGTTTGGCAGCATATCAGGGAAAAGAAGAATGGCTTCCAGTATGCTTTGTTTCGTAAACAATATAACTGATAAGCAGTGATGGCTTTACTCATTGAATAACTTGAACTTCAAAGTATCAAAATTGCAGGTTACCCAAAGGGAAAACAGAAAAGCATTTTTGATCTAAATATATTACAGATTGTGGGGGATGAGAAGTATAAAACTTCAAGGATATATATGTGTGTGTGTGTGTGTGTGTGTGTGTGTGTGTGTGTGTGATTTGGAAAGTAAGTGGACTGAAGGAGAAAGTTGAATATATATCAAAGAATTATCAAATGATGAATCTTCAAGCTTGCAAAAGTGCTACTGAATTAAGAGGAATAACTTTAGAGTTGAACTCTAATTCACATAAACATTTAAATGCCTACATGCGATTACCACAATTCTCTCAAACATCTACAAGGATTCTAGCATGAATAATGAAAGGACTGAAAACATAGGCCTCTTAAAGGCAGGGACTTCAGTTTTTGTCTTTGTATCTAGCACAGGATAAGGCTTACAATAGGCTCTTTAGCATTTTTCTGTTGCTGTTAATGTCTGGAACTATGCTGAAAGCTGAGTATACCATCACAAAATTTGATAGTCATTGCCATAAAGTAATTAATATTCTAATAGAGAAAACAACATAAGGACAAATTAAGGCATTTTCTAGAGCAGGTGAAACATTAGCAATTATGGAGCACAGGGTGGAATTCAACTAGGGCCTAATTTTGAATACTGTTAAGTAGAATCAATGAAATCAATTTAAAAAGATAGGCAGGACCCAGCTTATGAGAGTCTTTAAAATGGACCTCCCCCCCAAAAAAGGAACAGTCAAGAAGATAATGGAAAAATTTTTCAGTGATTTATATAAAGTCAATTATGTTTGCCACAACCTAGTAGTTATCTGATCAAAATACCTTTGAGATTTCTCTCTGTTTCCTGCCTCCCTCTTCTACTGCACTCAAAGTACTCAATCTCATGATCATAATCCCAGAGTTTTTATTCTAGCCCTTGGAAATTCAACTCCTGTCACACACTGCTCCATATCCTTGAGGTATTCAGGTTACATCAGAAAGCATAAGACAATGGAGAGAAGGCAAAGCAGTTCAACCTTGTCACTTCTGTTTCCTCTGCCAAGAGAATTAATGTACTTTGTATCAGAAAGGACATGGCAAAAATGGCTAATAAATGAAAGCAAAAGTGAGTAGGTAGACAGTTAAAAAGAGTATTCTCTCAATGAAATCAAGTTCCCAGACAAACTGCAATTGAGTTAATTTAGATGTGACTAGAGCCACTCTCATGAAGAAATGTGAATGAAGAGCAGAAGAGTCACAGAACAAAGTGCAGTCCTTGGTTTCAAAAAAAATGAGTCTTCAATCTATCAAACCTGTGAGCTTGACTGATTCCTGCAACATTATAGTGCCCATTATTAAAGGAATTGTTTTTGAACAACTAGAAAAAGTGCTCTCAAAGTACCTGCATGGATTCATAAAGAGTAGATCAGACACTAAAATGGTAGAATTGATGAATCTTCTTGTTATATTTACTTAGATTTAAGAAAAGCATTTGGCAAATTCCCATGTTTATAAGAAAAAAATGAAAAGGAATTAGATGATGACTCAACAGTAGTTATTAATGGTTTAATGTGGGAAGGAATTCTGGTGTGTTCAGGGAATCTATCTGCACATGTCCTTATTCTGTTTAACATTTATCTTAGTGGGTTGACCTTGATTCTTTCCAAAGCTTATGTTTATCTGATTTTCAGATAAAACAAAACTAGGAGAGATGGTTAATACTCTGAATCACAGTCAAGATTTTTAAAGGTATTGATAGTCTAGATAGAATATTGGGTCTAATCTAACAAAATGAAGCACTAATGATAAATGTAAAGACCTATAAGTTTGAAAAATCAACTCCCTAACTACAAAATCAATCAATAAGCATTTTAAAAACACTTATTATATAGAAAGCAACATATAAAGCACTGGGATACAAAGACAGGCAAAAAAATAGCACTTGCATTCAATAAAAATTCAAATAAAAATTACATAGCCACAAAGCCATTTTGTATCTGAAACGACCCAGAAATCTTGATGAACTATAAGCTCTAAGAGCCAATGGTAAGATGTGGCAGCCACAAAATTCCATGCAAAGTTACATTAATTAAAGCATGGTATTCACATCTTATACTAAGATAAAGTAAAAATATGTACAAGAGTTTGACATAAAGGGTGATAGCATAAGCTAATCAGGAGAACTAGGAACAGTTTGTCTGATCCATGGAGAGGGGAGGAGTTTGACCAAATATAAGAGGATATTATAAAATGCAAAATGGATAATTTTGATTATGTGAAATTAAATAAAACCAATGCAACCAAGATCAGAAGGAATGCAGAAAGTTGGGGAACAACTTTCATAGCTAGTGTTTCTGATAAAGGATTCATTTCTAAAATATAAAGAGAACTGAATTAAATTTATAAGAATACATGTTATTTCCCAGTTGATAAGTGGTCAAAGGATATGAACAGGCAGTTTTCAAATGAAGAAATTAAAGCTATCTATAATCATATGAAAAATGCTCTAAATTACTATTGATTAGAGAAATGCAAATTAAAACAACTCTGAGTTATTACCTCCCAGCTATCAGATTGGTTAAAATGGCAATAGAAGAAAATGATCAATGTTGGAGGGGGATGTAGGAAAACGGGCAGAGTTGAGAACTGATTCAACCATTCTGGAGAGCAATTTGGAGCTATGCCCAAAGGGCAATAACACTGTACATACTCTTTGATCCAGCAATACATTACTAGGTCTGTATCCCAAAGAGATCATAAAAAAAAGAGGAAAGACTCACATGTATACAAATATTTATAGCAACTCTTTTTATAGTGGCAAAGAATTGGAATTTGAGGGGGTTCCCATCAGTTGGGGAATGACTGAACAAATTTTGATATACAGTTATGATGAAATACTATTGTTCTAAAATCATAAGTGGGCAGACTTCATAAAGGCCTGGAAAGACTTGCATGAACTGATGTTGAGTTGCTACATTAGTATTAATGAATTTTGCTTTTTCATTAATTCTTATTAATGAACCAGAACAATACTGTATACATTAGCAGCAAAACAATCAATTCAGATGGACTTAGCTCTCTCAGTAGTTCAGTGATCAAAGACAATTCTAAAAGACTTGTGATGAAAAATGCCATCCATATCCAGAAAAAAACTGGAACCTGAATGCAGTCTAAGACATACCATTTTCATTTTTTAAAACTTCTTTTTTCTTTCTCATGGTTTTCCCCCTTAGTACTGATTCTTCTTTCACAACATGATTAATATGGAAATATATTAAGCATGATAGTACATGTATCAAATTACTCACTGTCATGGGGAGAAATAGGGAAAGGAAGATTAAGAAAATGGGAAACTTTTTGTTTTATGTTTTGTCCTTCATTTTTGAAGACTACAATATCAGGAAAGTGATGCTCAAAACTTATAAAAAGATGTATGCTGAAAACTATCTTTGCATGAAACTGGAAAAAATAAATACTATTTTTAAAAAAGATACAAAATGGCATCACTATGTCAGAGTCAAAATGCAGTGTTTCTGATGTGGCTGTTCAGACTAATACAAGTTTTGAATAATCTACCACAGTGGGCATAAATAGGCATTTGGGATGAATTCTCTAAATTGGCACATCTTACTCAGGACTAAACAGAGAGGGATTAAATTACCTCCAAAGTACCTTCTATCTCTTGTTTTTACTCTCTAATCTCTCTTTTTCACAATATTCTAGATCAGATTGTTGAACTCAGGAATTGATGAAAAATAAAATGTAACTGGAAGATATTTTTAAAAATAAAAAAAAATTTAAAAAAACATGGTAGTGACAAAAATGACAAATAGTACACCAATCTTTGCTAGAAGGGTTATGGGGGAAAAGGCACTGGATCAATATACTGGTTTTGTTTTTGTTTGGCTTTTGCAAGGCAATGGGATTAAGTGACTTGCCTAAGGTCACACAGCTAAGTAATTAAGTATCTGAGGTTGAAAATGAACTCAGCTCCTCCTGTCTTCAGGTCTAGTGCTCTATCCACTGTGTTAGATAACTGCCCTAGACAAATATACTGTTGGTGGAACTATGAAATGTTCCAACTATTCTAGAAAATAACTTCAAAGTATGCAAAGTAATTAAAATACCTATGTCCTTTGGCTCCAGAGAATCCATTACTTGGCTTATACCCTAACCTGGTCAATGACAAAGAGAAAGATATCCATAGCAATACTGTCTTAGAAACAACAAAATGTAAACAGAATTGATGAAAACAGAATGATTGAGGAATGCCTAATGAAGTTATAGTATATGAACTATACTAAAAGAAAAAATATGAATACAGAGAAGCATTGAAGACTGATGTGAATTGATATAAAGTGAAATAAGCAGAACCAGGATTACAATAAAGTAAATGAAAAGGGAAGGGGGGAGAAAACCTGCAGCCTTAAACACTGAGAGAAATTATTTTTAATAACCATTAATTTTGGAAGATTGAGAGCTCCCCCACTAGGGGCAAGAGCTGGCATATGTGTCTAATCTCCCTCCTTGCTTGTAAGCTGTTTCTCTCACTTTGTGTTTGATCCCCAATTCTCTTATCTTTGGCTTGCTCTGTTCGACTCTTGGCCACAACAGGTTAGAGGCCTGTTGAAAAGTGAAAAGACTGATGAATTGATGTAGAATGAAAGGAATAGAGTCATGAGAATTCTACAGTGACTACATCATTTTCATAAAAAGTGATCGTATTTATCATTCATTCTCAAAGAAGACCATGTCATCAGGGAGGTGATACCATGACAAACACAGGAGTTGGATTTTGAATGAGGGAGTACTATGCTAAGTCATCAGTCTCACTTTCTCCTCCAGGGCCATCTGCCATCTGGATCCAATGGTCAGGATATAAATCAAGAGATGATCCTGGATATAGATAATATGGACAAGTTATTTGCCCAAGCTCACAGAACTAGTAAGTGTCAAGTGTCTGAGGCTGGATTTGAACTCCTTCCTCCTGACCCTAAGGCCAGTGCTCTATCTATCTAGCTGCTAGTACTCCCAGAGCACTAGTCTCGAAGTCAGGAAGACAGAAGTTCAAATCCAGCCTCAGACACCTATTATCTATGTTACTTGGGCAAGTCAATTAACCTTGATTGCCTTGCATCTGGGCCATCTCCAGTCATCCTGAACCATAACTGGCCAGTGGTCCCAATGGCTCTGGAGGAGAAAGTGAGGTTAGTTACTTAGCACAGCACCTTTTCACTGAAATCCAATTCATGTGCTTGTCATGTCATGACACCATAAAAAGTACTCTGAAAGACAAGAACTTTGATGAATGCAGTCACTGATGACAGAATTTTATGTGTGTGTATGTGTTTGTGTGCATGTGTGTGTGTGTTCAGAATTGTTCATCTTTGCTTCCTTATAGGTTTTCTCTGGTTTCTGTTGTATACTGTTTTTTCCCCTCCCTGCCAGAACAACTACATCAACTACAATTAAACATGGATATATATATATATCAGGAATTGATGAAAAATAAAATGTAACTGGAAGATATTTTTAAAAATAAAAAAAAAATTTAAAAAAACATGGTAGTGACAAAAATGACAAATAGTACACCAATCTTTGCTAGAAGGGTTATGGGGGAAAAGGCACTGGATCAATATATATATATACTTTTATACTCACACAAACACACCCCTATATATACACATACATTTATATACATGTATCTATCTCATACATACACAGACATACATATTCAGATACCCATATATTTGATTTATTTCTCATTTTTATAACACTTCCTAAAAGTAACCCTTACTCACTCCTACTGCCATTTGTTACCTTGCCCTATTCCTCAACCTACTGCCTCCTTCCAAGAATCCCTTCCCTACATACCCTTCTTTACCCCCTTCCCATTAATCTATGCATTCTTCTATATATCCTTTTATCCTACTCCTTCTCCCTTTCAGTATCCTCCTTATCCCTTCCTAAATTTAAAAGGCTTTTATACATATATCTGTGTGTGTATATATGTGTGTGTGTATGTACATATATATATCTATATCTATATATCTATATCTATCTATATCTATACATATATGTGTGTGTGTGTATATATATATATATATATGTGTGTATATATATATATATATATATATACATATATGTGTGTGTGTATATATGTATATATAAAATTTTCTTTTTAACCCATTCCCCATGGTTTCCTGGTCAGCTCCCTATCTAATTCCTGTCTTTAATTCCTTCTTCCTCTCACAACTCATAGGTATAATTCAACTTTTTTTTCATCATTTTACTTTTAAGAATCTTACCCTACTCAGCTCTACTACAATCTTTCCTTCAAACTACCCAAATACTAATCACAATCTTGACCATGTTTTTACATTTCCAACTATAAATAGTAAATAATTTGTCATTATTGATTCCCTTGTAATTGGTCTCTGATGTTTACCTTATATTTCTCTTTGTTCTTGTATGTCAAATTTTCTATTAAGTTCATGTCTTTTTGCAACAAAATCCTGAAAGTCTGGCAATTTATTGAATGTCCATTTTTTTTCATTCAGATTATGCTTAACTTTGCAGATAAAAGGAGCTATGATGAAGTATTCGACTCATAACAAAGAAATGATACAGAATGAAAGATGCCCATGGGACCAAATACATACATACATACCTCTCTATGGAACTTAAAACCTCTAAAATCTGGCTTTGGCTACTATTCCTGTCTTCTTATATATTTTACTCCCCTTCACATTAGAGTACAAGCCAGCCAAACCAGCCTATTTCCTATACTTGATACATGATAGCCTTATCCTTGGGCTTTGCTCCTCACCTTTGCTTTAGAATTCTTAACTTTCTTCAAAGTTTAGATCAAATATCATCTTCTGCAAGAGGCCTTTTCTGCAACTCTTGACTGCAACAGTTCCTTCCTTGAAATTATCATTTATTTACTTTGTATATACTTAGTATATACTTGTATATATTTTCCTTAAATGTGTACATGTTGTTTCTCCTGACAGAATGTAAGTTCCTTGAAGACAGTGATTCTAATTGTCTTTGTATCTGAGGCTCCTGACACTGTGCCTGGCACATCAGAGATGCTTTATAAATATTAAATGACTGTATTGGCTTATCCAAGATCATCCAGCTAGTAAAAGGCTAAATGATGCTCAAATCTTGGGCTTCTGACTGCAAATCTAGCCGTCATACCATTAAACAATTCAGACTCATCCAAGTAGGTTCAAGATTTTTCATCCATGCTTCAGCTTAACATTTTTTTAACTTAAAAGTTAAATTTAATCACATCATATTCAACAAAATATTTCTAGATTTTATATTTTTTCCAGAAACTATTTGATTATGATTTTATTTGCTTATAAGTATAGTAGATTATTTATTACAGTAAGATTCTATATTAACTACAATCAATATAAGAAGTCCTAGCAAATCTCACAGTTAGTTTAAATGCTGTTAACAAATTATTTTAATTCAAGTCATTATTTAAGACTCAGTTCTGAATAAACAAATAATCCTCACCATGACAGATACATCAAATTGCATCTTATTAAGAATATTTAAATAATTCTCCTTCTTGTTACTGTTTGAGAAACAAAAACATTAGACCACAGGAGAATCAAAATTCATATTATACCAGTGTCCTGCTTATTACATGTTTAACTTTTGACTGAGTAACCATCTTATTTTAGGAAGGTTTTTTTTGTCTTTTGGGCATGAATATAATAGGGCATAATGGATGATAAGGCACTAACAACAAATATAAAAAAACCTCTTCTTTAAAACTATGCATATTATGTACTTAATAACTTGCATTTCCTATTTTTAAATTTATTTTTATTAAAGATATTGAGTTTTACATTAAAGATATTTGTATTTCCTATTAAACATCAACTTTTATGTATTTTTAGTTCAATATTTGTGTTGTACTATATTCCACAGTAGAACATTTTTTAAGAATTCAATTATGACTATGTATGAGTTCATAGAACATACTAGTGAGTAAATTTGTTTTGTCTGTCGATATCTTTTGAAATGTTTGCCCCCCCTTTTCAATGACTGGGTGAGAAGTAGGAAGAGGAAACTTGGAATTGAAAATTAAATAAGACTGAGGTGTTTTTTTTTTAAAAAAAAGACTATATATATTGGAATAATCAAAGTAGAGACTCTTGAGTTTTATAATCAATTTTTAAAGCAAACAAAAATTTCCAGGATATTTCATATGAAAATTTTTGTAAATACAATATTCTTCAAAAAATAATTTTAGCTAGTTAATAACAGATAGAGGTGCTAACTTTGAAGCCAGAGAGACTAAACTTCAAATCCTGCTCAGACATTTTCCATCTTGGTTTTTACCCTTGGCAAGATAATTAAATTCTTAGTTTCAGTTTCTTCATCTATAAAATGAGGGAGTTGGATTCAAATTGCCTCTAAAGTCTCTTCCAGCTCTAAAGCTATGCTTCTATTAGTTGAACTACTAACAACAAACTATCTGTACCACTGTTTTTCTAGCTTTAAGGTGTAATTTATATCTGCTGAAGTAGCCTATACTAGGTAAAGGAGATTTGATTTAAGCTATTAGTCACATACAATGCAAAAATTTTTGAAGATATTACATTTGTATCACATATTTAAGTTTTCTATACTGTTTAAAACTTTTCTTCACAGAAATATACTCGATTGAACAATCAATGAGCATTTATTAAATATCTGTTTATTAAATATCTGTTACTGTACTATATGCTAGCACATTTTTTAAAATTTAAGAATATTTTATTTTAAATATTTTTTCTTAAAAAGGGAAAAGAGGGTCTCTGTTCTCAAGGAGCTCAATGTGGTGGGAGAGGCAACATGCAAACTACTCTGTCCAAACAAGATATACAAAGTTGGAGACAATCAATTAGCATTAAGGAGAACTAGGAATTGCTTAGGAATGGATAAGCTTCAAAAAAGAAAAAAAGGGGCAGCTAGGAGACACAAAGGATAGAGCACTGGTCTTGGAGTCAGGAGGATCTGAGTTCAAATTTGACCTCAAGACATTTAATAATTACCTACCTGTGTGATCTTCGGCAAGTCACTTAACCCCATTGCCTTGTAAAAATCAAAGGGGGAAAAAGAATAGGTAAACTTGCTTCATAATATAGATTCCTTGTAAACTTTGTGTATGAATCAGAGAAATCAATATTCTATCTCATAGGGCCTGCAGTAACAAAAGCAGAAACTCACTGCTGTTTTCAGATGTTGTTAGATAATCATATTCTTATCTCCTGAGTCAAGCCAGCACTAGCAATGAACTTCCTCAGATGATAAAGGTTCTTAGAATCCATGTTTTTCCAGCTTGTAAAAAACCTATTTTTAAAAACTGGATCATCAGGATGCCCTACAATTACAAAATGAGTTTCTAGGGAGGCTAGGTGGCACAGTGGATAGAGTACTGGCCTTGGAGTCAGGAGTACAAGTTCAAATCTGGTCTCAGACACTTAATTACCTAGCTTTATGGCCTTGGGCAAACCACTTAACCCATTGCCTTAGAAAAATCTAAAAAAAAATGAGTTTCCAGATGATGTCTACAATGTCCTTTGGGGATAAATGGAAGCCCAAAGCTTTGTAATACCTCCATTTAGGCTACCAGTTCCTTTGCCTTGACCCATTAGCCCACTAAAGGAATAAAACCAGAACTCTCTGGCCTGGCATTTCAAACCTACAATAGTAGAGCTGGAAACTGGGCAAGTTTCTTATGCAATTATAACACCATATTGTGTATACATTGTTCCCATACTAAATTGTAAGCTCCTTATGGGGCAATCTTTTAACACTTCAGCACTGGAACAATGCTTTGGTACTTGGTATATGTGGAAATACAGTGCCCATTGACTTATATTATTATTCTTTGTGTATCTTTTTATCATTACTACTGAACTGCAAGCTTCTGTAGAAATTGGACCCTGTGGCATGGTAGAAAGGGCATTGGAGTTGGAATCAAAAGAAATCATTGTTAGTCTTAGAATTATTATTCACTAAATCCCAAGCAAATATCTTTACTTTGCCAAAGCTCAGTTTCCCTGTCTGGAAAAAAAAAAGTTTTACTCCCTACTTTAGATCTTTTCCTAGACTGCTTCACCCAGAAGCAGGGCCTCCAGAAGGCAACCAGGAAAATTCCCAGGCCAATGTCTAAGATGTTACGGGGGATATTAATTGTAGATCCAGGATCATTTGGGTAGTAGGAAGTCAGGGACAAGTTTGTCAATACTAAAAGAGGCAGGAAAAGAGGAAGTCAGAGTCCTAAGGACCAGAAGTAAAAGAAATATTCCTGGCAAGAGAGCAATGGGACTTGTTTAGAGAAATAATCAGTCAAGGGTTAAAACGATGTCAGAAGCAAATAAGTGGAAGTCATATCTAATTGCTCACCTAAACTCCCGAACAGTCACTGCTGAGGAAGGCAATAGCTGTAATAGGACTAGCAGTAGATAATTTCCATGGTTATGAGAATAAAATTAGATATTATGACTAAAAAGTTCTATAAAAAAATGTTGGTTTGTATATATGTATAAATATCCCCTATTGTAGGAGCTCAGTGAATAAATGATTCTCCAGCCCAGAGTAAGTTCAAATTGTCTTGGACAAATATAAATGATCCACCTAAACAAAAATTTCAGAAGCATGTTATTTTGTTTTGGGAGAAAAAAATTCAAAATTTCCTGTTTTTGAAAAAAATATCCTGGAGGGGCAGCTAAGAGGTGAAGACAGAGTACTGGACCTGGAAAACACTAACTAGCTATGACCCTAGGCAAGTCACTTAACTTTGATTGCCTTAAAAAAAAAAATAAAAGATCCCGGAGGACAACAGAATATTTAAGTGTTTGAAATATGTACCCTCAGTGGCTTATAACTAGCCAGAGAGATAACAACTCATTTAAGTAATATTTTATACAAGTTTTCCTGGAAGTCTTAGTTAAATTTTAAGTGATACATAATAATGTATAACTAATTGGCTACTAAAGCTTAAAAATGCCCTAAGAATTCTGGGCCACCTTTTATAAACTATTGCATGCTTCACAAAACCGAATTAGGATTTCATTATCCTCATCTTACAACTTGGGAAGCTAAAGTTCACGTGGGTTAATTTATCTGTCCAAGAAAACGCCCCCAGGCCAGTTCTCTGGCTCCAAATTCAGTTCCCCCTTTTATTTTCCTTCAGATCAAGTTGAAGATTTTCAGGGTCGACTTATTACAGCGTGTATACTCTTGAGTAGCAAGAATCAGGGGTACTGCTTTCTTTAAATGGCTGGGAAAATGGCTTGGTTCTAGAAAGAGTCGTTATTTACCCTCTTCGAACCTCTTCCCCCCTCAAAACAGAAGCTGGAATTACTGGTGGTATTAAAAGACGACCTAAGTTGAAGTTTCAAAAGGTAAGATCTATGGAAAAACAGTTTGCTAACTTCCCACTTTGGAGGGGGAGAACCTCTATAAAAGGGCATTTCTAGGGGCACCTGCGTGGCGCAGTGGAAAGAGCACCGGCCCTGGAGTCAGGAGTACCTGGGTTCAAATCCCGCCTCAGGCACTTCATAATTACCTAGCTGTGTGGCCTTGGGCAAGTCATTTAACCCCATTGCCTTGCAAAAACCTTTTTAAAAAAAAGACGACCTGAGTTGAAGTTTCAAAGGGTAAGATCTATGGGAAAACATAGTTTGCTAACTTCCCACTTTGGAGGGGCAGAAGCCTTGGAGTCAGGAGGACCTGAGTTCAAATCCGACACTTGATAATTAAAATTTGAAACGTGCATTTCTAAGTCCGGTTAAGGGGCAAAACGCAGGGAGGCCCCCATTTAAAATCGGTACATCTTGGTCTTGTCTTTCCTCATAGGAAACACTTCGGGTCTCGGGTTATTTTGTTTGTTTTAAAAGACTACAACTCCCACGATGCACTGCCCGTCCGAGTTTGATCAAAACAAGCAAGCCCAGGGCCGAGGGCTCAGAGCAGCCTGGGAGCTTCCCGAGCTTGTCGTCCTCGGGGCCAGGCAGCCCCGACCGCCGCCGCCCGCCGCCCGCTCCTTCTCCAGACCATCGTGTCCTAGCGGGCCCCATCCTCGGGGCGCCCGTGCCCCCCCGGACGCGGGGCTTCTGGGAGCTTCCATCCCAGCGGCCCCGCCCCTCGCCCTTCCGGCCGCCCGAGTCTCGCGGCCCTTCCCGTGCCAGCCCGCGAGAAGGCCGCCTGCGCCTGCGCCTGCGCCTGCGGCGCCGGCCCCGGAAGCGCGTGCGGGAGCCGCCGAGAGGCGGCCGGGCCTGAGCTCGTCGGCCGCCGTAGCCCCTGCGAGGGCAGCCCGTGCGAGCCGCTGGAGGAGGAAGAGAAAGGCAGAGAGTCGGGTTACAAGATGGCGGACTTGTAGTGGTTACGGCGGCGGCGGCGGCGGGAGATCGAGCGAGCCGGGGGGGTCCGGGGGGCGGGCGGAGGGAGGGTGGGCGTCCCCGAGGAGAGGAGCCGGCAGCTAGCCCAGACCGGGGCGTCGGGGGCTCAGCCGCTGTAGTCCGCCCTGCGTGTGACGGCTCCCTGGAGTCATGGCGAGCTGGGGCCTGTGCTGAGCCTCAGCCGCCGCCGCCGCCGGGTGGGCTGCCGGGACTGAGAGGGTCCCAGCGGGCCAGCGAGGCGGCAGCCGGGGCCAGGGCGCGGCGGCCAGCCACCATGTCGGATACGCGGCGGCGGGTGAAGGTGTACACGCTGAACGAGGAACGGCAATAGGGTGAAAGGGGCACCGGGCACCTCTCCTCCACCTACGTGGAGCGGCTCAAGGGCATGTCGCTGCTGGTCCGGGCCGAGTCGGACGGTGAGCATCCGGGGCGGGCGGGCGGCGGGCGGGCGCGGGCTTCCCGCTCCCCCGGGCCCTTGTTTACCCCGAGCAGCAGCTGTTCACGCTCCCGCCCCGGGCCGGGCTGGACTCGGCTCCCCCCGCCCCCCAGTCTGCGCGTGGGGCCGAAGGAAGGAGTCGAGGGCTCTGCCCAAAGCCGGGGTCCTGCTCACCCCCCCCCCCCGGCCACAAAACTCGGACCGATTGGGAATTTTTTTCCCTTAAAAAAAAAAAAACAAACCACCTCGCTCGTCGTGAACCCGCGACCCCCCGGTGCCCGCCACCGACAGGTGCTGGGGAAATGCAGAAGCCTCCCCGGGCCTGGCGCGGCCGCCCGCGGACTGTTGCCACGAGACGTGCACACACACGCACACACTTGGGCCGAGGTCGCCCCGGAGTAATCCTTTGTGGAGGCCGCGGGGGGAAGGATCCTTGACCCGGCCGGCCAGCCCGCAGCAGCAGCAGCCTCGGAGACACCCGAGCTGGCCCAGTGTGTGCGTGTGTAAACTCGTGTTCCTCGATGGGTGATGGAAGTTTTCACCTTGGGGAAGAGAAGAGCTGTATTTTGCCACATCTGATTATGGGAGCTTTCCACGGCCCAGAAGTGAAGCTGTTAGAAAAAAAGAAGAATTTTACTTAAAACCTTTGGCTCTTCTCACCTGCACTTTCCCTTTTATTTTTAAAAGAGTAAAGAAGTTGCTTCAAAACAGGGATTGTTTCATTCTTTGTATCTGTATCTGGTAGGCACTGGAGTAAATGTATCCTTAACTAGCTACATAATTCCGCCTGTAAACGATGTTTCAAATTTTCTTCTTGGGTAACATGAATAAACGAAAGATTGTTATTTTGTATTGTTAGCCGAGATATTGTTACTATTGTGTGTGTGAGAGAGATCTTGAGTGAGTTTTTTCCATTGGCCAAAAACAGTCATGTGGGTTTTTTAAAAAAAATTTGATTTCAGTTGATTTTTAATTGACATTTGGTTTCCTTAATTTTCTCTCTTCATTTTTTTTTTAAAATGCTGGAGGTGTGAGAAATGAGTTGTATTTTAAATTAAATGTGTTTGCTCCGTGTGGACAGAAAAATGCAATTTGGAACATATTTCTTTACTTCAAAACAGATGTCTAGCTGGCTTAAAAGTCATGAGAAGTTTTCGTGTGTTGTGAATTTTTATTTGTCTTGTTTTGGTTTTTTTAAAGTTGACATTTTAAAATATTTTATTCTTTTCACCTTTTAGGGTCACTACTGTTGGAATCAAAGATAAATCCAAACACTGCGTATCAGAAACAACAGGCAAGTAGTTATTTTTCATTTAGGATCGCTCATTAGATCAGTGTATTATCAATTAGGCACAGATCGAAAAATTTTTTTGTTAAGACAAAGTGTGTTTTGTAAGCAAAATAACAAATTATGGCATACTTTACAAGTGAAAAATTCTTTTGGGGAAAAAAGTGAAATTTGTATTTGGCTATAATTTGTGAAAATGTCTTACTTGAATTTTGTTTTTTTATTAGAAAATGCTGGTGTGAGTGTTGTTGGAAGAGCATTTCTATATCTAGATAAAAGGAAATTATAATTATAGAGTTTTCTTTAAATCAAGGAGAATCTGTTGCGAGTGAAGTTCGATTCCTTGAATTTAGTAAGATTGAAGTTTAAAAGTAGCAAACCGCTTTTAACTCCCATTTTAAGGAGTATTTTTAGTATACTGATAGGAGGATACTGATGGGAGGATAAATGTGTGTATTGCCATTTCTTTGTTTTGTATTTGCCAATGAAATTAGTTATTTCATTTAGGAAAAGAGAATTACCTTTAAGTTTGCTATTTATTCCAACATAATTATTTTTTAATCTCTTGAGAGTGGATACAAGGATTGAAACACTTCTTTTGCTTGTGTATTTAAAGTAACTCTAATGTAGAATTAAGTTTTTAAAATCTGAATTTTGGAATTGCCTTTAAGTTGGAATACTTAATTATGAACATTTGAATGTACATGAATAGTAATTCAAATATATGAAGAAAAGTTATATGAACAGTGAAACTCATAGTGAATTTTCTTCATAATTTTCCATTTCTCAAAAATTGAGAGATTTCAGTGGAATTTGTTTTTCTTAAATTATTCTTACAGAGAGCTAGTTTTTAAAAATGTTTTGTGTTAGGTCTGTTTGGGATGAGAACAACTGTTCAAACAATGTTCCACCTACACTGAATATACCGCAAATCTACCAAGTCCCTTTCCATATTATATTCTCTAAGAGAATGTAAGCTCCTAAAGGGCAGTAACTTTGTCTTTTTTTTTTTTTGGCCTTCTTTTGTATCCTCCAATCTTTGGTATATTGCCTGACATGCAGTAAGTGCTAAATAAATATGACTTAATGGTCTAGTGGTTCTCTCACTATCCCCTCCCCCCCTTATTTGTATGATTGTAACATAGTTTGAGACCTCTGTTGAAAGGAGGGAGGTCACATGTCTCAGAGAGAGAGGTAGATGTTGACTTAATATGAGAAGAGTTTTCACAGCAATTAGAGTTGTTCAGAGACAAGAGGGAAGAAAAACTGCTAGCAATTCAGACTGTCTAAAAGTGGATTGCGGTACCAAGAGATAATGAGGTCCTATCTCCTTGAGTATCTCAAGCAGATACTGGACAACCACTTTGGTGTGTGTTATAGTTGGGTTCCTTTTTTGTATGAGTTGGTCTAGATGACTTCTGAGATTCCTTCCAACACTTAGAATCTATGAATTTCCTGTCTCTGTAAATCTTATAGTGGAAGCTATTTGAGTAAGAGTAGTTGAGAAAAGATAATTGCCTTAACCACATGTTTAAAAGATGACCTCCAAAGTCTCTTTCAGACTTGAAGACTCCTTAATATTCTCTCCACCACAGTTTATTCTAACATTCATTTTAGACTAGCTTCAACAGTCTTAAATTATTGAAAATAGTGGGAGGATAGTATATAAGATTTATAGTGTGATTCCATAGCATGGACCTAAGAATTTCAAAGTGTATCAAAGTTCCAGTAACATTGTAGAAGTACCTTTAGAATTAAATGTTTAAAATATATATATATATATGTATGTATATATGTATTTAATATGGCTGCTATGGTGAGTTAACTAGAATTTATTGTTGTTACTATGCTGACTATTATAAATAACTGCAGATAAAAGCTTTGATTCTTTTGCAAATCGTGGTAGGAGGAGCTACTGGTTTTTATATGATTACTTACATATTATCTGGAAAATCACTGTTTTTTTTCTGTACATATATTTCCATTCTTAGACTTCATTCATGGATAATTCCTTGCCTCTCATTTCTGCAGCACATTAGGGTTTCTTACATGCTTGCAGATCAGTTCTTTTTAGAACCATAACATACTAAAAATGCTTTTATCAGAGAACTCTCTCAGTGAGAATTTAGCAAAATCTTACTTATAAATGAAACTCTAGTCTGCATAGGATAACTTCTTGGTTTATGTAAATTTCATGTCTTAGAACCTGGTCATCTTTTTTTGATTTTGTTTTACTTGATTTCTTTGAATTTTTGTACATTTGCCTCTTATTCTTGTTAAATTAATAAAATCATGTCACAGAATTTTCAAAATTTTCAAAGATATTTTATTAGTATTTTCAGTTTGTTAAGGGATTTTTATATTTTTTCTTTTTTAATTATCACTTGAAATTATTAAACAGTTTTGTACAGAAATCTTTTTGATTTATAAATGATGCAAATGTATTCTTTAGTTCATATTTTAGCTATCATTATGTTCATATTTAATGGCTATTGAATATAGAAATAGTTCCTTAACACTGAGGATATTTGCATTCCTTTTAAATGTTGATAAGTGTCTTTTTTTTTCTTAAAATTGCAATTTAAAAATTGAAAAGATCCTGCATTTTAACATGGGTTAGAATTTGAGGTGTTGGGACAAAGGGATGGATCTGGACCTTTGAGTTCATTGGCATAGGCAGTTTCTAGTGTGGAAACTTCCTCTACTCAGCAGTTGGTGTAAAAACTTAAAAGGAATGAACTTGGACACCAGGAGAGTAGGACTTGCCTAGGATCACATAATGTATATGTGGTAATCAGCATTTGAATTCCAAGTTTTGATTTAAAGACTTGTGTCACATTGCCTTTTCCTTTATTGAAATGAATTGAACTTGTGGGTTGGGGAAAGAGGGAAAACTTGTCTATTGAAGATGAGTCAAGAGGAAATAGACCATAGTTTCCAAAGAGGTTTTTACGTGAAAGGGAATACTTAGTGAGAAGAATTGTTTAGAAGAATTGAGAGTTGTTGGATCCTGTAGTATTCATTGTTTGGACATTATTAAATATCATGATTTTAAAGTAAAATAGAAAAATGATCTTTTGGTTGGTTAAATCAGAGATCTGGATGGGACTGACCTTTTGAAGATTGTACTGTTTATATCATAATCAATTAATCAATGCTTTTAAAAGGATAGGAAACTGGTGATGACATGTGACATTTTCCTCAATTTTAAAGCTAGAACACATGACCCAGAAAGCTAAAATAACTTGATTATAGTCACATAACTTTAGGCAATAGTGCTTCTCAAAAAAACAAACAAACAAACAAACAAACAAATATATATATATATATATATATATTCAAGGGTGAAGGACAATCATATAGCAGAAAGTAAAAAAGAAATGGGAATAGCATAGGAGGATGAAAACCCGGGGTGATAGTCAGCATAAGTCAGCAAGACTTAGCTCAAGGATGTGGTTTTCATGCTTTTTAGTGGCAGAGATAGAGGAGAGGAAGCAGTGGCAATGCTTAGGTAAGTAGCAGGTCTTCATTGCAACTCTTAGCTTCCTTACTGCCTTTGCACAGGCTATCACTCATAGTTATAATGCACTTCTTACCTCTCCCTCTCCCTCGTATAATCTTTGGCTTATTTCAAGACTAAAATCAAACGTTACCTCTTTGGGGGAAGTTTTCCTTAATTTACTTAATTTTAGTGCACTTTCTCTCTTTCCAAATTTATCTATTCAAATGTTGCGTCTTCTAAGAAAGTAAGAAACTACTTTTCTTTTTTATTTTAATCTTTTAATTAGGGTTCTTGGGTTTTTTTTTGCTGAGATACTATAGTAAGAATAATTGGTGCCACAGTCTCCCAACAACCTCACTCTCCCATTGGTACATTCAGAGATTGGGGGAAAGTGGACTTAAGCTTAGAGAGACTATGTGGCAAAGGGGTAGTAGTATGGGAATATTTTTCATTATTTTTGTACCCCTTACAGTATGCCTTGCAAGTAGCAGGTATTTTGTAATTATAATACACATATTAAATTGAATAGAATTATAGGAGGTACTGTGAAAAAATAAAAATCCTTCGTATACTAAGTAAACTTATAAATTGATTGGGATATCTAAAATATAGTTACTAGAAAAACAAGGAGGCAAACATGTAAGCAAATACCAAATGTACAAATGTTAAGGATTAGGAATGATTTAAGAATAAAATGAACAATTTGGGAATGTATTTTTTCCTGCTCAAAATAATATTTTTAGTGTATATGTGCCATGTCTGAGAGAGAGATAAAAATATAGCCTTATATTTCTAAAAGTTATGATCTTTTTAGGGATGTTATTTGTCTGGAGGAGGAGAGAAAAAGAATAGTACAATGTGTAATGAATTAAAATGTAAGAGAATTGGTGCTATCAAAATTCAGAGGAGGAAGGGGATTGATTATATAGACCAGGGACATCAGAGAAATCTTCCCTTGAAGATTTAATTCCTCGAAGAAGAGACATGCAGGTATGAGAATGAACAAATTGTAAATAGAGTTGGTGATGTAGTAGCCTAGAATATTGATGGGAACTGTGTTGGGAATCAGAACTAGTTGGATCAGATGACAGACACACAGGCATGCACACATGATAACATACCAAGCTAAAAAGTCAAGAATCTTGAATTGTAGCCCTGGATGTGCCATGAGTTAGTCATGTGACCTAGTCAAATCAGTTCCCCTTTTTGAGTCTAAGTTTTTCATCTCTAAAATGACAAGTTGGATGAGATGCTCTGTAAGGCTTCTGTCAGTTCTGCCATCATGTGATTTAAGGGGTTTATGTATCATGAATAAAATATAATCAGGCTATAAAGAATTTTGCTATATTAGGAAGTTTGGATTTGACAATAATATGCAATTACAGGTTCTTGAACATGATAAAAGTGGTGTTTTATTAAGTTAATTTGGCAACATAAAGCACAAGTGGCTTGCAGTGAAGAGCAGTATGTATAGAAGAGAGGATTCAGACGATGGAAAAGCAATCAGATTATTTCTGAAAATTTAAAAATCAAGTGATAAAGACCTAGATTAGGATAACAGTTGGAATGAAGGATGAAAGAACATTTCAAAGGAAATCTTAAGAGTCAGCTGATTTTTGCTGGTTGTGGGGAGTTAAAGATAACCTCCATGATTAAGGCTGAATGTGGTCCACATTCATAGGATGGTGAAGATTAGAATAGGGAATGCTGTATATGAAAGTCAGGAAAAAAATAGAAATCTACTGAATTCAATTGGAAATAAGGAACTAAGGGTTGGAATGAAGGCTGAAGATTTTAGAAGTCTTCTAACAAGAGTGGCTATCACAAAAGAAACTTTTTGAAGGAATATGTAGTAATCAGCATTTCCCTAGCATTGTAAGGTTTACAGAGTATTTTTATCATGATCCTCTAAAATAGATGGGATCAGGAAAGCTATTTTGCTTTTGGAGGCTATTCAGGCCCAGAGTGGTTTAGTGACTTAACCATGATGATCATCACATAGACCCACTTATCATTTGAGTCCAGATCTAGAACTTTTTCTGATTTTTTTTTAAGAGCATAAAACAAAGCCAAAGTCAGAACCTTTTGGAACTCTTACATTTCCTTATATTTAAGGAAAGGAAAAAAGATAGCAGTCAGTCGGTAAACATTTATTAAGTACCTTCCATGTACCATGCACTGTGTGTAATACCGGGCATACAAATATGAAAAAAGAAAGACATCCCCTTCCCTCAAGGAGCTTACAGTCTGATAGTGGAACACAATATCCAAGGTAGTGCAGCCAAGTAAGAAACAATATATTTGCTGACCTTCCTCCTTCAATGGAGCTTTTGGAGTTGTATGACCCTAGTGGTTATCTGATCCTTATACTAACATCTCAAGTAGTAGCTCAGTAGAAGCAAATATTGTATCATGTAGAATAAGATATATATATATAGTTGGATGGATGAATGGGTATAATTTAGTTACAAAGAGATGGTTGGTGATTTTAATAGTAGAATGCATGAATTTAAAACCAGACAGTGGGAGTTCAAGCAGGGAATAGGGAGTAATAAAATGTACAACCAGAATAGTGAAGGTCCTTAAGATTGTGCCATCTGAAGACAAGTTGAAAAAAAAAGTAAAAATATTTACTTTGAAGAAGAGAAGACATAGAAAGGATATGAAAACTGCCTACAAATATTTAAAGAGTTGTCAAGGGGCAGAACTTTAGGATTGTTTTGTCTTTCCTTAAAGGATCTAACTAGGATCTCAAATTTAGATCTGGAAGGAAAATAGGCAAATTTTTTAAAAGACAGAATTAAGGTTATTGTAGGGGAAAACTCCTTACTGTTTAGAGCTATTCTATCCAAAAATAAAGTCTTCAGGCAGATTGAAATAACTACTTCTTTGTGTATGTATGTTACTCGAGCTAGCTTGGTCAGGAATGGTTTGGAAGTCTCTGATTCTGAACCTATGAAATGAAGGAAGTGTACATAGACTGAAAACATTTAGCTTCAGGAGTCTCCTTATCTGGAGTATAAAAATTTTTTTTTCTAAAAACCTTTTGAAGGCAGGTGAAGCTATTGTAAGGAACATGGATATTAGGTAAATGGGGAATATACATAGAAACAGGATCCTCAGGAGGTAAGAAGTACATTTAATAAAGAAATGGAGATATTTCTTCATAACTACCAAATATTAGAGAATGAGACTTAAGACTTTCAGTTCAGCTACTTCATTTTTCAGCCAGGGAAACTGAGTGAAGAGTTCTGATGAAGGTGAATTGGTGAGTTAATGCCCTAGATGGGGATTAGATCCTTGATTATATGACAGGAATCCAGTGTTCTTTTCACCATACCCCATTGTATCTGTCTTTCTCTGATATTGACAAAAATTAAAAGGGAAAATTCACAGAAATTGAGGATAAATTTAAGATTTTTGGAAAATAGTCTCAACTTTTCAAAGAAGAAAAGGTGATAAACACATTCAGTTTCGATCTATGTTTAGCATGATTACAAATGGAAAGCCCCGATGATTGCTTTCTGTCAGGGGCAGGGAGAAAAATTGTTAAACTCAAGGCCTTACAAAAAAAAAGATTGACTAAAAACTACCATTGTATGTAGTTGGAAAAATAAATAAAATATTTTTTTTTAAAAGAAAGGTGATAAGGTCATCCACTAAGATTGAAGCCTATTAGGTGGTAGGAAATTGTGAATTTTAAAAGATTGTGTAATGTTTTCTGTGAGGGAGCAGACTGAGGAAAGGATTACTATGCACTTGCCAGATTAACATTTTGCATGAATTCATCCTGAACAGATTTTCATGATTCTTTGTGGCTGGGAATCAGGAGTGAAGAAAGTGTTTGATAAGTTTGGGTCAGATGGAAGAAGAATAATGTAGTGATTATGAGATTATGAGAAAATGACCCTTCTTTTCCTATAGAGAAAATAAGGTGATTTTAATTTTTTTACTACATATTTTATCATTTTAATATTTCTAAGGATATGAAAAACTACTTATAGAGGAACAAGCACTCAAGTAAAGTATCTTGCAAAAGAATCTGAGATTTGGGTAAAGCTGATATAAACCTGAGCTGGGGGGAAGGCTTGATTTTCATTAAGTCAAAGACCTGTCAATCATCTCTGTAGACAACTAGCTAGAGGAAACAAATAGGAAATAAGAATTTAGAAGATTGTCTTTGGTCACTGAACTGCTGAGAGGAGCTGAATTCATTATAGGTGATCATCTCACAGTGTTGCTGTTAAGTGTACAATGTTCTCCTGGTTCTTCTCACTTCACTTAACATTGGTTCATGCAAATTTTTCCAGACTTTTCCATTTCTAAGATAACAATATAACATTCCTATACCATAGCTTGTTTAGCCATTCTCCTATTGATAGGCATCCCCTTAATTGCCAATTTTTTTGCCGTTAAAAAGAGAGCTATTATAAATATTTTTGTACATGTGGATCTTTTCCCCTTCTTTATGATCTCTTTGAGATATAGTAGTGGTATTGCTGGATCAAAGGGTATGTACAGCCCTTTGCACATAATTCTAAACTGCTCTAGAATATTTAGAAGAGTTCACAACTCCACCAAAAGTAAATTATTGTCCCAGTTTTCCCACATCTGCTCCAACATTCATCATTTTCCTTTTTTTGTCATTTTAGCTAATCCTGATAGCTGAGAGATGGTACCTTGGAGTTATTTTAATTTAAATTTCTCTAATATATAATGGTTTGGAGCAATTTTTCATGACTAGATTGTTTTAATTTCTTCATCTGAAAACTGCCTATTCATATCCTTTGATCATTTATCAGTTGAGCAATGACTTGTATCTTATATATTTGACTCAATTCTGTGTAAATTTTAGAAATGATTCTTTTATCAGTAACACTAACTGAAAATTGTTTCCCATCTTTTTGCGTTCCTTTTATCTTGGTTGCATTGGTTTAATTTGTGCAAAACCTTTTTAATGTAGCTGAAATCATCCATTTTGCAATTTATTATGATCTCTCTCTCCTTTAGACATAAACTTCTTCCCATTCTATAGATCTGACAGATAAATTATTCCTTATTTTCCTGATTTATCACCTTTTATATCTAAATCCTGTACCCATTTTGACCATATCTTGGTATAGGAGTGAGATATTGATCTATGACTAGTTTTTGCCATACTGTTTTCCAGTTTTTCCACCAATTTTTGTCAAGTAGTGAATTCTTGTCCCAGAAGCTAGTCTTTGGGTTTGTCAAACAGTAAGTTACCATAATCATTTCACTATTTCTTTTGTACTAATATGTTCCACTAATCTTCAGTTTTGATGACTGCTGCTTTATAATATAGTTAGATTTAGAATGCATTTTTTTCCCCATTATTTCCTCTCAATATTCATGATGTTTGTTCCTTCAGATGAATTCTGGTACTCATTTTTTTAGTTCTATAAAATAATTTTTGGTAGTTTGATTTATATGGCACTGAATAAGTAACTTAAGTAAAATTGTCATTTTTATTATATTAGCTCAGCCTAACACGAGCAACTGACAGTTGTTCCAATTGTTTAAGTCTGACTTCGGGTGAAAAGTTTTTTGTAAATGTGTACGTAAAGTTTCTGGGTTTGTCTTGGAAGGTAGTTTTCCAAGTATTTTATGTAGTCTATTAGTACTTTAAATGAACAATGATAAAACAGAAGCATGAGAGAGATAGCAAGTCTCTTTGTTTCTCTTTGCTGTGGAGACTAGACTGGTAGGGACAAAACAAAAATAGTTAATCTACAATTGAAACTCAAGATAAAACAAGAGCTCCTTTTTCCTTTGATAAATTCAGGTCATCAGACCAAGCCTCCATCCCATGGTATAGAAAGAAAATAGATATGCTATGTCTGAGCTACTATCCGTGATGATTATGAAGAATCTGCAAAGAGTTCTGTACCTATAGGATTAAAAAAAAAAAGCAAATATTCCTATTTTTAAAAAAACCTGGAGGATTAGAGTCAGCAAATATTAGATTTATTCCTTTGTAAAAATTCTAGAAAATGTTGCTAAAGGGTCTGGATGGAGAACATGTAGAAAAAACCTTTTTGATTTCTTTCATTCTTTGAAGAGGACCAGTGATGTCACAGGTGACTCTTCCTGAGTCATCCAAGTTTAGTGGCCAGAGATATTCAAGACAACTGGTAATGGACCAGGAAGCAGTGAATCACCATGTTATCTTCAGTTTCTGACCAAGTTCTTAATTCTGAGCTCTCTGAAGTGCCTCTGAAGTTCCCTAAAATCCCATATGTGAAACTTAACTTTTACTTCCTTCTTTTTTTCTTTAAATTTTATTTTTTTTCTCATTTTGTACAAGTGTTTTTTTACATTAATAAAATATTCTTTTTTAAGAGTAAACAAAATACCCCCTCCCCCCATGAATATAGACTTGCTTGAGCGATAAAGTAAAGGGGAGAGAAAAAAATTAAAATAAAAAAAATAGTAATAATTGTAGGTATGGCCAGGTGGTGCAATAGATGAAGCACCAGACCTGGAGTCACAAGCACCCAAGCCCACATCCAGCCCCGTAGACCCAACAATCACCCAGCCATGTGACATGCAAGCCACCTGATGCCCACTGCCCTGCAAAAACCAAAGAGAAGAAAAAAAAGATCCAAAATAAAATAAAATAGTAATAATAGTAGGGGTGGCTGGGTGGCGGACAGAGCATTGGCCCTTGAGCCAGGAGCACCTGGGTCCAAATCCGGCCTCAGACACCCAACAATCACCCTGCTATGTGGCCCCAGGCAGGCCACCCAGCCCCATTTGCACCGCACCCCCCCAAAACAAATAATAAAAGTGTGCTTCAGTCTTTGTTCCAACACCAACAACTCTGTCGTGGTTAGATCACATTCTTTATGATAAGTCCATTGAAAAAGTTACTTCCATATTTTTCCACTGTTGCCATTGCTGATTGCAACTCCCTCCATTCGTATGTCTCCACTACCATGTACTATATTTTCTCTCTCCTTTTACTCTGACTCTGCTGTAGGGTAGCTGAGTGGCACAGCAGACAGATCCCCAGCTCTGGGGCCAAGAGGCCCTGAGCCCCCATACCACCCCTTAGGCTCAGCATCCACTTTACCCTATAGTCTCGGGCAGGCCATCCAATCCCAGCCCCTTGCAAGAAGTAAAAAAGAAAATGTGTTATATCTGACCACTCTCCCATGGTCCATCCTCTCCTCCTTTATTCACATCCCCACCCCTTCCCCCTGCTCCCCCCTCCTTCTTACTCCAGATGTCTATACCCCATTGAGTATATATACTGTTTCCTCTCCTAGCCACCTCTGATGAGAGCAAAGATTCCCTCATTCCCCCTTGCCTTCCCCCCTTTCCATATCATTGCAATAGCTCATTGTAATAAAGAAAAATCTATTATATGAAATGTCTTGGCCTATTCCCCCCTCTCCTTTTTCTTTCACCCATTACATTTCCCTTTTTTCTATTGACTCCATTTTTACACCATATTTTATCTTCAAATTCAGCTTTCTCCTGTGCTTCAACTATAAAAGCTCCTTTTACCTGCTCTATTAACTGAGAAGGTTCATATGAGTATTATCAGTGTCATTTTTCTATGCAGGAATACATACAGTTCATCATCATTAAGTCCCTCATATTTTCCCCTTCTCCTCCAATCTCTATGCTTTACCTGAGTCTTGTATTTGAAGATGAAACCTTCTGTTCAGCTTTGGCCATTCCAACAGGAACATTTGAAATTCCCCTGGTTCATTGAAAGTCCATCTTTTTTCCCTGGAAGAGGATATTCAGCCTTGCTGGGTATTTGATTCTTGGCTGCATTCTAAACTCTTTTGCCTTCTGGTATATTATATTCCAAGCCCTATGAGCCCTTAATGTAGTTGCTGCTAAGTCCTGTGTGATCCTGACTGCAGCTCCACAATATTTGAATTGTGTCTTTCTGGCTGCTTGTAATATTTTCTCTTTGACTTGGGAGTTCTGGAACTTGGCTATAATATTCCTAGGGGTTGGTTTTTTGGGATCTCTTTCTCTGGGGGATTCGGTGGATTCTCTTCATTTCTATTTTGTCCTCTGCTACTAGGATATCAGGACAATTTTCCTGTAGTGATTCTTTGAAAATGATGTCAAGGCTCTTTTCCTGATCATGACTTTCAGGTATTCCAATAATTTTTAAATAATCTTTCCTAAATTTGTTTTCCATATCAGTTGTCTTTTCAGTGAGATGTTTCACATTTTCTTCTAATTTTTCATTTTTTTGGTTTTGAAGTTTTGAGCCCTGATTTCTCATAAATTCATCAATCTCCCTGAGTTCTATTCTTTGTCTGAAGGATTTGTTTTCCTCAGAGAGTTTTCTTTTCTCTTTTTCCATCTAGCCATTTTTTGCTTTTTAAAGCATTCTTCTCCTCAATGACTTTTTGAACTGCTTTATCCATTTGACCTAAGCTGGTTTTTAGCCTGCTATTTTCTTCAGCATTTTTTTGGATTTCCTTGACTAAGCTGCTGACTTCATTTTCATGTTTTTCCTGCATCTCTCTCACTTCTTTTCTCAGTTTTTCTTCTAACTCCTTCATTTGATTTTCAAAGTCTTTTTTGAGCTCTGTCATAGCCTGATCCCAGTTTCTGTTTTTCTTGGAGTCTTTAGATGCAGGAGCTTGTGCTTCCTCATCTTCAGACTGAGTGTTTTGATCCTTGTTGGGCTCATTTGCAAAATATTTCTCAATGGTGTTCCTCTTTACTCTGCTTGCTCATTTTCCCAGCCTAAGCCTGTTTTGGGGGTGCTTCCTGAGCTTTTGGGACACTCCCACAAGTATCTCAGTGTGTGAGGCTCTGTCTTCCCTCCTGGTCTGTGAATGACCATATGCTTCCCCCTCTGCCACAGGGCTGAGGTGGGGGGGGGGCCCTGCTGTTCTATGGGGAGGCCTAGACTGCGATCAGGATCTGAACGAGGTCAGAACCCCAGATTCCTGTTCCAGGAACAGAGCTCTACAGTCTCTCTCTTCCTAGGCTCAATGGGCTCATGCCCTGGGGGCTACCTGCTTCTGTTTCCTGGATCTGGATTGCTTTGGCCAAGCTGCTTGCTGTGTGCAGAGGTCCCCTAGTTGTTCCCCCAATTTGTGCCCGGTGCTTCCTGGGGATGTAGGTCAGGAAACTCCCCCCCCCCCATGGGGCTCAGTGGCTCCCAGCGCCCTGGGGCTGCCTCCAGGAGGCTAAGTTCTTTTACTCTGGCGGGGTACCCCTCCAACCTTAGGGAGAAGAGCCTTTCTGCTCTTTTCCAGGTTCCCTTGAGTAGGAGAACTGCCTCACTGGGTCCCTCTGTGAGTTCTGTCTCTCAAAAATTCAATTAGAGTCCTTAGTTTTGAAGATTTATGAGAGAGCACCTAAGACAAGATCAGCCATCTTGGCTCCACCCCCCCCACCCCCAGACATACATTCTTAACTATAAAAACCTTTTAAATGCAGAAAGAAATAAAAGGAGGGGATAGAGAGGGTGAGGGGATAGGATAAGAGAATATATAAATGGGTTTTTAAGGGAAGGATTCTTGGAGTAGGTTAAGCAGTAAAAGGACCAAGTAAAGGGAGTAGAAATAGAGGAGGGAAGAGGGTTATTGCTTTCAGAAAATGTTATAAAAGTGAAAGGTCCACAAACCAGATATAGTTATTTATGGAATGTGTGTGTGTGTGTGTGTGTGTGTGTATTTATATATATATATATATATATGTCTATATAGGTACGTGTGTGTATGTAAACAAGTAAACTTCACAACAGAGAACTGAAGAAAATTTACAAGGAAGCAAAAAAAAGATGGACAATTTTGAATGTGATGTATTATTATATAGGCTCTCTTGAAATGGAAATTTGTTTTATTCATTCTCTTATATTTTGTTGCACATATGATAATTTTTCTTATTTGTATTGAAATTTAAAATTAAAAATACATCAAAATATTAACAACAAAACATTTTTGTCTGGGGATTTTATTTGTACTACCTCTGACAACCACTAGTTGTCTGAAGTGGAACTTGACTCAAAACCTTACCTTATTCAGATAGTTTGAATGGTTTTCTTAAGGTTTGATGCTCCTGAGGAGTTAAAGGAAGGTCATAATATTTTTATGATAATACATATATAATCAGAGACTGTCTACATGGTAGTGTGGAATAATGTGAGCTTGATGTTTGTAACTAATGCTCAAAGTAAAGGTATGCAAAGTAGGCAGATTCCTAGTATACAACAAGCAGAAGGACCCAAGTCCATTTTTAACATTCCTGTTTTAAAAACTGAAACAAAAATTTTTTTTGACCTCTTGGAAAGGGAACTGCCATCCAATTCAATCGTTATTACTCACAACATAACTTTAGTTGCTATTACAGCTGATGATGCTAAAGAAACTGGAAAATCACTACTCTGATGGAGTTAAAGCAGCGTTTACAATATATAAACTCAATAAAGATTACATTATTCCAAATATAAATCTGATACTTCAGTTTTATTCTGGAATTCTACCTAGTCACTGAATTGACCAGATAGAGTCAAGATAGCAGAAAGAATTACTATGAATTCTTCCCCCTTCCTTCACAAAGGAAATGCTCAAAAACACATGAAGCTCAATAGATAAATCCAGGAAAAAGTCACCATTGATTTTCCAACCCAGATTGCCATAAAGAGACGGAGAGGTTTGTGGCTCCTGGAGACTTGGAGTGACCAAAAGCAGAGAGCACTCCAGAACTGAGAGAATCTATGTACCAAGGCAAGAGGAGGTCCCTAGAGCAAACATGTGCTAATTGGCAGCTTTGTCACTCACTAGCCAGTCCTAGCTCTTCTCAGGGGTGACCTCTGTAAGGAGGAAATTTCAGATACAAAACAGCATTGGTGTGACTCAAGATTCCAGGAGCAGAGTAGGATTTCATTTCTAGCTTCTAGGCCTGTTTGAAGCCTACAGAACAACCAGGGCAAGAATCCCAGAATAAAGGGTATCTTGTAGATGTGTGACTCTTGAGCAGAGCTTTCCAGCTGGCTGATAGTGACTGAGTCCAGCAGCGGTTTGCTGTTGTTTAGACCTAAGCCTATTTCAGGAACTTAAAGAGTTTAGACCAATAGGTCAATGCCCATACTTTGACCTGGATGAGTCTACATTGGGAGCATTGAAAGCTTATAGGTACTCAACTTGAGTTGTCCATGAGAGCCTAGAATAACACAATATTCAGTATTCACAAGAGAGCAGTATAGGACCAGCTCAATTATTCCCTCCAGAAATATGTAGGCTAGCCTTTAATATCAAGTCTAAAGTAAGAAAGTAATGTAGAAGAATGAGCATCAAAAAGAATCCTATGAAAGGGGCACTGGAAACAAAAATTTAGAAACAAAATGACTCAACATAAAAAAATACAGTTCAGGCCCAAATTCAATTAGAAGCTTTACAAAGAGTTGAAGAAAAGTTGAAGAAAAAGTGAAGTGAAAATGATATAAGAAGAAAATGGAATAGAAATAAACATAATGAAAGAGAATTGGAAAGATAATTAACAGCATAGCACAAGAGATATAAAACTTTATCCAAGCAAAAAACTCCATGAAAATTACAGAAACCAATGATACAAAAAAAAAGAAATATTAACAGCAGAGTCAAAAGGCTGAAAAAAAGAAAATATAAAGTGTCTCATAACAGAAAGAAATAATCTGAAAAACAGATCAAGGAATAACTGAAAGCCATGACCAAAAAAAAAAAAGCACTTAGACGTCATATTTCAAGAAATCCTCAAAACTTCCCAGATCTCTTAGATTCATAGTGCAAAAAAAATCTACCTCCCCAAATAAACCCCAAAATGAAAACTCTTAAGAATATTTTGGTTCCAAATGCAGAGCTCTTAAGTCAAAGAAAAAGTACTGAAACTAGTTAGGAAGAATTCAAGTACAGTGAGTCTTAGGATCCCACACATTTTAGCAGATATCACTTATTATAAAGGAACAATGTTTGGAATTGGCATTCCAGAAGACAAAGGTTATTAGGTTTGCAGGCAAGACTTAATTTACCTAGCAAAGATTAATGTGGTGCTTCAGAGGGGAAATGGATCTTTAAGTAAGTAGAAGACTTCTAAGCCTTCCTGTTGAAAAGACCAGAGCTCCATAGTCCCTTTAAAGTTCAAATGTGGGTGTTAGGTACATAAAAAGTTAAACAAATAAATAGTGACAAAGAATTAAATAAGGATAAACTGCTTACAGTTTAATATGGTTGAAGGGATAGAGCAATTTTTTACTTATTAAAAAATGAAATTTAAAGAATTAATAGAAATGCGAAAGCATGTGTGTGTATTTCTTAAGGAAAGCTAGGTTTTATATTGTGATCTCATTTACCTTTATTAATAGAGCAACTTAGATACTTTTACATTTACCGTATCAGCTTTTAAAGATCCCAGCATTTGGTATAAATGAAGAATATGTCTTAGCTGAAGTTACTTTTAAAAAGAAAAGTCATTTGAACATGAGAATGCAAATGATTGCCACATCATTTTCTATACTTGATGACACATTATTCATAATCCTATAAAAGAAGAGAAGCATCTGGAAATTAAAACATTAACAGTTCTAAGGGGAAAAGAAGACAACCATGTAATATTAATAGACCAGATAGGCACTAGAACTAATATGATTTGGGCAGATTCAAGGAAATGAAGCAAACCATGGAGAAAGGACACTGACTTTGAAGACCAAGCACCTCAATTTAAATCTCACCTGGGGCGGCTAAGTGGCTCAGTGGATAGAGCACTGGCCGTAGAGTCAGGAGTACCTGTGTTCAAATCCAGCCTCAGATACTTAATAATTACTTAGCTGTGTGGCCTTGGGATTATTTGCCTTGCAACCCCGCCCCCAAAAAAATAATAAATCTCACCTCTAGTGCCTACTATCTTTATGACCTGAGACAAGTCACGAATCTTCACTATGCCTTAATTTCCTCAGCTTCTAACAATTGTCTGTGATTCATCCTAAGAAACTGAGGAATGAAGTGATATGTGAAACCAAAACAAGTAACTAGCATTTATTTTTTTAAATTACTCTGTAATAACTTTTTTTATTAATGTTTCTAATCTGTATAAAACAAGCAAGGTGTTCTTTGAAGAGACATCTATAAATATAGCTCATTGTTAAAAGTGAACCCTATAGCATCTTTAAAGAAAAGTTCCCTTCTGTTTCTGGAAGCCAAGGAATATTTGAGGGAAGAGGGACTGTGTGGTGAGCTATCCTCAAATCTGCTACTCATGAACCTCTATGTACAACTTGACCTGCCATGTTCAGACCTGACCTTATTGATAAATTAGGTAGCTCTTTATTTAAATAATGTCACTAATATCTTTAGATCTTCAATTTCAGTCCTATCTATATTGAATACATTTCTGACTATAGGTCTCCCCAGATATTCTTAGAGACATTATACTTTAAGACATGATTCCCTTACTCTGGCACTTAATTTTTTTAGTTGATGTGGGTAAGTCATTTTTTTCTGAGCCTCATCTTTATTTTTTAAAATACTGTATTTAGCACTAAATTATCTCACAGGCTTGTTTGAGATGATCAAATCAAATATTGTATGTAATACATTTTATGATTTTTATGTAAATGTGAACTGTAATTTTTATTTTAGTACCTTAGCAAGAATTAGTGGTGGTCTGCTAAATGGAAAAATAAGACACAGGTTGGTTGACCTTAGGAAGTGAGGAGGGGAGATGACTGAAGAATGATGATGATGACAAACATCAACCTGTTGCATAATTTTACCAAAGACTAGGTTGTTCAAATCTACTTTTCTGCTATCTGTCAAGGGTTGTTGTTTTTTAAACCATATTATATTTATATCATATATTGTCTTAGGAAGTTGTTTAACTAATATAGAATTACTTATTTTTATTCTAAGGTAATTTTGTGATTCAAAAAATGATACAATGTAGATTAATAATAAATTGTACATGAAATAAATCATATATTAATTACATTTGCCTGAATAGATAACTTGATTGTTTTCAATGTTCCCCTTATTTTCATTTAATTTATATAAATTTTTCTTAAAATTATATTTAATTTTTAATTGTTTTGAGCAGTTTCTTTAAAACATGTATTAATTGAATAGTTTCATCTGAATTTTTTAAGAAAAATAATCTTTATTTTTTAAACAGGATACATTAATTGTTTGGTCAGAAGCTGAAAACTATGATCTGGCTCTGAGTTTTCAGGAAAAGGCTGGCTGTGATGAGATCTGGGAAAAAATTTGCCAGGTATGATTCTTTTATTATTATGTTTTTGAAATAAGCCTGCTTATAGAGAGGTTTTAATTTCACTTTTATAGATGTAAACAGGTATTAAAAAAATAGAAATTAGTGAACAGCATAAAGCGTTCTTTTCTGTGAACTTGACAGTCAGTATGGAAATTCTTTTTCATTATTTACAGTTAAGAGGCAGCATGCAGTGGATAGAGAATTAGTCTCAATGTTAGACAAAACTAGGTTTAAGTGCACATTATAGGCATTGTCATTTAATCTGTCAATAGTTCTGGCTACCCTCCTATACTATAATTTTCAGAGAAGGTGCTAATCTTTGATAGATGAAGCTCATTGTTGGGAGCTACCTTCCCTGAAAAAAAAAAGGAAGACTGGTAAAAAGAAAGATAGTAAATTTTCATGTTCAGAATCCCTACAGATAGGTCTCTATACTGTTTTGTTTGATTATCTCATCAACTCATATAGATTCAATTACCATATTCATATTTGTTCAGTTTGAATCTTTCCAATTCCAGTCTCATTTCCAATTTTCTTCTATAGGGCATCTTCAGATTCAAAAATTTAATTTCACCATATCTAAAATGGAATTAATTGTATTTCTCTCCACATCCCTTCCCAATTCCCTATTGTAAAAAGCACATCTTCCCAATCACCTAGGCTGACAAATTATCCTCAACTCCTCACTTTCATTCCCCACACCCCCCAAGCCCATAAACAATCTATTGTCAGCTTTTATCATTTCTACCTTTGATACATTTCTCTTCTGCTTCTTCTCTTCTATAATGGCTACCACCCTGGTATAGGGCCTTATCACCTCACACCTATTTTATTATATTTTTCTGCCTCAGTTTTCTTCCTATTTCAGTTCATCTTAACTCAGGCAATCAAATTGATCTTCCTAAAGTGGAAATCTGACCATGTCTTCTTCCTATTCAGTAAATAACTTCATATTCCCTTTAGGATCAAATATAAACTTCTCTGTATTGCTTTTAAAGCCCTATATAATCTGGCCTGTTCCAACCTTTCCAGTCTTCTTACTATTTACTCCACTTCATTTACTCCAGTGGCACTTGACCTCCCTGTTGTTTTTTTGCCTTGCATACAATGCTTCATCTCCCAACTCTGGGCATTCACACTATCTTTTATGCTTGAAATTCTCTTCTTCCTCATCTTCTTTTTTTCAAGTTGCAACTCTAGCACTATCCACTTCCTGAAGTCTTTTCTTTTGCTAGTGCCCTTCTATCTAACTACTTTACATCAATCACAAAGGATTTATTAAATGCCTGCTATGTATCAGATACTATGTAAATATTGGATATATAAATTCAAAGAATGAAAAAATTCCTTCTCCCAAAGAGTTTGCATTTTAATAGGGGAACGAAATATAGGGTGTTTGTCTTGTATTGATTTTGTGTATTCTAATATATATATAATAGAATGTAAGCGCCTTCAGAGTGGATATTTTCTTGTCATTTTGTCCCTTGAAGCTAGCACAGTGTATTATCTATGACCTGGCATATACAGAGTACTACAAAGCTTTTGGTGTACTTTTAAATGACTAAAGTCTATCTAAAATAAAACTGCTAAAACTTTTGGAACACCCTGGATAGATGTACAAAACAGATGCTCATTGATTTGAAATGATTAGATTGAAATTCCTTGCAATTAAGGCTTTTTGAGGTTAAATGTACTTTATTATATTCTGAAAAACGGGAAGTTCATGTATGATATTTGTAGTTACTCAAGCAGTTTACGTCATACAATTAATAATGACAAAGCCAAGACTAGAATCTAGATAGCAGTGTAGTACAGAACAATATCTTGCACTCCAGTTACTCTCTTATCTGTCTTCTATATACGTATATATGTTGGCTTATCTGTTTAACCTTGTGGTTTTGAACTTGGGTGGGTAGAGAGGGTCCATTGGATAGATTTTAATGAGTCTTTGATGGGGGGAGAGATCACTAATCTCTAAAGTTTAAAATATCTTTTCATTATTAATGTATGCAATAAACACTAAGAAATAGTCTAGTCTTCACCAGACTGCCAGAGGGGGGCCCATAATATAAGTAAGGTTTAAAAACCCTTGGTGGTTTCCCAGCTACAACAGTCATCTGGGGCAATATTGGCTCTCCAGCTACAGTCATGTGTTTTTAGCTTTCCTACTAGCATTATGGGCAACCAATCATAGATGTTGAATTGGAGAGGCCCAGTGGATGTGTAATCCAATCCACTGATTTTACAGATGAAGATACTATGGCTCAGGGAGTTGTATAACTTGCCCAAAACCACACAGGGAGTAAGCATTAAGAGAGAAGATTTGAACCCATGTGGTAAAAGGCCACCTTATTCTTTCTGGAAGTTGATTTGGGTGACAAGTCCTACTTTAATTAGTTTTCCTTAAAAGGTTTTTCAATTTTTAAAACCTGATGCTGCTGTCTAATAATTAGTAATCTCTTAACTGCTAATTCCTGTGGTTTTCACATTTGTTAGCTGAAGCTTTTGACACTACTGACTATTTCCTTCTGCACATTCTTTCCCTGGGCTTCTATGACACTATCCTTTTTTGATTCTCTGATAATCTTTGTGACCTAACATATTGCTTTGTTGACTCTTTCTTTTGCTTCCTCCCACCCATTAAATGTGGATTTTTCCCAGTGCTCATCCTGAACCCTCTTTTCTACCTCTAAATTTTTTTCCCCTCTCTAAATTTTCTTCCTTGATTATTTCATCAGCTCTAATGAGTTCAGTTATTATCCTGTGTAGATGACATACCTCTCTTAAATCCATTGCTTAATGCTTCCCCAATCCAGTTTCATAATGCCAACTATGTACTGAACATCTCTTACCTGGCTATCCCATAAATATCTCCAACTCAATATGTGCAAAATAGAACTTGTAAATTCCACTAGCTAGGTCTCCCCCAGACTTGCTCATTTCTGTGAATGGCACCAGATCATTTATCTAAGTTTCCTTACTTGGAATCAGTTTTTGACTCATTCTCCCTCATAGTTGCTAAGACTTCTAGAATACTTTCTCTTTTACTCTACTCATTAGAGCCTCTATCCTAATTCAGACTCAATTTTAAAAGTTTTAACTTTTTAGTTTTTTTAATAAAAAAATCTACCTACTCTACCCTTCTACCTCTTCCTTGCCCCCCCCCAAATAAGGAATAACAAGACACTTGTTAAAAACATATACAGTAGGGGCAGCTAGGTGGCGCAGTGGATAAAGCACTGACCCTGGAGTCAGGAGTACCTGAGCTCAAATCCGGTCTCAGACACTTAATAATTACCTAGCTGTGTGGCCTTGGGGGCAAGCCACTTAACCCCATTGCCTAGCAAAAACCTAAAAAAAAAAAACACAGTAAAGCACAATAAATTTCCCCTGTAGTTATGTCCATATCTGCACTACTGCACCTTTACTGCAATTCATCACCTCCCAGGAGGTGGGTAGCATGTTTCATCATGAATCTTGTGAATCATGTTTAGTTGTTGCATTGGTCAGAGTTCTAAAGTATTTCCAAGTTGTTTGTTTTTACAGTAATGTTATTGTATTAAATTTTCTCATAGTTCTACTCCATTCTGTATCAGTCTATATAAGTCTTCTCGGGTTTCTTTGAAACTGTCACCATTCTAAAATATATTAAAAAGATGGAATTAATGGGTGAAAAAAGAATGGGTAAGTTATTTCACATTAAAGAGGCAAGGAAAAGTTTTTGCAATGGAGTGGAAGAGAGGAAAGGTGAGGGGGAATGAGTGAGCCTTTACTCTCATCTGAAGTGACTTAGAGAGGAAATAACATACACACTCAGTAGGGTTTAGAAATCTTTCTTATCCTGGAGGAAAACAGGAGAGGAAAAGGATGGGAGAAAAGAGACTGGGGGGGAGGTGTAGGTTATAGAGGGAAGAGCATGGGAGAGAGTAGTCAGATATAACAACACACTGTTGAGGAGGGATAGGGTAAAAGGACAGCAGAGTAAATGGAGGTGGAGGGGTGGAATAGGACAGAGGGAAATGCAATAGCAACTGTGGGAAAAAAAAATTGAAGCAGTTTTTCTGATGGACTTAATGCTATCCATCCCAAAGGCAGAACCAGTCTGAAGTACACTTTTTTTCCTTGCTTTATTTTTCTTAAAGGTTTATCTTTCTTGAGTGTGGCAGGGGAATTTTTATAGCATGACTACTGTATAAATGTGTTTCTTGGCTACACATTTTTAACCTACACCAAGTGATTTGTTTTCTCAATGGGGGCAGTGGGGTAAAAGGAAGGGAGAGAATTTGAAACTCAAGATTTTGGAAGTAAATGTTGAAACTTGCTTTTGCATGTAACTAGGGCAAAAAACATTTTTAAGAATAAAATAAAATTGGGGCAGTTAGGTGGCACAGTGGATAGAGCACCAGCCCTGGAGTCAGGAGTACCTGAGTTCAAATCAGGCCTCAGACACTTAATAATTACCTAGCTATGTGGCTTTGGGCAAGCCACTTAACCCCATTTGCCTCGCAAAAAAACAAACAAAAAAAAGAATAAAATTAAATTAAAAAACAAGGAAACTGCCACCTTCATTTTTTATAGCATAATAGTATTCAACACATTTATTCTGGTAATCCCTTAATTGGTCTTCCTGTCACCAATCTCTTTCTTTTCTAATCCATCTTCCAAATAACTGCAAAATTAAGACTTCTGGAACACAAATGTGACCTCATCGTTTCCCTACTTAAAACCTTCAATGAGTTTAAATTTCCTATAGATCAAAATACATAACCCTTAGCATGGAATTTAAAGCTCTTTGCAAGCTGATTTTATATTTCCTTTCACCCTTCCCATGACAGTCGTACTGTTGTTCTAACCAATTCCTGTTTCTACAATTGTGCAAGTTGTCTATCTCTAGAAATCACATTGCACAACTCAAGGCTCCCCTCCTACAGGAAGCCTTTACTGACATTCCACATTTTCCCATCCCTCAGTCATTGGTATTTTCTCTTGCTTAAAATTACATTGTATTCATTTATCTTTTTTCATGTTGTAGCTTTTCCACTCCATCCTCAAATTCCTTGCAGCAAGTGACTTTTTTTAATATCCTAACAGTGTATAAGCAGTTGTAGCAGCAGCAGTAATAGATGTGCCAGACACTGTGCTAAACAATTTACAGATATCTCATTTGATCCTTAAAACAATCTTTTAGTATCATTATCCCCATGTTCCACTTGAGGAAGCAAAAGGTTAATGACTTGCCTAGATCCATACTCAATAACAAGTTTCTAAGGTTATATTTGAATTCAGGTCTTTCTAAATCCAGGCCCAGGACAGTGCCCACCTTTAAGATGTACATGTCTATGCATTAAGAACAAAAATACTTCTTGTTTGCTGAAATTGGCCTTAGAGTTATAACCCTACTCCTTAGTATCTTATACTAAGTATCATAGTCCCTGAAGTTTTTGAAATATCAACACCTTTAAATAGTACTTTCCTTAGGTTCTTTAACAGTGTTCTGTTGTAAGATTACAAAAATAGATATTAACCTCTTTGAGGACTTCCACTGACATCTAAAAAAACATTTTATCAAAATTCCACAAAGCCATATAAAGAAAGTCTAAACCCTTTTAATTTTTAAAGTTTAATTGCATTTTCTAGTAGACTGTGGGAGTAAGAGTCCTAATTTTTCTGATCATTCCCACTGTTGTACTTAGCTTTTGAGAGCAGCTGGGTGATGGAATGGATAGAGCACTGAACTTGGAATCAGGAGTTTTCACTATATACCCATTTCATAATACATATACTCCTTTATGTAGGAACATTACTAGATAGATGTCATAAGACTTCTGTTAAGTTTATTTATCAGATCCTTTTAATCCATTGATTTCCATGTTATACTCATTGCCTGCCTTATATATTGTTCCTAAAATGATAATCAAACTGTTGCATTTAGGCTAGATTCAAACTGAAATAGTGTTTATTTGCCAGAGTCTGATACTCTGTGAGGCAGCTTGGTGACTCACTGGATAGAGCACTGGCCACAGGACTTTCAATCTCACTTCAGACACTTGACTCTTATTAGCTGTGTGATCTTGGGCAAGTCACTTAACCCTGATTGCCTTGCATCCAGGGCTATCTCCAGTCATCCTGATACATATCTGGCCACTGGACCCATATGGCTCTGAAAGAGAAAGTGAGACTGGTGACTTAGCACAGCCCCCCTCATTTAAATCCAGTTCATGTGCTTGTCATGCCATCATCTCCCTGATGTCATGGTCTTCTTCAAAAATGAAGGACAAGCATTATTATCATTTGATACTTCTTGATCACTATTGTGTATAAACTTGTCACTTGCATTCCAGACAATAGGGACAGAGTACAGGATATGAATGGACTCCAATTTCTTTTAAGTTCAGAGTATTGTTATAGTATAATGTAATGGAAAGAACATTAAACTTGTCAGAAGACAGGTTCTGCCACTTATTGATTGTTCATATAGTTTGGGGAAAACTGTTGAACCATTTTGAGTCTTAGTTATTTCATAAGTATAATAGGGGTAAGCTTAATTATTTCACTGGCATGGGGAATTCTTTCATAAAGAAGTATAGGCCAGAACCTTCTTTTCAACTTGTATAATTTGCCTCGGATTCTGAAAAGTTCAGGGAATTACCTGGATTCAGAACCCATATGTGTCAAAGGGGGAATTTGAATCTAGGTCTTCCTGATTTCAAAGTAGGCTTTTTTTTCTCTACTCCACATTGCCTTTCAATATGATGGACATAATGCCACATTTCATAATCCTGCCTCAAAATTATTAGAGTCTGAAGAGATCTTTGTGAGTACCTTATACTTTTAAAGTGTTATGTAAATAGAAGCTATTATCTTTTAACAGAGACAGCTTGCTGTAACTTTAAGAGCACTTAACACAGGAGAATTGATTTGAGTCTCCCCTTTGGTGAGATTCCCTTTATGACTTTAAACATGTCACACTCTAAAATTATTTCTTCAGATTTAAAATAAGGATGATGATTATTTGCTATTTAATTGGGCTGTTAGGAAAAATAAATGAGAATCTATAGTTCTAGCATCCTAAGCTGCTATTTTTGTGTCATTATTTATGAATTCACTAAGAATTATTTGATTAAGTTAACTTGTATAAAACAAAGTGTACCTTTGGGCTAAAATAACTATATATCTAGCTGCATTATAAATAATTGAAATAGGGTCTTATGAACTGCTTTGATCTTAAGGATAGTTATCCTGGTAATTATACAATATCCATGAAAATCAATGTATGAGAGTCAACAATAGCATAACTATCTGACACACTCACCTACATTAGGAAAAGCAGAATGATCCAGAGAACAGCCAAGGCAGATGTATCAAAGCTCATATACTAAAACTCATTAATTTTATTCAGAATTAGACTATTAAATACTCTTTAGCTTTTCCCACCATTCTTTATAGACCTAACAAACTTGATTATCTTTTTTACAAGCTTATATTAAATTAGAAAGGAAAAGGGCATATGGATCTTAAGGGAAAATAAGAAGTGATGGCATAGAAGACAGAAAACACAAAAAGTAGGTGCAAAAAATTTAAAGCAAAGCATTCCTGGGTAACACTTTGTGGTCACAAACAGTGCTATATACCTCACAAATGAGGAGATCTTTGTCTTTAGTTCAGTAATTACTGGTAACAAAGAAGACTTTGCATCATCAGTAAAATGGCATGGTAGATTTAGTATACTCAATATAAGGGGCTGTGGTTTGGATAACAGGGACTATCCAGACTTTGAAGACCTGGGTTCAAATACATATTGGCTTTTGGGCTTAGGACAAATAATGTAGCCTCTAATACACAGTATTTACAGCTCTCTTTCAAATCTTATTTTATTTCCCTTGGGGAATTTTGCAAACCATCAAATTCACAGGCTTAACCCTTAAGTAAAATAAAGGATAGGAGTTTATGTCTAATAATTTAAGAAAGCATTAAGACTGCTTTTAAGAGGAAAAGAGTTGTACTCTTAGAACAGTGTACTCATTGAATATTCCTGGCTATACAAAGTTTTAATATACTAGATAAGCAGAATATGTGTGTGTGTGTGTGTGTGTGTGTGTGTGTGTGTGTGTGTGTGTATGTATATGCCAGGAATTTCATTTTTTTAAAAATTTATTTCGGGTGTCAATTTTTTCACAAGGCATTTTGTGTTTAATTTAGTCTTTATGTTTACTGTATCTCATTCAGTGGCTAGCACTTGATTGTGCTATTTATTTAGTATATGTGACCTGGACCAGTTACTAAACCTTTTTGCAATCCCTATAGAGTTATTGAAGAAATGCTTTTGTAAACCACAAAACATTTTATGTCTTATAGCACCCAGATGGGACCTATTTTATATTAGCAGTTTTTGTACTACAATGAATACTATCTGCAAAGAAGAAATGATGTCAAAGGGAATAGAATACTCTCAAAAATAATGAACTTTGATTTCTTTGGATTCTGCATTTAAGATAGATTGTTCTTATTCATTTGTTAAAAGTATTTAAAAATTTTTATAACAATCATGGACATATTAGGAAATTTTTAATGCTTACTAGAATTCTGACATGCTTCCATATCTGCTTTACAGTCTTTGTTCTCCAAAGTTTATAAACCAGAGACAGCACAAATTTTTTTTGTGCACAAAGTTAAATTCAAAACTTAACTTTTCCAAAAATGATATAAAGAGCATAAATATGAAGTTCCAAGATGTACCTTAATGAAATAGCTTAAACAGTAAGACCATTAATAATTCTCCACCTATAAAAATAATTCAAGCATCTGTGAAGTACCTGCTGCATAACCAAGATGGTTTCCTTCCATTCTTTACTGAATTCAGTGTCTGGTTCAGTCTTTCTACCATGACTCCCACAGTAATTAGAGAAAATAGTTCAAGGGGCTCAAAAACTTGTATAGACAAAAATCTTTATCTTGACTAACACAGAAATGTAGCATGCATTTTCAAGTATAAATGTAGAGAGCAAATATTATTTTGAGAAGTCAGTTCATTTTAAGTGCATTCTATGTGCCCACACTGTCCAAGCACTAAGGGGTCCATAAGCTTTACTAGATTGCCATGAACAAACCCTACTCTCTATGATAAACTCTTGATTTATCATCTTTATAGCCATCAAATCTTTATAGCCAAACTTAATCTGTCTCCTAAACTTCAGTTCTATCTTACCAACTGCCTTTTGGCAATTGAAATGTCTCATAGCCATTTCAAATTTAGGACATCCAAAATAGAGCTCATTATCTTTCCTTCTAAACCACCTCCTCTGGAAAACTACTCTAGTATTATCTAGACCAGTTGAAATAGATTCCTGCTGCCACATATTGACTTAGAAAACCACAAATTAACATTATGTTGTATTATAATTTTATCTTCATTTTGTTAAACATTTCTCAGTTACATTTTAATCTGATTAAAGAAGTGGAATAGGGAGTTTGGGGTCGTGAATTTAATACCTCTGGTCTAGATAACCATTCCCAATCATTATCTCTATGTCATACTCAGTTTCTCATTCATATCCAGTGTATCCTGTGTTCCAAATCTGGTCATTTCTGCCTTCATAAAATGTCTCTCATAGTCCCCTTCTCTCCATATATATTGCTACTACGCATGTATACATCCTTATCACCTCCTGCCTAGTCTATTAAACAAGAGATTTCTGAGGTTCCCTGTTAGCACCTTTGAATCCACAACACAGCATGTGGTTCTTGACTGAAAGAGGCTGTGTATGGTTAACTCGAGAATAACACAGAACCTGTGTTCAGATATTGTCCCTGCCTGTGATGGGTCTGTGGTTGTGGTCCGTTCAGTTAATCTTTCCTTGCTTTTGGCAGCCGCATATGACTTAATTTTTAAGTCATAAAATCTATATTTTGACCCAGGGAGCTTCCTATAAAATTTATAGAAACTTGCCATATTGGCATTTTTCTGGTAGGTAGTTGGAACTTCTATTGAGGTAAATAATGACAAGGAGATTTAAGATTGCTATTTGGTGACAGCACAAGAGTAATGGCAGGCTCACTTCTGTTCTTGTACTTTTTAATTTGAGTTATAGAGATCTCTTATCTGGAATTCAGTTTAACAACACAATAGTATTCTTTTTTTTTAACAAGGCAATGGGGTTAAGTGACTTGCCCAGGGTCACATAGCTTGGTAATTATTAAGTGCCCGAGTCGGATTTGAACTCAGGTCTTCCTGACTCCTGGGCTGATGCTCTATCCACTACGCCACCTAGCTGCCCTACCCCCACAATAGTATTCTTACTCTGAACTTTTCCACCTAAGCTGAAAGTGTCATGCATATAAAACTATTAATTGTAATGTTATCAGAGTAGAATTTTAGCTAAATATTCAATATTGGAGACTTTGTAAATTTATTCAGTAGCACTTGCCAAATAATTTTTAAACTGCTGTTCTTTCACTAAAAGTCCACTTTCCCTCACTATGGATTCACTAGATCAGTAAAATGTACTTGGACTCTTATAGTTTTATCCAGAAAGTCTTTAGACTAGTTATCTTATTATCTGAGGACCAACCTTGAATGAGAGACATGCTTCCTTGAAATAAGTAAAATGAAGTTTGATGAAATACCATTTTTATAGTCCTTTAGAAGACATTTTACAAGCTAAGAAATTTTAGAAATTGATTTGTATTGCCTTAAGTTTGAACCACACATAAATCTTTGGTTGTAATGGAATAGTGTATACTGACTTCTTCTAGTGTTTTTAGATCAAAAAGAGGTGGTCTCTCATTTTAACAGAATGAAATTTGGGGCAGCTTGTATTTTAATTCTTTGTTAGAATAGCTTAAGTTTTCATAATTACAGATGTTATAAAATAGTTGTATTTAAGGTTTTTTTTTTTTATTCTTTACACTTTCATCACCATATACTTGCATACTCCCAATCAACATTGTGGCATTTCAACTAACTATATTTTTAAGAGTTTTGTCACTAAAATATAAGCTTTAATTAAGTATTTTTTAAATCAAAATCTTGAGGTATTAATTTTGACACATTTTAATGATTGCTAGAATTTCTTTTCCCAAAATATAACAAGAAATAATGTAACAAGAAATAACCATTTTTATTTATTTTTATTGTTAGGTTCAAGGTAAAGATCCTTCTGTGGAAGTCACTCAGGACCTCATCGATGAGTCAGAGGAAGAACGATTTGAAGAAATGCCTGAAACCAGTCATTTAATTGATCTGCCCACATGTGAACTCAACAAACTTGAAGAGATTGCTGACTTAGTTACCTCAGTTCTCTCCTCACCTATCCGTAGGGAAAAGTTAGCACTGGCCTTGGAAAATGAAGGTTATATTAAAAAACTACTGCAACTTTTCCAAGTGTGTGAGAACCTCGAGAACACTGAAGGCTTACATCATTTGTATGAAATTATTAGAGGAATTTTATTCCTAAATAAAGCAACTCTATTTGAGGTGATGTTTTCTGATGAGTGTATTATGGATGTCGTGGGATGCCTTGAGTACGATCCTGCTTTGGCTCAGCCAAAGAGACATAGGGAATTCTTGACCAAAACAGCAAAATTTAAAGAAGTAATACCAATAACAGACTCTGAACTTAGGCAAAAGATCCATCAGACTTACAGGGTACAATACATTCAGGACATCATTTTGCCAACGCCATCTGTTTTTGAAGAGAATTTTCTTTCTACTCTTACTTCCTTTATTTTCTTCAACAAAGTTGAAATTGTCAGCATGTTGCAGGTGAGTATGAAAAGATTTTAAGACATTTAGGTGCTTACTAAGTTACATAACCATACTAGCTCTGTTGGTAACTTTGTTACTTGTCACATGCATGATGAAGAGTTGCTGTTTTAAAATCAAACCACTTTTTTATAGTTTGTATGCTTTGATGTGGTTATTTGAAACTTTAGATTATTAAATTATTAAAACATTCCATAGTGATGAAAAATAATCTATAAGTATCTAAATAACTAGTAATTTTCATAGATGTGATAATTGACAAATGGAGTTGGGAAGAATGTTACTTATTTTTTAACTTTATTTTAAAAATCAGGTTATATGACAAATGATTGATATGGTATTTAGGGGTTTTAGTGTCAAATTTTTTATTAATCTGTTAAATCTTAATAAAATTATGAATTCTTCAATTACTGCATTATTTATAATACATATGATAATTATTAACTTGATATTTTATCTTTGATTTCTTACCCTATCAGGAAACGTGTATTATTTATGTTATTATCTGTTTGTTTAAATTTTTTGAGGCTTTTTGGGGGTTGGTGACTTGCCCAGAATCGCATAACTATTACTTTTCTGTTTCTGAGGCTGAATTTGAACTCAGGTACTCCTGACTCCAGAGGCAGTGCCCTATCCATTATGATACATAGCTATCCAAAAAACATTTATTAAAATATCTGTTATGTGATTACTATTTTGGTGAGACACTGTTTGTGACACTGCCAACCATTGTCCCTTATTCTAATCTACCAATATGTCTAGTGGTAGCCAAACATTAAATTTTTTTTTTAGGTTTGTTTTTTTTTTTGCAAGGCAAATGGGGTTAAGTGGCTTACCCAAGGCCACACACCTAGGTAATTATTAAGTGTCTGAGACTGGATTTGAACCCAGGTACTCCTGACTCCAGGGCCGGTGCTTTATCCACTACGCCACCTAGCCACCCCTAAACATTAAATTATAAGTGTGAGCATTACTCGTCAGGAATAAGCAATCACCATACTTTGATTTATTGTTTTTGTTAGTTGTATAGTTTTAAGAAAGTGATGGAGAAAATGTTAATAATGCAAATTAAACTTAAAAGTGTATCATCTATAATTTGGCTTTGAGATTCAGTTGTTAAGCAAAATTTATCCACATACCAATAACCATATGACCCATTCTACCAAGTTACCTATAACACATTTTTTCCTGACTCCAAAAGTTTTGATAACCTATTGAAGAAGAAAACTGCCATTAGCCCTGCTTTGCTACCCGTAGGTCCAACTTTGGGATGTATTGTGTTAAAAAGAGTCTGACTGCTGTCACATCAACTGACAAATGGCCAGGTCAGTTTCTGTCCCAGGGAGACTTACAGATGATATGAAGGCTACCATGTGCAACACTTTCTGGTTTCAAGTTCCCATTTAGTAATTTAGATAAGGGCTATCCAACTTTACTTTTAAAAGTTTTTATTGAAACTATAGACAATATATTTTGATTTACCATTTTAGTGTGAGCTCTACAGTAGCTCGACTTCATTTACTAATGCATTTAGTAAGCCCATGGGGACCACATAAAATCATATTGCAGGCCATGGGCTGCATTTGGACAGCCCTGATTTAGACGTATTTCTATAGCAATATGAATATGCATAAAAGGAATACATAATAAATCATAATAATGGCTTTATGTGTTTTAGGATAATTTCTCCCAACTAATCACATCTCATTTTGATCCATGAACATTTTGGAAATATGAAAGTCAGACATTTTGTCTTTGTTTTTATCAGTAGATTATTATGGTATAATTTGAAGCACATTTTCAAAAAGTATTTAATCTTGATCATGGTTATTTCAAAAAAAGAAAAGCTTTATGTCGTAGGTTTTATGAGATTTATAGATCCATGTACATCTATTAGTTTAATAATATAATTTTAAAGGAATTATTTCCTAGATATGTGCTTAAATTCTTAAAATGGTATTTAAACCAGGAAATGATAACCTTAGTCTTTCTAGTATTACTTTGTGTTGCTAAGCAGTATTGATATTGATACCAGTAAGTAAGAAGGAAACTATTAGCCTGACATGTTACCCAGAGTTAATCATAACTAACAAATTCTAAGTATAAATACTCCAGTGATTTGGACAAATTTCATTGGTGAGTACTCTCTCCTCCAGAGAGATCATAAGCCTTTTATAACTTGGTAAATGTTCTTCCAGAGTTACTGTGACAGAAAAAAATGGGACCAACCACATCTTCTCAAGTTAATCTGGTTGGTCCTCAGGCAAAAATACAGTCAATTAATGAACTTTTCTGCCCTATTCTAATATCTTATAAAAAAATGGAGGTGATCCTGGGTTTTCAAAGGCACTCTGGCTCAGTCTAACAAAGCAGAAAGTCTTTAAGTGAAATTGCTGTAATCTAAGTGTAATCATGCTAGTTAACTCTGAGCTTGGAATAGTTAACTCTCCCTACCCCTATCCATTTAATTCTATTCCATTTAAGAAAATAAAAGTTCACAAGATGGAAGTGCTTCCCCATAAAAATTTCAAATAAGATCTCATTTCCAGAGCAGGAAGTGAACAAGCCATGCTTCACCATAAATGTTCTAGTCCAAAAATAAAAATGAAACTGTTCCTTCCCTCAGTGAGATGATATCCTAAAGGCTGTGATTATATTTCCTAGAGGGAGACTGGATAGAAAGAATAGAGAATTTAAAGCAAATCTTTAGAAATTCTTAGGGAAAAAATGTTTTTTTCTCCTTTTGAAGAATTATTTTGCTATATGACAGATAAAATGTCCCTATCAGAGTACATGGCACAAAAAAATGCATCATAAATATTTGTTTTCTTTTGAATGACTGTCACAGTGCTTTAGATGATTTCTGATTCCATTCAGGCTGGCTTCTTTTTGTCTTTTTTTGGCATTCTAGAGAGACACCTGTGATGCCAGTCTTAAATGATCTCGATTCTAGTGCTTTAATTTTTACTGGGTATCTCAGAGTCTTAATGCAGAAAATTCTTAAAAGTTAACAACATAGAGATACATTTCCCATATAAGTAAATATCCTCTCCTTTATGGAGCAGGAAATCAGTCTAGTTTCTCATTTTTAATTGAGAAAGCTTGTTCTTAAAAGTATTGATGAGTTATTTTAGTCACATTCAACTTTTTGTGATCCCATTTGATGTTTTCTTAGCAAAGATACTGGAGTGGTTTGCTGTTTCCTTCCTCAGTTCTTTTACAGATGAGGAAAATGAGACAAACAGGATTAAGTGACTTGGTCAGGCTCACACAGCTAAGTGTATGAAGTCAGATTTGAACTCAGGAAGATGAGTTCCTGATTCCAAGTCTGGTACATTTTATCTACTATGCCACCTAGGTTGCTCATCTATTTCTCAAAATTAGATGATTGTATCTGTACTTCCCAGACTTGGCAAATCCCCCCCCCCCAAAAAAAAAATAGGATCAGTACTTTTTAGGTCTGTTCCTTTAACTCAACAAGTATGAAATTTCCAAGTTTTTGAGGTTGAGTAATTTTTATGAATCTTTCAGAATTATTTCTCAAAGTATTTTTTTTTGTATAAAAGTTTAGAAGGGAGCTGTTAAGATTGTAATTGGGACATATTAATGGTGATGTTTCTCCCTCTTGTACCTTTGAATTTTAGAATGCTAAATAATTGAGAGGTCTTGTTACTTGAATATTTATTAATGTTTTGCTTTACCTAAGTTTTAAAAATATTTGTGTGTGGAATGGTTTTAAGATCCTATTTTAGTTCTTCCTTTATCTTGGATTGCTGCTCCCCTTCACAATCAGACTCCTTAAAAAAACTGTTTTACTATATCTCTTCTTGCTTTTATCACTTTTTAAGCCCCTATGATTGGATCTCCAGAGTTGTCACTCAGCTGCAATTGCTCTCCCCAAAGTTACCAATGCTGATTGACTTTTCCTTCCTTATCCTTCTTGACCTTTCTACATAGTACTGCTGACCTTTTTCCATGGATCCCCCTTTCTTTCTCCCTAACATTGTTCTCATTCTCTCTCTCTCTCTCTCTCTCTCTCTCTCTCTCTCTCTCTCTCTCCCCCCCCCCCCCCCCCTCTCTCTCTCTCTCTCCCCCCCCCCCCTCTCTCTCCCTCCCTCCTTCCCATCCCCATCCCCATCCCCATCCCCATCCCCTATCCCTCTCTGGTAATTAAAAATCTGTTTTCTTTATTGTATCCTCATTTATAGGCAGTCCTTTATAATTTTGTTTTCAGTCCTTTTTTCTCTCTATGGTTTTGGTGAACTCATCAGTTCAGTTATTATCTTTATGCAAATGACTCTTAGTTATGATCTTAGTTGTTTATTTTTTCTACTCAAGGTTAGCCATAAAATCTAAACTCTGTTTAAGACTAATGTTTGAACATTTAACGTAGGTGTAGCTGAGCTACCTCTATTGCATTATAGAATATTACTTGGAAATAACAATTTTCATCTGTTTTTAATCGATAATTCTATGATTAAATGAAGCCAAGTTACAAATTGGAATCCTTTAAAACACTTGTAACTTTTCAGTAGAAAAATCTGTTCGGCCACTACTGACTACGTTCTTAACATCGGTCAGTGTAAATGACAACAGGCATGAGGTTACAACTTCCTCAACACATTTGTTTTTTTTTTTTAATTAAATTTTGTCTTTATAAAGATCTACCTTCTTTCCCTTCCATCTATATTCCATCCCCACCTCCACCCCCACTCCCTTACCAAGAAAACAAGAAAAACAAAACTCTTAAGGTTCTAAGGTGTTTCGTCAAGCAGATCCTTCCGTTAGCCATGCCCCCCCCCCAAAAAAAAGTCTAATCTACATCTCTCTACCAAGAAGGTCGGTAACATGTTTTTCATTGTTAGTCCTCTGGATTATGGGTGATCATGATGCTTTTCAGTTGTTTGTCAATATGATGTTGTATAAAATGTTCTCGTTTTGTTCACTTTATTCTCCTTCAGATCATATAAGTCTTCTCAGATTTCTCTTATACTGTCTGTCCCCTTTTACAGCAAAATAACATTTTATCATATTCATATGCCATAACTTGTTTATCCTTTCTTCAATTGGTGGCCACCCTATCATTTTTCCAATTCTTTGCACCTGAAAAAGAGCAGCTATAATTATTTTAGCATATATATACCCTTTTCCTCTTTCTAGGGTATCTTTGGTTTTAGACCTAATATGTAACATGAACTATTTAATGGTATGGGAGTGAAAAAATCCAGTCATAGTGTTTTCTTTTGGTTGAACCATAAAAGACAAACTATAAAATCCCTATCCCCCCCAAAAAAAATAGGATCTATGGAGTTTGGGGGGCAATTAGGGTTAAGTGACTTGCCTAAGGTCACACAGCTAGTAAGTGTTAAGGCACTATTTGAACTCAGGTCCTCCTGACTCCAGGGCTGGTGCTCTATGCATTTCGACACCCAACTACCCCCCCCCATTAGGATTTAATTTTTAGGTCCTTTCATATTAAACAAAAATAAATTCATGAAACCTAGAAGAAAATAAATTTGACAACTTTTGATAATTTGAGTTTATGGATTTAAGGAAAAGTATAACCCAAATTATACTTATGAGTACTACTTTGGGGTTGTTGTCTTGGCAGACTTTGGCACTGTAACTAGGTCAGCCCAATGTACTTTTATTGTCAGGAAAGATATATTACAAGAAATAACTTTGCAAACAAATTTTTTTCTTTTTCAAAAGTTTGATAAATCTACAATCTTTTCTGAGGTTTTAGTTAATGCAGTTTTAAA